>NC_143017.1:94102340-94402340 GCF_055824585.1 Amblyomma mixtum | reverse complement strand
AGCCCTACACGGCGAGAAGGCACCCAGAGCAATACAAGGGACCCAGGCAAGAAGGCACTGTCCAGGTGGCGGCGGTTATAGTGCTGTTGCTGAGAAGCTTGGGAGGCTTGCAAGCGGGAACGGGCGACTTGGCGAGCATGGTCAGCATGGGCAATGGCTTCACGGGCGTATTCAGAATGTGGGGGACGAGATGTTCGATACAATGTGTCAAGCGGCAGTTGAGGCTCGCGGCCGTACAGGAGGTAAAACGGAGAGTAGCCGGCAGTGTCGTGGCGGGATGAATTATATGCAAATGTAACGTATGGGAGTGCGACGTCCCAGTCTCGGTGATCAGAGGAGACGTACATGGCGAGCATGTCGGTAAGCGTGCGATTGAGTCGCTCAGTGAGGCCATTAGTTTGGGGGTGGTAAGCGGTCGTCAACTTGTGCTTAGTTGAGCACGCGCGAAGAATGTCGTTTACCACTGCTGAAAGGAAGGTGCGGCCTCGGTCGGTGAGCAGTTGGTGGGGTGCTCCATGATGAAGAATGACATCCTGAAGAAGAAAGTCGGCGACATCAGCGGCAGTACTCGTGGGGAGCGCACGTGTTATCGCGTACCGGGTGGCATAGTCTGTGGCTACTGCAACCCATCTGTTCCCAGAAGTGGACTCAGGAAAGGGGCCGAGAAGATCCAAGCCGACACGGTAGAACGGCTCCGGAGGGATGTCAATGGGCTGAAGATAGCCAGCGGGAGCAGATGCAGGGCGCTTGCGACGCTGACAGTCATCGCAAGAAGCAACGTAACGGCGCACTGAGCGGTAGAGGCCAGGCCAGAAGAACCGACGGCGGATGCGGTCGTACGTGCGAGTAACGCCTAGATGGCCAGCAGTCGGGAGGTCATGGAGTTCGTGGAGAACGACTGTTCGTAAGTGCTTCGGGACGACGAGGAGAAGGTCAGGACCAGTTGGTTGAAGATTCCGGCGGTATAAAATACCATCAACGAGAGCAAAGCGGTTCAGTGAAGGGTCGGTGTGGGCGGACGTTAGGCGATCGATGATGGAGAGAAGCTCCGCATCCCGACGCTGTTCTTCGCCGATAGTTGTAAACGGCGATAGAGAGAACAGGTCAATAGCGCTTGCGCTCGTCACAGTATTAGTGTGGGCAACAGGGTAACGAGAGAGGCAGTCGGCATCTTTGTGCAACCGTCCGGACTTGTAGATCACAACGTAGTCATATTCTTGGAGTCGTAGCGCCCAACGACCGAGGCGACCGATAGGATCCTTCAGAGAAGAGAGCCAGCACAGTGCGTGATGATCTGTAACAACTGTGAATGGCCTGCCATATAGGTAGGGTCGAAATTTGCCAACAGCCCAGACTAGGGCCAAGCACTCTCTTTCGGTAATGGAGTAGTTCTTCTCGGAAGGGGATAGGAGGCGGCTAGCATAGGCAATTACGCGATGTGTGCCGGATTGACGCTGGGAAAGGATTGCCCCGATTCCATGGCCACTAGCATCAGTACGGACTTCCGTAGGTAATATGTTCCAATATTACCTACTTCATTTTTTTTTTTTTAAGCAGAGCTGACATGTATGCTCAGACTGTTACAATAATCACATACAGAAAGCTTCATTGATAAGATAATCAAATGTGTGTGAATGAAACCCAAAATAATTTTTCACATACTTTCAGTCATCTAGCAGTACTTTCTGTGTGTCAGTAAGTCTGCAGTTACAGGGAATTATTTCTTAACAATTCACTCTACAAAAGTGAACAAATTTCAGAAAAGCCTTGCAAGCAGTAGAACAAAGAGATCTGGCATTGGGTTACATGAAACATATCTCATTTTGTCAAAAGCTCTTCCACAAAGTCTCAAAGAAATTTTTTAAACATCTAAAGAAAGAAGCTATAGGAATGTGGTCTTTCATGTCAGCAATAAGTGCAGCCACTTTTGACCAGTACAACAAGCAACACGGAATAACACTAACAAAACAATAAAGCACTCATGTTGTGTATAGCCCGATTTTGGACTTTTTTTGCCACTCTAAAAACATAACAGTGCAATCCCACCAGTTACAGAGCCAATTTCTAAACATCTCTTTAGGTTTCTAACTAATGGTGCTACTGAAGAACCAATGCATATCCCACATGCATAGTTATGGCATTAAACCTCTGAACTAGTTAAACTGTTAAACTGCTAAACTAGTTAAACCGCTGCACAGTTAACGCAGCATGTACAGCCTGTACAACACTAACAAGAAATTTTCAAGACTGTCCATATTCCATCCAAATTATCAAGTAACCAGACATTGTGACACTTATACTCAGAACAGCTAAAGGGACTGGGCACAACAGAATGCTCTCAGCATGCAGCTTTCACAAAAGCAGTGTACAGTGGTTTGCATTGCTATAAAAACGGGAAAACAATGCAGAGTGGATGCTACTCTTTTCACCAAGGCACAGTTTTGATCACACATTGGCATGTATGTTAACCTATGCAGTAGCATTACACTCTGGGACACTGCGTGTGTGTTGATCAATGTATCACATTCAGTAATGATTCGTGCAATGACAATTAAGAGCTGAAAAAAAAAATAGAGTACACAGGTGCGGAAGTGAAACTGAGAAATGCTGCTACATCAGCACTATGCACACACTATGCCATGAGAAAAAGAGAATGAGTTTTAAATTTAGGCACTAAAACATGACAGCAAGAAGTGCCACTCCGCGTATGCTCACTACGCATGCTCAAACCTGAATAAGCACATGATGGCCACAGTGCTGACGCAGCATTTTCCTTTGGTCACACCACAGTTCTGAGCCGTGCACTAATTTTGCCTTTTAACAACTGAGCTAGCTAAAATACTCAAAACATGCAACAAGCACTCCGTACACTGACTGCACTGTGCAAAATTGAGATTGAGGTGCAATTGTCGGGCACTTCAACAGGCAGCAAACTGCAAAGGTTGGAAAAAAAAAAAAGCTGTATCTGGACTAGCCTGATACTCAAAAAAGATACGAAGCATTTTTTTTTTTTTTCAATCGGAAGTGCCTGTAGCTTTTGACACCAGAAGGCACGGTGTAATTCACTGACAAATGACTTCCACACCAAGAACAGTTCCAAAATACTAACATTTTCCGAATGCCAGAAATAAATGTGGACCATCGATTGTAGGAGTCAGCTCTGTCCCGCACATATACCACATCCATTAGATGTGCTCTAAACTCCGATAAATACTCTGGCAAAAGCCCACAGAAAAAATTATCTAAGTTAATGTGACCAAGCAGCCAAGGCAGTTTAAAAACTGGAAAAACATCTTTGAAAGTGCTTATTATGTACAGCATCCTTACAGTTGACCCCATATTTGGACCAAGCCCTGAAGTATCTCCGTGAGTATAGTTTGACTTAAACTATACCGAGAGATGTATATTTTTTGGGTCAAGATTGTATCCATAAAGTGTAATTTCAAGCAAAAACAAAAAGAAACCTTACAGGGAAGGCTATTCAGATGGGCTGGTTGTCCATACCCTTGCCAAACATTCTAACAAAAGAAATTAGCTGCTGGGATATAAAACACAAGTTCTGCAGTCAAGCCTGGATATATCAAACCCGGATATTATGAATTATTGGCTATACTGAACACACAGATTATCCCTTGACAATCCTGTGTAAAAGTATATGAAAGTCATGCTCTATATCGAACTCTAATTCCGCAGATCATTTGATATATTGAACTATGCACTGTGCCCCTGCAAGTGGTGCTTCTCCTAGTGGTACTCTTTATTCACTTTTCGCGCCCAGAGGTGGGTCAGTTGCGCGGTCTTTGGCCATCTGCTGGGCAGCACTAGAGCTGTCAAAATGTGTGAGGAATTGGATGTAGGGTGTGATTCTGAATGGTATAGGGGATATTCAAAATTCCGCAAGTGCGCTTTCCCGCATAACAATGTTGCCCCCAACAAGATGGCGGACCATGCGTTTCCAGCTGAAACAAAGCAAAAAGACTGGTTTTTTGTTTGATTCTTCCCAAATACGTTTCTTACATTCTATCCACACCTTTAGCGCCTGTCCTGAAGCCCATGTAATTCCTTTATAGCGAAGTCGGCCATCTTGTTAGGGGCACCATTGTTATGCGGGAAAGCGCACATCCGGAATTTTGAATATCTCCTATTGCACTCATTTCCCATGCCATATCGCTGACATGCAGTGAAGCCAACTTAATTATATAAAGCCTAGTGGCAGCCCTCGCCTGACATGCTTCTCTCACTTCGTTGCCGTTGTTCAAGAAGTGCATCACTTCTGTGGGTGTAGTGTATACTTGCTTCCAGGTTACAGAGAAGCTTATCTATTGGCATTTTTTATATATCGAATTATCAATATATCGAAACATTTCACGATCCCCTTCGAGTTTCGATATATCCGGATTGGACTGTGCATTAAAAAATAGCTTACTCGTAAAGTGGTAGTACCCCGATTTTGTTGCAAGCCCACTAAGTCATGTGACCACAGCTGTGCAGAGGCAAATTTAGACAGATGCATTTTTTTGCCCCAGCACTTTGCTACCCAATGTGTTTATAACCCACTAAGAACTCCAACGATCTTCCAGCATCTTACAAATTCTGCACCGGCGACTTGGTAACTCTATCTGCAGGCCAATAAATTCTCTTCTTTCCACTAAGCGAATATTTTATCGCACTGGAAAGATGCAGCACAACGTCCCAATGAAGAGTAAAAAAAAGATTAACGCAGATACCATTCAAGATGATTTCAGTGAGTGAATAGCTTCCTCATTCGAGTGAATTATTTGCGAATGTCCATGGGCCACTGAAACACAGCGCACGTACCAGCAAGGCTAGTGCGGGTGTGCTTTCTTGGTGCGTGAACGGCAGAGTTCTGTCAATTTTTCTTGGATGAGGACAAGCTTTGGTGGCATTTTCGAGAACTTTACATTTACTCCAGTGGACACCAACACAACATTCCTAGCCCGAAGCAAACACTGCCAGTGCTGAATACTGGATGTAAGAAGCCACACAGTCGTTTCTTCTTGCAGGCCACTAAACCACGCGGCCTTGCTTAGTCCTTCGCCTGTTCCCGCTACAGACACCCTTTCTCCTTAACCTCTCTTGGTCGATGACTACTGCCACAGTAGCCAAAGATATCAATTAACTTTAACAAACGGTGCAAAGCAGACAGGAAGCCATACTAATAGTATAGACAACCGCACCTATCTTTATATGTGCCCCACTTTCAGTCTGTCCTTTGTCTTTTTTTCCAACTTTACTGAGACCTTGCTGTTGCTTAAAGGGCTGTCTGCTGCGTTGTCACTACGGCCAAGTCGCTGTGAACCAACTAGCTACATCTAGAATTCCCAGTGAAGCACAAGTCAATGCTGATTGCAACAAAACCACGGTTAGAAAACAAACAAAAATTGCTCTTGGTGTGGAAGATTTGAGCACAGTGACTTTGCAGTTTCTGTTTAATTGCGATGCTGAAGAAAATGATCAGCCCCGCAGCACCAGCCAGCATAACTAGAAATGCTCTTAAATGCATGCCTTAGCAGGCTGGCAATAAATAACCATTCAATCATGCTACTGGAAAACTTAATGCCCAGCTTTAAATGAAAAGGAGAAACACACAAAAAAAAGATAAAAAATTCCGCATTACTATTCCCAAGGAAATTATTCGGGTGAAAAAGACAAGGTAATGTCAGAGGAAAATTATAACACATCAAAAATGAGACTAGTACCTTATAATTTCAGGATTAACTGAAGATTACACAGTGAAGAAAACTGAGGAAAGACGATATTGGGAACTTGCTAAAGTAAACTTAAACTTTGTTTGCCTCTGCAGAACCTTGCTTTACTAACCTTGTCTTTTTCATCCGGAAAAAGTAAAAAAACTAGACACTGAATGACTTCAATAAGAAGCAAGAAATTTCTGCAAATGGCAATTTCTACAAAAGCAATAGTGAAATGGGTCAGTTCTAACAGATGAGTTAAACATTGTTGCCACAATATTTTGTACGAAAGCAATCGATCACTTGTAATACATACCTTTCCTCTTGTTTAAAGAAGAAAAAAACACACCAAAAGACAGCAGAAGCATAAATCCTTGTTTGTTAAGATGCCTACGTGTTCAGTGTTATGTAATGGCAACTGAATGCTAAAGAAATGTTGACAGAAGCAAGCTACCCGTATCGCATTGAATAAAAATACTAAAAGTGTCACTGCTGCAAAGCTACAAGTTTAGATGGCGCCTTTCTTTTTTAACACTATGGCAAATTTAAGAGCACTAAATATGGCAAGACTATGAAGAATAAAAACTGCAAACATGCAGTAATATAAAAGTACCCTGTTATCAGTTCAGAAACAAAAGGTGAAATATAAGGCTGAAAAAAGACGACCGCAAATAAATTAGAAGCAAAGCATTGCAGCTGCGAATTTAATTGCTGTCCTTAGTTGCAGCCTCGCAGCAATTAATTGAAGGTATGCCAGACTGCCTCATATTTGTTCGCGTTCTTCCTGACCACACACATTCCCTTCAGGTGGAGTATTCTAATACAGTGGGGAGAGCAGCTTGCCAACATTAGATTCCTTGCGAGAAGCATGCCAGGATCACACAGCAACGACTACTTCCAAACTTCTCCAATCGTAATTATGCAACTACCACTGGATGCTCATATATCTGCATCGAGACTCAGCACTACATTCAATGTCTCAATTATACTTTTTTTACTCTTTCATGTCAAAAAAGATCATTATATCATGCAATCAACACATTTTAGGAATTCTAAAGCATTTATGCTACCAAAACAAGCCACGAAAATTGACGCTCAGCAGAGCCATATCAGGGGTATCGTAAAACCAGGAGCCACCTATTTAAAAAAAAAGCGGATTTCTATGTTTATTTCACATGCCTGACTGGATATTTTTTTACCCAAGGATTTTCAGATGTCTGCGCTTTTATTGCATCTGCATAAGTGGACATTGCACCTGAAGGGAATATTGTGCTAATCTGTTTGTCGGATGCACTGGAAACCATGGTGCTTAAAAAAGGAATGTCTTCAATGAAATGGTAGTTAAATATGCAGTTTTTTGATTGGACTAGCCGTTGGCCCAAGCTTCTTCATGAGGCAGAAGCCGTAGATTTCAGTGCACAAGAACCAGTTAAGACAGTAGTGAGCTTAAAAGCGGGCAAAGCTACAGGCTAACACATCACAGCCTCCTCCTGTCGCGATATAGCCTTTGCGGAACTAAGTGTTTCCAAGGAGACTTCCTTTGTAACTAGAGTTGGTCAATAATGACACTTTCTCAGACGCAAAACGTGAATATGGCGCACTGCCACTTATCACAAAAATGCCCCTCACACACACTCGCATGCAACCGGTTAAGAATCGACCGCGAGCTCACCCTGTGGACTGATGAAGGAAGCCACCGAGTTGAAAGAGGATGTCGATTTCCAGTGGTGTGACCTGGGACATCTGCTGGGCCGCATACAGGAACTCCTCTGCGGTGAGTACATCATCATCAGCACCAGACTAGCTATGCCCACTGCCAGACAAAGGCCTCTCCCACTAACCTCCAATTAACCATGACCCGTGCCACCTACAAATACTCTATCCCTGCAAAATTCCTAATCTTGTCCGCCCATCAGACTCTGTGCCACCCGTTACTATGTCTCCCTGCTCTTCGAATCCATTTCGTTACAGTAAAGAACCATAGGTCAGCTTCCAATTGCATTACATGCCCTACCCATGCCCATTCCGTTACACTAAAGAACGATAGGTTAGCTTCCAATCGCATTACATACCCTACCCATGTCCATTCCGTTACTTTAAAGAACGATAGGTTAGCTTCCAATTGCATTACATGCCCTACCCATGTCCATTCCGTTACACTAAAGAACGAAAGGTTAGCTTCCAATTGCATTACATGCCCTACCCATGTCCATTCCGTTACACTAAAGAACGATAGGTTAGCTTCCAATTGCATTACATGCCCTACCCATGTCCATTCCGTTACACTAAAGAACGATAGGTTAGCTTCCAATTGCATTACATGCCCTACCCATGTCCATTCCGTTACACTAAAGAACGATAGGTTAGCTTCCAATTGCATTACATGCCCTACCCATGTCCATTCCGTCACACTAAAGAACGATAGGTTAGCTTCCAATTGCATTACATACCCTACCCATGTCCATTCCGTTACACTAAAGAACGATAGGTTAGCTTCCAATTGCATTACATGCCCTACCCATGCCCATTCCGTTACCCTTAACAACCATAGGCTAGCTTCCAATCGCATTACATGCCCTACCCATGTCCGCTCCGTTACACTAAAGAACAATAGGTTAGCTTCCAATCGCATTACATGCCCTACCCAAGCCCACTTCGTCTTCTTAATTTCAACAACATTCACTCATGTTTGCTCCTAACCCACTCTGCTCTCCCCATGTCTCTAATAGTTACATATCATTTTCTTTTCTGTAGGTAGCTCACTGTAAGTGTAGAAAGGCTCAGTGCCAGACCAAGCATGAAAATAAAAAGCACCTTGCTGTCTCCAGTAGCTGAAAGCATATAACGGGCTTTACAGTGTGCACCTCAGAGCCACCTGGCAATAATGCAAAGAAACTAAACTGCTTTATATTTGATGGCATTGCTAATCACCCGCTACACTTGCATAGTTTGTTTACATAGTTTGTTATAAAGTTGTTATCTTGTATTCAAGAATCATAATCCAATAGTTAGCTTGTACTCTAGGACCGAAATTGCCCATTCCTGAGCACCACACTTGAAACATGACGGGGCCAGCATTTCAACATAACTACTTAATAGATGCAAAGGGTGGTATGAATGTATATTTGAGGGAAATAGTTGTTTGCATACAAAATCAGTGGTTGCGATAATTCCTCAGCACCCTGCATATATGCCACCTCTCTCTCTCTCTCTCCCCTCCGACAAGAAATGCTAATAATAATAATAATAATGTAATAGGCAGTAACCATGCAGTTTTCAAATGCAATCAGAAATCAGAACACGCAACAAAATGGGCAAGTAATGAAGTCCTAGCATGCACAAGAAAATTTAACTCATCCCTTATGCTTCACAATGTATTATGCTTTTGAAGGTGCACTGAAGAGGAATCTGAACTTGTCTTTTTGCCGCGGGAACTCGATCTACACGTTCCGAGCTTTCTTAGAAACTGCGATTTACTGCCCTGTGTGGCCGATTTCCCCAATTAAATTGAATTAACGTCCGGCTCCCGCCTTTTTTTTTTTTAATTCTGCCTCGTACGGTGGGCGGAGTTGACCAACGCGTGGAGCGCCTTTCACCCAGTCCCGTGGCGGCTTGCCGCTCTGCCATCGGCGGAGTAATACGTAGTAGTCCGTAGTAGCAAATAGTCCGCGCGTATTTTTATTTCTTCGGGCTTATTTTGCGGCTATATTATCTGCGAATGAAACTATTTACTCATAGAAACCTAAAAAACAAAATAAAGCGAAAGCAAAGCCTCCACGGGACTGGGTGAAAGGCACTCCACGCGTTGGTCGACTCCGCCCACCGTACGAGGCAGAATTAAAAAAAAAAAAGGCGGGAGCCGGACGTTAACTCATTTTAATTGGGGAAATCGGCCACACAGGGCAATAAGTCACTGTTTCTAAGAATGCTAGGAACGTGTGGATCGAGTTCCCGCGGCAAAAAGACATGTTCAGAATCCTCTTCAGTGCACCTTTAATAGATGCAAAGGGTGGTATGAATGCATATTTGAGGGAAATAGTTGTTTGCATACAAAATCAGTGGTTGCGATAATTCCGCAGCACCCTGCATATATGCCGCCCCTCTCTCTCTCTCCTCTGACAAGAAATGCTAATAATAAAAAAAATGTAATAGGCAGCAATCATGCAGTTTTAAAATGTAATCAGAAATCAGAATATGCAACAAAATGGGCAAGTAATGAAGTCCTAGCATGCGCAACAAAATTTCACTCATCTCTCATGCTTCATAAAAAGTCTGACTGTAATATTCCTTTAGGTAACTTGCTAGAAGAGATGCAACATGCCCAATGCTGCATCGTCAACGTAGCAGAGACCAAGACTGACCTTTTGTAACCTCGAGAGAAGTGTTTCCTTTGGTAAAGTGTAGGTAGATTTTTTTCACAAGTTCCATATTGTTGAGCAGCGAGTTGAAGGCCATGAAGTATGGGAACGTAACCTGGTGGCCCCCAGAGGCAGAACCTGCAACCTGCATCACGCAAAGGCACCAATTTCATTTTACTGAGGGCCTTCTTTGCAATCTTAACCACGCAGAACCCTGTTTGGACATTTACTAACTGTGCCTCTGAAGCAGCAAGCACCGCTCCTTTGCCACAAACATTACCTGACCACCTCAAACTGTTCCAGGCGCATAAACTTCTACTGCAATGTCGCACACTGCCAGGCTGTACAGTAGTATGCAATTCTTCGAGGTAGTAAATGTAGGCAGAAGAGCACCTACTTACTCCTCAAGTCAATAAATATTGTTGCTGCGAATCCAATCAAGAGAGCTTTTTTCACCCCATCATTATCCCCAGTCAGGTGCTGCCACGAGCTCTTTGCTTAGTTTAGCGGAGGTAACACAGTACAAACATGCATAAAAAATATGATAGTCTGACATTTCTCATGATAGGGCTAAAAAGAAGATACAGCGGGTTTCTATTCACCTGTGAGGAATTTTCCTCAGTAATGCTGGTTGCTCATGTGACTACTTATGGTTTAAGAGTACAACTCTTCAGTCAAAACATAGCATTTGCGACCATCTGCTCACAACTGTCAGCTTGCACTGTTGGTTTTGAAACATTTCATTAGTGCATCCTGTGGGTTCTACATCAGCTGCATATTGCTTCTCAACAATGCTGGATCTATTTGTCAATCCATACTTTTTCTACGACCAGTCGATAAACACGGAGAACCACAAATAACTGCAGCATCAATTAAAATAATTGTCAACTGCCACTGCAGGCACAGTTCTTTTGACTTACTGTGGGATAATATGAAATGGTAGGCTCCTGAAAGTAAACACAGAGCATATTCGACACAGCTTAGAAAGTGTTTCATGAGTGGACAGAGACGCGTTAGTACAACTGTTTGATGAACAACGAATGGAATGACACAAGACGAAAAAAAAAGCAAAAGACAACTTACTGCAACCAAGTTCTTCTTGACATCTTCGCTGAGCAAGTGAGACTTGACTGACACCATGATATCGTTGAAGTCCATAGCAGCAATGACACCAGCTCGCTTTTTATCATACTGTTTGAATGCTTGGATGGCGTGTTCTTCGTGGAAGTCCTAAACAGAAGCCAATTTGTGCGCACCGCCAAAGCATGGAAGAAAATTGGTGAGGATGAAAACCAGCGAACAAATACAAACATATATCTGAGTACTTAGCACAAACTAGGACAGGCGCAAAAAATAGACTCACGTGCAAAAGCTGAGAGAACTCTGCATAGCTAACAGTCCTTGTGTGGTCTGCTCCAAAATGCAGTGTCATAAAGTCACTCTTAAAGTCAAATGGGATCTTTTCATACAGTGTTGTCTTCTTGATGATATCCTCAAACTCGTCTGAAAAAGATTGACAAAGATGATACACTTCAGTCAAACCAATGACTGCGAAAACATCTCTTGAGCTTTCATGCAGTAGTTAAAAACTCACTGCCTTACCATGCGTAATCGAACCAGACCCATTCGTGTCAAACATTTGAAAAGCCGTCTTGTACAAGGCATCTGGTTGACACAGAACACCTTCGAAAGCTTGAAATTCCATGAATGAAATAAGCCTAAGAATAAAAGAAGCACAGAGATACTGAGCCCTAAATGCACACTGCATGTGATGGAAAATTGTTAAGGTACTTTTTTTTTGTGCTTATAGTGAGCAATCCTCAGGAGTCAATAGTGGCAGCCACCTCATGCATCATATCATCATCACCACGAGACTGACTACGCCCACTTCAGGGCAAAGGCCTCTCCCATCTCTCTCCAATTAACCCTGCATTTAGCCAACTACAGCCACCACATCCCTGTACACTTCTTAAATCTCATCCGCCAACCTAACTTTCTGCCGCCCCCTGCTACGCTTGCCTTCCCTTGAAATCCACTCTGTTACCCTTAAGGACCAGCGGTTACCTTGCCTTCGCATTACATGCCCTGCCCAAACCACTTCTTCCCCTTGATTTCGACAAGGATGTCATTAACCCGCGTTTGTTCCCTCACCTACTCTGCCCTCTTCCGGTCTCTTAATGTTACACCAATCATTTTTCTTTCCAGAGATCACTGTGCTGTCCTTAATTTAGCTGAATCCTTTTTGTTATCCTCCACGTTTCTGCCCCATAGGTGAATACTGGTAAGATACAGCTGTTGTATACTTTTCTCTTGAGGAATATTGGTAAGCTGCCATTCATGATCTCAGAGAATCTGCCATAAGCGCTCCACCCCATTCTTATTCTTCTAGTTATTTCCCTCTCATGATCTGGATCAGCGGTCACTACCTGCCTTAAGTAGACGTATTCACTTACCACTTCCCGCACCTCCCTACCAATTGTGAACAGATGTTCCCTTGCGAGATTGTTGAACATTACATTGGTTTTCTGCATGCTAATTTTTAGATCCACCGTTCTGCTCTGCCTGTGTAACTCATTGATCATGCTTTGCTGTTCATGCCTTGAGTGACTTAGGAGATCATCGCCTCAGTGACTCATGAATCGGCATACTTCAACTTGCTTACAGCATCAAACTGCCACTTTGGAATTTCAGTTTGTATTCTTACAAGCAAGCAAAAACATGGATAAGTGCAAGGTGTCCTTTATAGGTATCTGCCGGAGTGCCGGATAATGCATATGCTCTGCTCTCTACTCAATTCCTGCATGACCAGAAAACCTGTTGCACCACACTCTTTGCACATGGCAATACTGTCATGTTGAGGCTCATTGCTACATGCCCAGATTTCAAGACAGCCCAACTATGAGCACTCAAAAAAAATTTTGTTTCAGTCATTTTCTTTCAATTACATTTTATATATCCCTGGTGAAAATCTTTCCCAGCCCAAGTGGTTTATGGAACAATTTCCAGCTGGTTCCAGTTGGAACCATCTGGGTTCTGGAAATTGTTACATAAACCAGTTGGGCTGGAAAAGATTTTCGCCAGACGAAAAGCTTTTGCAAGCCGAAAAAGCAGATGCTGCAGCTTCTACAACTATGGATTCTCACTTCTTTAAAATCTTTCAACATTACTCACCCATCTTTGGAAGTGTCAAGAATGCTGCCCAGCATGTTGACTGCTTGCTGGTTGTACTTAGGGCCTTCGTAGAGGCCAAGAAAACCTCGCACGAAGTCATTTGGTGTCATGTAATGATTGCCTTCTTTTTCAATGCTGGCATACTGAAAAACATAAGCAATGAGTCAGACACATAATGCATGCCTAGTGTGAGCAGTTATTGTTAGAAGAGAGAACTCGCGCTCACTTTGTCAAAAACTTCACGAAGCCTGTCACTGTCAGCTCGTCGAACGTACTGTTGGCTTGCCTGTAATGTGCCAGCAAAAGGTGCATCACCATGAGCTACACAACACAAACTGAAGATCAAGTGCGGATGAGTTTAACGAGCACAAACAACAGGGCAGCAAACATCTGTGCACACCACTAAGCATGCTTCTAGTTTCAGACTCAACACATAAATGTACATTTTTTGGGCATCAGCCTAGAAGGGCATGCAAAATAAAAGGAGCCATGCTAATTACGTTCAGCCAACATTACCCGAAGGCAACATCAACAGGAATCGGCACCAGATTTACTGCACGCTGAGGCCAGAGTTTGGTTTACCGAGGGGTTTTACATCTCAACACCCAACAGACCAAGCAGGAAATAATAAAGGCAGCATTATGACAACAAAGGTGCCGAAAAACCTGCAACATTTTTCATATGAAACAATGTTCTGTTCCACACCTTCTCTAGAAAGTCAGTGTTCATACAAGTAGGGCTATACTTGCATGAAGAGATGACACGACGAAACTGCAACTTCAAAATGTTCACACGAACAAAAGCCAAAAACATGCAGAACCTGCTGCTGGTGCACAAGTTCTTGAAATGACCTTGACAACAGAGTTACACATGGGGTCTGAAAATCGCAACACTAGCAAAGCAGCTTCAAACTACACAAACTTCACCTGTCGATACTTCACAAGAAAGGGCTTTTAAAAAAATTTAATATGGTAATGACTTCTTGTATGCGTACATAAAATAAAACGGCAATAAACCAATATGGTTACAGTCAGCTAAAATGAAATAATAAACATGGACTGATACAAAAGCCCTATTCAGTGATTCAAACAGGTCACCTGCTTTGCTCAGTAGAGTAAGGTGCTTTTGGAAGTTCAACCTTATTTGCATCCTCATGCGAATGCAAGAACCTTTTATTGACAAATAACAGCAAGCGCAAGTTGAAAGCTAATTTTTTGTCATGTTTGATTTCAACACATTTCAAGTAATAGTTTAATACAGTCAATCAATACCACTACATTTAATAGTTATAATTATTACACACAAACTACACAGAATTTTTTCAGTTCTGTCACCTTTGAGCATATGATGATGGGAGATAAACGCTTGCAGCTACACGTCAAGGTAGAAACAAGCAGAAAAAAAAATGCACCAGGTAAAACCACTAAGTTTGGCACGTAGTACACAATACAATTTCTAAAGCTAACTTCATTTAAGTGTATTCAGGAACAGGAAATTTTGAAAACAAAACGATTAATCGCGTCGAGGCGTTCAGGTACCTCGCAGACCACGGAGTGTTTCACTAACGCCAGTGCTAGTATAAATTCCGTCAGTGACAGTAAAAACGTTATAACGAAGCAGAAACTAGGTACTAGTCGGCAATCCAGTATAACCGCGGTCCCCGCCCATTTTACTAAAACAGAGCGTCAGATGTGGTGGACGTTGCAGACACTGCAGACTAATCATCGCGAAATTACAATAACTTGCATGTGAATGAAACGTCATCCAAGCGGGGCAGAGATAAGAGCTGTTAACTTGCAAATCGCGATTACATTATAGTTTTGAGAGGCCGCTGAGAAGCGCAACCGAGTCATAAAACATTAACGATCTGTGTCGCAAGTCCGACCTTTCCATAACGGTCGTTCTCTGACGGCTTGCGCTATAGGATGTCGGGAAAACGGCCGAGTGAAATAAGAGAGTTTCGAGCTGTCGGAGGCTGTGAGAGAGCGTACACGTTTCGACCATTGCGAGTCGGCGAGTACGTTTTGCACACAGGTGAACAGAAGCGACAACACAGAAGAAAAACAAAGTGATGAAGAGCAACGAAAGAAAAGAAAGCCAGAACAGATTCACCGGCACCGGGCTTCATATCATACCTCGCATGATGCACGGGTGAGGAGCAAGCTCAAGAGACCGTAATCTTCCATACCGGCCTAGATACAGAAAAATGCAGGAGAAAACAAAAGGAATGCAAAGGAAAACAGGCATAACTCTACAGCATGAACTAAGGATCATGTAACGGAGGTGGTTTCGCCAGCTCGTCAGCTAAACATGACAACTTTGGCCGTACCTTTTCTTCGAGCAAGGTCACTTCTGCATTCTCAGTGGCCATGATGTGAAAAGGGAAGCAGCGGTCTGCATTCCTCGCTCCCATTGGACAAACCTTTGGTGAGACGCGATTGGTTCCGATTCCAACCGAGCAGAGTCACGTCATATCCGGATGCGCGCAACGTGACTCGGCGGGAAAACAAGCAATGAAAATGGCGGGTGAGTATTCATGTGCCGTGTTGGCGCCGTAAGCGTGCCATTTGGCGGCGAACCGTCGAGCTCGATGCGCAAAGACGTATGAAGACAGGTGTCTAGTAACGAAAGCTGTTTAAAATGCTTGGCTTGTTGCTCATTTCGCTGAGGTAGTCTCGGAAGCGACCTTTAAGGGAAGCGCCACCTTGCCCATGACTCCGAAGACTCGGCAACTGTAGCAACTGTAGTGCTTGCGCCGGCGTATTCACGTATGCCTGCTGTTGGCAGAGCGCCTATTGTGGAATCTGCAGTTGCTAATTCTACATACGTTTTCAGTGTGCGCAATCTGATGCGCGAATAAACGCTTGGTGACAGCGGTTGTCGCGAACGTCAACATCGCAGCGATTTTACTGCTTCGCTACGTGTTGCCTGCCAGCGTGCCGTATTTGCTGTTATACGTCGAAACATTATTGTGTTGGTCACTTTTTTTTTAGATGTTTCCTTATCTAAAGAGGCCCTGGAGGCCTACGTCGTTTCGGCGAACGATGTTGTACAGTTCAAGCTGGGTAAGGAGCCTGTCGTCACTGTTCGTCGCATCGTTGCTGACTTCTGTTTTGTTGACCGGTTACAGTTATGACAACAAAAGATATCGAGGATGATGACATCGCGTTTCGCCCGGAAATGTCACATCAAATCTTTGGCGAGGGGTAAGATTCTTTGTTGTCCCTTGTACTTTAGTACCCTTACATGTTTAGCGTATTTGTTATGTCTGGGAGGAAACAGTGGTTTGTGTTTGAAGTCGCGCAGGTCATGGCAAAAGAAAAAAAAAATGTTTATTGGAAAATTTTTTGTGTGCACACTTGTCCAAATCAAGGGGCTCCCAGGAGTGTCACCACTGTTATGTCGTAAGGGAGATTACCGGAGACGTATAACGGTTTTACGTCCTACGCCTGTTGCGCATGTGCACTTGTTCTAACCGGCCACGCGCTTGCCACTGCGCATGCGCAGCTCCCGTACGTAAAACCGGTATTTGTCTCCGGTATGCTACATCTCTCTCTAGTCTTCTGAACTTGGCCCCTTCCATGTCGCACATTTACATTGTGCAGTGCAGCATTTTGTTCAATAATGAGATTAGCCTCTTGAAGAAGGCACGCACAGTCAAGTTCTTGAGCAGTAACGTAAAGTGACTAATACGAAATGGCATTGTTTGGATGACGTCATTTCTTCATGTTAGAGGACCTCATGTGCGCACATTGCATTCATCAAGCTGCAATGCAAAACAAGATACACATTGATGCAAGTGATAATGCCTCGCTGGCAATGACTGCATATGTTCGCAAGTGCAATGGGTTGCTCGTGGCAACTGCAGCAGTAATAAATAACTGTGATATTTATTTATTTACACATACCTTACGGGCCTCCAGAGAGGCATTGTGTAAGGGGGGGTCAAATACAGAAGTTTGTGTAAAATTGGTTAGAAATAAAAAGCATAGTAAAAGTGCAGCAAAACAGACAAAAACAAGTTAGTTCCGATAATAACATATTGCAGTTCACAAAAATTGGTAAAGGTACAAGGCAACTATGCGTCATGGAACAAAAATGGGTGAAATGCAAACAGAAAAGCAAAAGAAAACATTTCAGGCATACATGAGGATAGCCGTGCACGAACAGAACCAATGAGGCAATAGTCTCAAGCAGCTGAAAACAAAGCTATATGAATCATGAGTATATAAATGACATGCTAAGCATTATGCTATTTATTATGCAAAATGATTAGAAACCACACCTCCAATCATTAAAAAGTCCATTTTGTTTGCTAAAAATGGCACTTTCAGAGCAACTTCTAGAGTTTTTTTGAGGCCCACATCTTTTATTGAAATATTTAGTGTACATGTGTTCTTTCCTAATCCTTTTTGTCATATTTTGCCGCAGTGGGGCTTTATGTATCTGTGAATTAATTTTAGAGTTGGCGTAGTTCAGCTGATTTTTATGGACATCCCTCCGTTTGTGACCTCAGAAACATTGCCTGCTATCGTTACTTGCTCCACAATCGCTGAACAAAAAAAGATATAATAGGTTTGTTTCAGAACAGAGTCATTGCTTGCAGTTGCTGGTTTAGCCCTTGTACACATAGCATTTGGCAAGTAATGTTTGTGATGCCATCCCTTCATGCAAGCACCGCTTTCGAAAATTCAAGCAGCCCAGTTTTGGTATCGTTTTCTCGTTTTTACTATTATAAACTTCTCCATGTTATTTTTGAGAGCGATTTGTTGTAGTGAAGACAAAGAAGTTAAAAAAGTATGTCTTTATCAGCTCAAAATGTTTAAAAAAACCTGCAGAGTTGCTCTTTAATATGTCTTTATCAACTCAAAATGTTGAAAAAAACTTGCGGAGTTGCTTTTTAATGCCTCAAATCTAGCATCAAAAGGCGTACGTAGGTACAGTAATTTTTGCAAAAATACGTTCAATTTCTTGTTTTAATGCAATGTAGCAAACCAGTGTAAACCAATTCCACACTGTCCTAGACGGCAACGAAGACATTTACTATGGTGTCCCTCATAGCCTGAGTCGCTTTGGGACGATAAACCCCAATAAACTAAACCAAACCTTTCTTTCTCTTTTGTTCTTGCAGCGAAAGTATTTTTGGCTACCGGGACTTGCATGTCAAGCTGTACTACGGCTCCTGCTCACTCACCCCGTACCTTGGCATGTCCTACGCTGAAAAGATTGATGTGAGGAAAAGTGATGGTGTCCAGGTATGTTGCCACATTGCACAATGTCATGCCTTTGTTAACAGGGCCAGCTTGTGTGGTTGCTTTGAGGCAAATGTAGAGCACTTGTTGCTGATTGACAATTTCTTATTGTGTTGTGCATTGTATGAGTTATGCTCATTTGTGTGCCCCTCGGCAAAAGTTGGTGGTATGCATTAGAAATCAACTTTCGTTTTTTAGGCTGACGATGTTCTCAAGGCTGTCTTGGAAAAACTGCCATCTGGTGTCCACACCAACATCGACGAGTTTGTTTCAGTTCTGCCCAAAGAACCTGCGTTCCGGCCATTTGGTGAATTACTTCACTCTTTCAAGGTCGGAAAAGGTGGGTATTCGTGCTTTCGTTCACGGTGCTCTGAAGTTGGTGCTTCTGGGGAGAAAAGGTGCAGTTATGATGATTCCTTTATGCCGCGTGGTTTAAAATGACACTGTGGAGTGGCACTTCACTGGTGCAGCCCTTTCTACCAGCTTACAGCAGACCATTTTACATCAAAGGCTGCAGTTTACACTCCGCAGACTGCAGTAGTTTGTTTTTGTAACTTGACAGATACTGCAGGTAAGAAACAGGCAGGTGCGGTATCGTGTAAAGTTGTTTGTCCAGTTCCATATCATATAATGATTAACATGTGAACAAAGTATCAAGTCTGGGTAGAAAAGCATTAATTTCTTTATTGGATAGCCATAAAAAGCACCTGTTTCCTCTGTTATGTGCTTCTGCAGACTTAGTGGCTGAGTTGTGGAATGTACTGATCACTAACTACAGAAATTGTTGTGAAGGTTTAAACATAATGATGTTAATGGTTGTGACCTGCTTAAAAAAAAGGAACTCCTTGGGACATTAGAGTCACGTTCATAACAGGCCCTATATGATTAATTTTGGCTACTAGGATGTTCTGCGTTTGTGAGGCTATTGACCCTACTGTGTAAACTCGAGTTCAGTCACTTGCTGTGTATGTGTGGGATTAGAGCGTGCAGCTGTATGACAAGAGCCAAACACGTAATGTTTTGTTTGTGTGGTCCGTCAGCTTAGCAGGTAGTTTGCCTTTGTATAAAAGCCTGGTTTGACTTAGTACCTCGCTCCATTTAATTTGGCCAATGCTGCAATCTGTGCACTTGGCCAACTCTCATGATGTTTCTGCTACTGCAGCATGCGGCAGCTTTCATTAATGTAAAAAAATTCCTGCTGGCGACATGGTTTGTGCAGGTTATGTGTCTGGGACTTTTGCTGCTTTGCATGAGACCACGAGCTCAATACCTGGTCTCTGGTGCTCTGGTTTTGTTGGATGCAAGATGTGGATTTGGGTGCGTGCGAAGATATGAGTGCACTATGAAGAAGCTTTGCCAATTGTGTCTCTCCGAAGCGGCCTTCAGTTTGGCTGGCGTTTCTCACAGACAGTTTTCACCCTTGGCATGTGAAGCTGTCTGATGGAGCCCTCTGATGCGCACTTCCCTGCAGGAGGCCTCTCTCGTACATTCGAACTGTACACGGCAGGAGTGACGACACCCGGCTTCCTGGACTACCACGCTCGCATGCAAAGCTTCATCCTCTGGTTCATCGATGCTGCTTCTTACATAGACTCGGACGATGAGAAGTGGGAGTACTTTGTTCTGTGAGTATTGTCCTATTTCTTGCGTAAGGCTGGGGCATTGTGAAAGTATTGAGAGGGTTTAATGAACCAAAAATGAATTTTTCTTCCCAAAATGCAAAAATGTTGTCTCTTTGGGGTCACTGGAGTTGTGCCATTTACACATTAAAGTGGAGGCCCCTCAAACCTTGTGGCCTTGGAGGACTCTAACAAATTTCAAAAGGTGCTAAGGAACTCCAGGTGTCTAGGCTTCTGTTCTCTCCTGCCTGAAAAAGCATGTAAAAAAGAGGGTGGTGATGCATGGCCTCTCAGAGAATGCCTGAAGTTTAGCCTACTTGAACAGACTTTTTAACGTTAGATTATCTGTGCATCTGACGAATTCTTGGAATTGCATGCTATCCAAGCTTAACCAGAGATCCTAATATTTCAAGTTTCAGATCCATTTGCCCTATGAGGCTTTGAAAAGCCTCAGGAAAAGTTCATTAAACCTAAATAGAAAGTTGACCCTGTCTTGCTTTCTTTCTTTAAGTTCTGTGTCGCTGTTAGTTTTTGTACTTGATTTTCTTGTCCAAAACAAAAAAAAAAGTGGCTGGCATTTTTTCATTGCTAAGCACGAAATATTGCGCGAAAGCACGGTTTTTTGCAGGCGGACACCACCGCGATATACCTGAAAGCGCGGTTGAGGTGTCCACTGACCTGGGTAGCCAATTATGCGCGTCTCCAACCTTTCCGTCATTGCCGATTTACCCGATGTGTGCTGACGTCCTATGCTCTAGTGATGATGATGATGGTGATGCAGCTGTGCCCTTTGTAGTAGACCGCTGCTGCGTAGATCACGTAGCGGGAAAAAAAAGAAGTGTTTGTAAAACTCAAACTTTGGAGTGGTAAAGGAAAATCCCTCAAAGCCGCCCACTCCGCACTGTTCCGTGCTGCCACCAATATTCGAGCCACCTTTTGCTGCGTTTCTGCCACAGTATTGTCCACGCCAGTGCATGCAGCACACCTCTCTTTGTCACTGCACCACATAGCTCGAAGCACGGATATATAGTTGAAGAAGACGATGTGCTGTGCACAGTGCGAAATTGTGTTGCAGTTTAACACAAGGCGTGTTCGGCTGCAGCGATAGCATATAGTGCTCTCGTGCAGTGGCCAGCGAAGCTGGTCTGCTCATTCTCTACCCATGCTCTAGATCAGCGGTTCTCAAACTGGGTTCCGTGGAACACAGGGGTTCCGCGGGCTGTCTTCTTGTGTTCCGCGAGAACCCTCACCTGCCCTGACCCGGCAGCTGATATGAGACTGGCTCTGAGTGCTACTGAGCCACGCTTTGACTTGCTCTCAAAAGGGAAGCAGTACCACCCATCACATTAGTATTTGTATTAATCTGTGCAATAAACATTTAACTTTTGCAACTCTCTCTTTGCAAAAATGCACTCGCTCGACAACATTGCTGGTAAGTGAAAGCAGGGGGGGGGGGGGGTTCCCTGGAACTTATTGAAGGCTTTTTTGGGGTTCCTCCAAGCAAGAAAGTTTGAGAACCCCTGCTCTAGATGGTAGTCATTCCACAAGTACTCTGAAACCGGAACTTGCAATGCAGCACCAGTGATTAAGGGAAAAAGATATTTTGTGCCCTATCGTATCCAGCTGGACTCATGAACTTGTCTTCTTTCTCTCTTTCTTTCTTTCTTTCTGTTCTTTGCTGGTTTGTTCACTGATGACAGGCACGAGAAAAAGGTTGTGGATGGAGTCCCATGTTACCCCTTTGCTGGCTACTCAACAGTGTACAAATACTATGCCTACCCAACACACATCAGACCGAGGATAAGGTAAGTTCAGTGGCATTCAAAGTGTCTGCAATGTGTGGATGTTTGACACACAAACATATTTGCATGAGCGTCTGAATGTGTGGTAAGGCCCGATGACTGAAGACAGAAGCAGTAGTCTCCACTCGTACGTTACACTTGCTACTGCGTCGCGGCATCTGTTGCTTTCGGAAGCTGCTCTCCCTGCTGAGAGACTTGAGTCTTGTTCTTCGTGCGCCATGCATGGCGGCATGCTTGAGTCATTTGTAGCGTTAAATGCTGAGAATGTTTTGTGCAAATGGTGGAGGAGGTAACACTCTCTTGGAGTAAATGAAAGAAGCCTGTATTGCAAAGGCAAAGTGGAATTAAAAACAATGTGCAGTATAGCCAGCTTTTAAATTGACCTTCAATTCTAAAGGATTACAGGCCTAATCACTAATGCTGGTTGGGTATTTGGCTGGCGGGGGCATTGTTGGCTGTTCCGCCTTAGCATTTTTGCCGTCATCATCGTTTTCTTGTTTTGGGCTTTCTTGTGGTGGTTGCAAAGTACGTCCCACCACGGTGTGCTCACTTTTACATCTGAACCAAAAAGACGCGGGTTCGATCCTGGCCGCAGCAGTCACGTTTCAGTGGAGGCGAAATGTTAGAGGCCCGTGTACTGTGCGATGTCAATACAGTCGACGACCGATTTTTCGGACTCTCTAGGGACCGCGAAAACGACCGAAAAATCGGGCAGTCCGGAAAATCAAATTTCACCGAAAAAATCACGAACTTATTACCACTATGCCGGAGAAAGCGGCCAATTTTATTGCACACATTCTAAGGCTCCTCATGACTATATTTCGCCGCGCGAAGTACCGTATAAACGCGTATAAGGGCCGCACTTTTTTTTTCCATATTCGAGGGCCAATTTTCGGGGTGCGGCCCATACACGCGATATGGGAAAAAAATTTTTTTTTTGAAGTAAAAACACACCAACCAGGGAATGAGCGACATTTATTCTACGTTCAATCGTCACTCGCGAAGTATTTAGACTCCTGAGCTGGTGCTGCGCTCTGGTGCACGCTCATGCCAAAAGAAGCCGCGCAGCATGTCCGCTGTCAACGCGTAGCCGTTGTTCCGAAATTCCATCACATAGAGGAGCAGCTCTTCTTCCAGTTCGGGAAACTCGCACGGCTTGCCTCGGAAAGCGCGCTTTTTGCAACTTTTGTTTCTCTTTTGGTTGCACCATCATCGAACGCACTTCTCGGCCACGGCGAATTTCCCGCCCGCCGCACGCTTACCGACCGCGTTCGAGAGCTAACTCCCAGCCGTGTAGCTTAAGGTGCTTGCCAACGCGCTAAAACTGTGAAGCTCGGCGGCAGCACGCGAAAGCCACTATCACGGCGAACGCGCTAACACGCATGCTAACACGCCACGAAAGGCTGGAGCTGGCGATACTGATGCCGATGTGAACAGCGGAAAATCGCGACCGAGAAAAATGTTGATGATAATGATCACGGCGCCATCCATAGACGGCACTTGGAAGCTCCGGTGCGCGCGCGTGGCCTCCGCGAACGGCGCAGCGCCGGAGCAGATCGCGGCCGCGATAAGATCCGGCGGCGCGCCCGAAGCGCGCTTCGATCGCGGAGGCCACGGCGTGCGCGTAGCCTCCGCGATCATATTCGCGTTCCGTGTTCGGGACTAAAGACTCGGCACAGATGAGTTCCGTGAACTCAGACTACGGTTCAAGTTCGTGCGGCGGAAAACATTCAAGGACAGTACGAATTCGAAAACACGCGAGCGCAATGTGCTGACTCGCGCAGAATTTCAGCGTCGCAAGAGGCTCCCTTTAAGCTTGAATTTCGTTTTGTTTGATCAAGTTTTCGATATCTCCTGCAGTCTGAATTAATGAGGTTCCACTGTACACATTATATGGCGGCTTGGGTACTGGCGGCGAGTGCGAACGAGGTCCGAAAAATCGAGTGGTCAGTTGCGGTGCGTCCGAAACTTCAAGCGCTCTTACACATTGGCTCTATGGGCCATGTCGCGGTGCCGCGAAAAAGTCCGAATAATCAAGCATGTCCGAAAAATCAGGCGTCCGAATTTTCGGTCGTCGACTGTACATATTAAAGAACCCCAGGTGGTTGAAATAATCCGGAGCTCTCCACTGTGGCGTCTCTCATAGCCTGGGTTGCTTTGGGACGTTAAGCCCCCATAAACCAAAACATCTGATGTACCATCTTTATATGAATCTTTTAAGATTTGCGAGGCAGTTGTGTGACATCCATGTAAATGTGCAGCTTTTAGTGCACATGACAGTTGACTTTGATCTCTCAGTACAGGAAGGGAGATTGAATTTGTAAGTCATGTTGTGCCTTTTGTAAGTACTGTTCATGACATCAGTAGCTCTGGAACACTGTGTATCATTCTTCAGTATGCTTTGGAATTGTGCAGTAAAATTTCGATGATAAGAATACGTAAAATATCCTGACCAGAGGAATTAGTGTACAGTGTGTAGAAATTCAGTCGTTCCGAAATCTCTCCTATGTCATTGTGGATAATATGAATGCGCGATTGGCAGTCACGTGGTGCACACCTCGAGCAGTGAGAATTGGTGCACAGCCATAAATAACTCCTGGTAGCCATAAAAAGACCTGCATGAATTCATTTCCTATGTTTCCGCATACGGATTTTGTTCGTTTTGGACGATAGGAGTTTCGTTAGTCAGCTCCTGCTGCACCGGAGCGAACTCTGGTGCAGCAACATTGCTGTTGATTTCTCTTGGTTGAGGTCTTGATAAGTTGCCTCAACTGGGGAAGTGCAACAACACCTTTCTAGTGCTGTATAGGGCTGTCAGGAATGCAGTGTTTTGCCTGGCACGCCGTTCACGCATGCACAGTCCAGGAGAAGTATGTTTTTGAGCCCCATTTAATATGTCATGGTGAAGTTGCTCACGGTAGCTTCTGAAAGTCAGTCAAGCTGAGCTCTGCATTCTTTACAGTCAAAATAAAATCAGGTTTGTTAATTACAATGTTTCCCTTTGACACTTGCACGTATGCCTCCTTGTGCATGCAGACAGTATTTGGTAAGCTCTGTGTGTCCTTTAAATTTGATGTGTCTACTCTTTGGTCGATTTCCAAACCGTGTGTCAGCTGCAGTAGTTCAGGGTGGTGACTGAGCATAGGTTACAAGTGAGTAGGTGTAACTGAGCTGAACAAAAGGTTGAATATAGTTAGGGGCTGCACAAAAATTGGAATAAGTTCAAGTCATTGTGCAAAGTGCATCCTTGTGTTGCGGAAACTGAGTAGTGAGAGTCACTGTTAAGAGTTCCTTCCCCTTGCAGCCAGATGTTGATTCTACCTCCATATCAGAAGATGGGCTTGGGCACAGAGCTGCTGCAAGGAATCTACAACTACTACAAAGACCGCAGTGATGTGCTGGATATTACAGGTAGCGTGTCCTTTGAGAGTGCCTTTGTGCTAGTGCTTGCTGGCCTATGTTCTAGAGTTCTATTGTTGGAGGCTATTTTTTTTTTGCCAAGTAAAAAAAAAACTGCTGGCTAGCATTCCGTAACTGCTGAACAAGGCTGGAAATTCTGTCTTTTTCGTCAGCAAGTTGTGGTGTGATGCAGTTAACACCATGGACTGAATAAAAAGCTTGCATAGTGGCGTTTCTTGGGGGAAACAGATTGAGCTGCTGCTGCTTGCTAATTCTAGAGTTATTGGCTGCAGCAGTTGGCTTGAGCCGTTGCAAGTTATGGTTGCTAAATGATATCATGGCCAGAATGAGCTGTTAGTCTAGTTTACTTCAGCAGATATTTTAAAGGGACTATGCAATAAATTAATTGAGGTTGCGTAAAGCAGACAAGAGATAGGCATTCTATCACTCGTCACCCCAGCACAAGAATTTTTGAGCTAGCGTCAATAACAATGAAGTTACAGACGATTAAAAATTACGCTCCTCCTCTCCTCCTCAACTCGTAAACATGGGGCAGCAGAAAAAAAATAAAGAAAACAGTTCTAGGACTGGGCTCCGCCCATGAATACGTCATTCGCTGACGTTCGGTTTGCGACTTCCGGTTGTTGCACCAAGCACCCCAGCAGCAGTGTCGGCAGCGTCTCTCCGGTCTCTCTTCGCCTTTGCTTTCCTGCCACCTCCCGACAGAATGAGGTGGCAGAGGTAAATTGAAGCCATATGCGCGAAGGCAATGCCCTTGCTCGCGCGGCGGCACGAGCAGGCGATTTTCACAGCTACTGGAAGTGTGCCCGTGACGTCATGGCTGCCGTGGCTCCAGCGAATGACAGCGTGTGGTGGCCTGCCGACGTCACAGGACCAGTGGCGTCTATTTTCACGATTTTAGTTTCAAAATCGGTCGCTACGAACACACCAATCGGCCCGCGAATGTAAAAAATTCATAATAAATTGCCGGCTCAATTCTGAAGACTCATACTTGATGTGAATGCTTCTTAACATCATTTCTAAGCAAAAGCATTTACAAGCGACTTTTAATTCTTTGCATAGTTCCATTAACATCAGATTATCTATCCATCCAACCGATTCTTAGAATTGTATACTATTCAAGCTTGGCCAGAGATTCTATTATTTAAGCTTTCACATCCATCTGCCCTTCTACTGAACATGCACCATGCTTTGTTTTGAGGCCGGGAAAAGGGCCACAAAAAGTTATTAAGCCTTTATAAAAAGAAAGGTGAGCTCATCGCACTTCTTTCATTTCTTTGTGGCTCTTACGTTTCTTACTTGATTTCCGCGTTATGTGTGGTACAGGTATGATTAGCGGCCGGTGTTGTACATGTTACGTGCCATGAGCCACTGTAGTTGACTACGGCGTCTCTCATAGCCTGAGTCGCTTTGGGACATTAAAGGGACAGTGAGGAGAGCACTATTAATATTTTTTTTATAGCAAAATCCGATAGTTCGGCATTTCATGGCTTTGTTGCCACTTGGCCGGCAGCGAAAGATGCATTTATTTCCAAGAAATTTGGAGTCGAAGTTGAAAAGTTTTTCCCGCCGCTCTGATTCAAACTTGGGATTCTCCTATGACGACACAGGACTAAGTGACGTGAAACATGACGTGATATGACGTAACGCAGACTCCGTGATTTCTGGCAGCCAGCATAGCGGCCCAGCAGCAGCCGAAAAGAAAGCTACCGCCGGCCGCACGTTGACGGCATCTATCGGCTATTGCGGCCGTCGCTACAATCGCTTCGCTTACGTTTGCACTGGCGTTATGCCAGCGTTACGATGGATCTTGTTCTCGAAGTCGTCAGCGAAGTTCTCGCAAATAGACACCTATAGCATACCGTGTACCTTGTTACCGCTAGCGGAACACCGGGAGCCCGCCTGCCGCTGGCGAGCAGGCGCTGATTCGTCTCGATGCTTCAGGCGCGCGCATAGCTGCTGGGCACGTGGCGCCATCTGGCGACGTCAAGAAGATTTGCGCATGCATTGGCTGCGCCTCAGTGATTTGTGGCTTCTCGGGTCCTAGAGTTGCTAGAACCATTGGTTCTAGCAACACTGCTTTGTCCTATGACGTCATCACGCTTGTACTTGCGAGTTTGGCCTGTGGCGGCGATACCTGTATTTTGGTTCTTGCTCTTTTCTACGTTACAAGAGCTTTGTTGTCAGTATGAGTGGCGTTTTTGTAATCAGGAGCTGATATTCTGTCGATACAAGCCAACTTCAATTTCTCCTCAGTGTCCCTTTAAACCCTATAAACCAAACCAAACCAAAGCCACTGTAGCCATACTGTTTGAGTGGGTCCCTTTGCCCGACCGTTTGGAGTCCAGTTTTGTGCGCTGTTTACTTATTATTTACTTACACGCTGTAGCAGACCTGGAGTTATCGCAAGCCTGTTAGGGAAAAGGGTTACAATAACTGTTCTTTTTTCTGCGCTTAGCACTATTGAGTCCAGTCATGTCAGCAGCTGTTATTACTTACCTTGGAAAGTTGGCGAGGTTCGTTGGAAGTGTAAAACTTGGGAACCTTTTAAGTGTGCGTGTGATTAGATGTGGCTTAGGTAGCTCGCCGCTCTGTTGTTGCTACATCAGATTCTTCTTGCGTTCTGCGAACTAGCTCAAAAGTACTCTGCTTCCTGCGACTGTGTGTGCATGTGATTTGATATGAATTCCTTGTCATTTTTACTGCAGTGGAAGACCCCTCCGAGGTCTTCACCCGGCTGAGGGACTTTGTGGATGCCAGAAACTGTCTCAAGCTTGCCTCCTTCGACAAGGAGCACTTGCTCAACGGTTTCTCGGAAGAGATGCGGAAAGAAGCCCAGGAGAAGCTGAAAATCAACAAGGTGGGTGCTTGCACGACTGCGGTTCTTTTAATTTTTTTGGCTCTTCCATGTGTATTTGTGTGCGTGGGCTTGGTTCTCCATATGTACAGTGAAAGCTCGTTAATTCGACCCACGTTAATTCGGAAAATCGGATAATTCGACGCGCACGCGAGGTCCCTACAATTATACATAGAATTCTATGGGGCGAAACTCTCGTTAATTCGAACAAATTTTGCCGTGCGTCGGTTAATTCGACTTCACTCCGCAGCCCGCCAAGCCGGTGTGCCGAGAGCAAAAAGAAAAAAACACTGCCACGAGCGGCGCTACTGTACGGCTGATAGGCCATCCGTATGGTCATCGTCATCACCAGCGTGAGAGAGGGCGAGGGAAGCGAGCTGATGCAGCTGGCGTCTTTTCTTTGTGCTTTGTTGTGTCGCAGCAGTCTTGTTGGTGTCATCCACAGCAAGTCTCGTTTTGGCGTGTGTCGTAGTTTCAACGTGTTCTTGCAGCTACGATCGCGGTTGTTTAACCATAAGGCAGCGCCTTTTTGTCAGCGTGTTTACTGCGCTGCTTGTTGTTGTTGTTGCGACTGAGAGAAGGATGAAAGGAAATTGCACGGGCCTGCCTACTGGCTCAGCCGAGCAACCACCGCTGCCTAGTGCAGATAGAGGAGAGTTAAAAGATCAGAGGAAAGATAAAGAGAAAAGACAAGACGCGCGTCGCAGCCAACAACCGCGAAGCGGACGCTGGCTGAAAGAACAGATAAGTGGCCGAAGCCACGCTCGCTTCACCTCCTCCCCGCACTGCTTTCGTGTGGGTAACGCCCAGTGCCTGCGCGCCTCGCCTTTGTGTCCTGTCAGCTGACTGAGGATGTAATATTCTGTGATTGCGACCGCTCATAATAAGTTTTTTCAGTCTGTGTTTACCACCCCAGCAACAAACACTGTGTCATCGAATTTGTCGTCACAAATACAAGAATCAACAATGCCCGATATTGAGCTCACTTATGAAGGCGTGTTATCTCTTGTACTAAATATAAACGTAAAAAGTCTGTTGGACCGGACAGCATACCAAACACCTTTTTACGCAGGTATGCGGAATGGGTAACCCATTATCTGATTATTATATTCAAAACCTCACTCGAACAGAAACAGATCCCAAATGACTGGCTTACCGCTAAAATGATCCCAGTACACAAAACTGGGAACCGGCAGACAGTTGAAAATTACAGGCCAATCTCTTTAACTTGCGTTTGTTGCAAACTTCTAGAGCACATAATATCAAAGGCAATCTATACACATCTTGAATCAACAAAAGCTTTTTTTCAAATCAGCATGGTTTTCGGCAACAGTTGTCTACTGTAACACAACTAGTAGAGACCGTTAATGACTTCGCGAAGGCTCTGAACGACAAGCAACAAATCGATGCAATATGCCTTGACCTTTCGAAGGCTTTTGACAGGGTCCAACATAGTGATTTAATTAACAAATTACTATTAATGGGTATTAATCATAAAATCGTGCACTGGATATCAGCTTATCTAAGCGGAAGAACTCAATTTGTCGAAATCAATGGTAGTAAATCAGAATTATTAAACGTAACCTCCGGTGTATCTCAGGGGTCCGTCTTGGGTCCCGTTTTATTTTTAATCTATATTAACGACATTGCTTCCCATATTGATAAAGATGTAACAGTGAGACTTTTCGCTGACGACTGCCTGCTCTACTGTTGTATAAATAATACAGATAATCAAAAAGCGCTTAATGATGCTCTCGTAGCTGTCGAAAAATGGTGCCAATGCTGGAAAGTGAAAATCAACGAAGAGAAAACAGTAGTCTTACGCGTCACGAACAGGACCAAACATGTCCATGAGTACTGTTATACGCTAGGATCTACCGCACTTACCACAGTGGAAACACTTAAATACCTGGGAGTCCTCATTTCTAGAGATCTAAGCTGGAAAAATCATGTACTGAAAATCTGTTCAGCCGCTGAAAAGAAACTCTGGTTTTTGCTCCGAAGATTGAAACTGGCCTCACAGTCTGCCAAGCTAGCTGCCTATTTAACTTATGTACGACCAACATTAGAATATGCCTGCATTATATGGGATCCTGTAGAAAGTGGCTTGATAAAAAAACTTGAAAGTGTGCAAAGAAGAGCAGCTCGATTCATACTGTCCAGATATGCACGTACTGATTCTGTAACAGAGATGTTATGTGTTCTCAATTTACCACCTCTAGCCGAACGTCGCCGAGTAACCAGACTAAAATTTTTATTTCAGCTCTCAAGAAATTCCTTCAATATCAATAGCTCCCATTACTTGGTCCCAAAACAACTTACACATCTCAGAGCAAGCAATGAATACTGTTACCAAACCCCGAACCCACGCATTAATGTGTATGCTAATTCTTATTTTCCGAAGACGATAGCAGAATGGAATAATTTACCAGCATCTCTCTTACAGTCCAGTACATTAACAACTTTCGAAAAAGCTATCTCAACTTCGCACTAAAAAGTTTTTTTCTTTTTTTTTGTGTGTGTGTGTCATACGCCTAATCAACTCACCTAAGGTGAAGGCCGGGAATGTAGAAATTTTTGTTGTTTTTTTTTCCTTTTCTGTGTGAAATAACTGTTTTTCAAGTTAATATTTATTAACACTGCTTCTGTATAAAAAGTGAAACATTACGCGGTAAGAAATGATTGTATAGATGAAGATTCACTTTGTATTTTTGTATAATCGTCGAAACCTTTTTGCTTTCCAAGTGTCACGCCCCACCACTGTAACGGCCTCACGGCCAACAGTATTTTCAAATAATAATAATAATAAAAATATAAGTGACAGGTGCTGACAACGACGATTCGATTCGTCGGAAGGCGACGATTGTGAGCAGTTGTCCCAAATGCCGAAGTGCACGGTGAAAGAAGCCGCAGAAGCCTTGTCCGTGCAGGAGGACTTCTGTGAACAAATCCCCGACGGTGCGTGTGCCGTGCAGCACCTGGCAGTTGTTAAAGCTATCGTAGTCGCTCAAATTCGCTCAAAAAAGCAGGCGACGATAACAGATTTCTTTGCCAAATAGAGGTTGCGGCAAACATTGTTTTTTTGTTGCTCATTCGATAATTCGACATTCGGATAATTCGACAATTTTTCGCGGTCCCGTCAGTGTCGAAATTAACGAGCTTTTACTGTATGTGTTTCTTTTTGTTAGTTTAGTATGCTGGCTCACCGTGTAATGCCCAGGAAGTGGAAGTGGCAGATGAAAGTAATGAACCATGAGGGTCTCATTGCTAATGGTTCCTTCATGGCAAAAATAAAAGAAAATGGGAGGTTTATTAGGGAAAGGATAATTACGGGGTAAATCAGTCTAGTTAATTTTGATGATTTCAGGTTGTCTAAGGACGATAAAAGTGGGTGTGAATCTGCGGGAGCATCCAGAAAACCAAGAGCTAAGTTCAAAACTGCTGCATCACGTGCCAGTGGAGCTGAGGTTACAGTCTCTGCAGTCTTTGTTGACTTTTTTTTTGGAATTCACTCGCAAAGACAGATTGTTACCAGTTATGCAAGAAATTTATTTCAGATTGAGAAACCAAAGATTATGTTTTCTTGGCTATCCATACATATTGTTATTGTCACGTGGTGCTCCTAGACGTTATAGTCAAACCGTAGTTGAGTGCTGTTCACCCATCTCGCTCATGCCGGCGGTCGTTTTGTCGTACAAACGGCTGCAAGAGCCAGCTTTTGGTACCTCCAGAGCATGTGTCGTGCAGTAATCCCAAACTACCGAACCCTTGGCTCTGCTGTTTGCTGCTACTCGGCCGGGCCGTGTACAAGGATGCTGTTTTATCGCCTTGTATCTGCCTCTGCCTCTGACTGCTGGCTTTGCAATTGTATCGTTCTGCATTTATTTCTTCGAGCTGCGCACATATGTGCCGTCAGGCATCACATGGGTCGGGAGAGGGGGGGGGGGGGGGTGCGATTTTTGGGATCGACATATGCACGGCAATACTGTATAAATGCGTGTAAGGGCCGCACTTCTTTTTTTCAAATTTGAGGGCCAATTTCAGGGGTGCGGTCCACACACGTGATGTGCAGAAAAAAAACTTTTTTAGTAAAACCTCACCAATCAGAGAATGAGTGACATTTAATCTACATGCAGTTGTCACTCATGGAGTCTTCCGGCTCCAAGCTGGTGCTGTGCTCCGGTGCTTGCTCATCCCACAGGAAGTCGTGCAGCATGTCCGTTGTCAGCGCGCAGCCTTTGTTCCGCACTTCCATCACATAGGAGAGCAGTTCTTCCAGTTCGGGAAATTGCACGGCTTGCCTTGGAAAGCGCGCTTTTTGCAGCTTGTGTTCCGCAATGCATCCTTCTGGTTGCACCATCGTCAGACGACTTCTCGGCCACGTCGAATTTCCTGCCTGCCGCACGCTTGCCGTGTTCGAGAGCAAACTCCCTGCCGTGTAACTGTTAAGGTGCTTGTCCATCCAGCATGGAACTGCAGCGCTCAGCGCCAGTAAAGCCATAAAAAGCGGTGATATGGATAGCGGGAGCTTGCGGCGGAAGAAAGCATTGTTGACGACGTTGACGATGATGACCTGCGGCCTTGGGCGCCATCCATGGGCTGCACCTGGAAGCTCCTGTGCGTGCACTTCAAACGCTATTCCCGCGTGGGTCATGGAAAGCTTGGGTGCGGCCCTTACACGGATCGTTTTTTTTTAAATATTTCCTTCGGGGAACCAGGATGCGGCCCGTACACGGAAGCCTTACATGCATTTATACGGTATACCGTAAACATTGCACATTATGGTTATGATCTTTATAGAATTTTTTAGTATGTGTTCGTGAAATTTCTGTGTGATTTGCACATCCTTTTTTTTTAAGCCTTAATTTTAGACAGAAGGGTGTGCGAATTACGTGAGATAATATGGTATATCGAATGCGGTTGGCCATGAAACGGATGCATCGAACTCGGTGCCAAGTGGTGCCCGCCCGGATGGCAGGCAACAGGCTTCGCCGCAGTGCACAAGTGACTGGTGGTTATGTTGCAAGCGTTTGTCTTGCACTAGTGTTTTAATCTCGCACTTGCCAACAGTGGCACGGAAACTACAGGCACATCGAGGGCCTGGTAGCCAGGCGGTCAGCATGCGTTCGCGCCTCTTGCAGCCGTCGACAGTTACAGCCTTGCAATAACCATATTGAGCTCGTGTCAGCTGCCACAGGAGTGGTAAAAACGGCAGTAGCTTTTGCTTTGACGTACCAGTTTCCACGACACAGCTGTAATGTGGTGAAGCACTCTAATGTTTGGTTTGTGTGCTGGCGGCGGTGCTGTGTGGGGAAGCCGACCTAACTGTTGCTTGGTATTTGCTGTCTCCGGAATCGTTACGCGTGCCTTCAGAACATCGCTAAAGCTTCGGAAAAGGTCTCCCCATATCCCTAGTAATACGAGTCGCCTCACTTGCCGTTCCTTCACTGACTAAATTGTGCTGCTCTTGCGTGCAATTTTGGCAGAATTTTATACAGTATAATCTCGACAATACAGTCTTGGTTGATATAAATTTTGGGATGATATGAATTCGTAAAATACCCTGGCCAGAGTACATTGTCTGCAGTTGGCAGAAATTGGGATGTTACGAACAACCCCACTGCGGATGATACGAATGCATCAGTCGTGATCGCTAGTTGTGTCGTTATCAGAACATCGCTAAAGCTTCGGAAAAGGTCTCCCCATATCCCTAGTAATACGAGTCGCCTCACTTGCCGTTCCTTCACTGACTAAATTGTGCTGCTCTTGCGTGCAATTTTGGCAGAATTTTATACAGTATAATCTCGACAATACAGTCTTGGTTGATATAAATTTTGGGATGATATGAATTCGTAAAATACCCTGGCCAGAGTACATTGTCTGCAGTTGGCAGAAATTGGGATGTTACGAACAACCCCACTGCGGATGATACGAATGCATCAGTCGTGATCGCTAGTTGTGTCGTTATCAATGAGTGGAAGCGTGCAACGGTATGTAAACCCTGACAGACACAGATATGCGTGAATTCTGCACGTGGATTATGTTCATTTTCGACGATAAGAATATTTTTCATGAGATTTGTATGATCGAGATTCTACTGTATCATGAATTTCGGCTCTATTGAACTATTCTACGATTTTTTACGTGTTCGCTGTAACGACGTTTGATTTCTCTGCGTATGTGCCTATCTGATCCTACTTTGCTGAGTGAAACCTAGCAACAACTGAAATTGCGATTAAAAATTTTGCAAGGCCCTGCAGATGTTTGGTGCAGAGGTGCCTGCTTTGGATGTTATGCTCCTGGTTGGGATAGGTGGCTGGAAGGGTAGGCAGAATCACGAGCTATAGAGCAACACTGTGCTTGCAAACACAGGGGACGCTTGCAGATGCCTGAGGCGGTTAGGGGTATTGCCTGCCCCATCACCTCTTGCAGTGCTTGGTTCGCTGTCTATAATCCGTTTCACACATGGCAGGCAACGCTGCGGAGGCTGCAGAAGTAGTGTTTGCGAATTGATACGACTCTGCCACGTGTTATTTTTTCTTCTCGCAGCTTCGGTCAGTGTTTGGATGAAAACACAGCGCGGTATAGTACGAAGTGGTACCGTATAATGCGGAATATAGGTCAAGGTGGAATATAGGTCGACCCCCTTACCTTGAAGCAAAAAAGTCAACATAAAAATTATGAGGCACAAAATTTCGTTTTATTCACTGGTGCCACCAGACTCGCTGCCTCCTCATTCGTCCGAGCTGTCTGAGCTCTCGTCCGAAGATGACTGCTTTGTGCTGGCTGCGTCCCACAGCATGTCGTCCTCGGTACCGTCCAAAGAGTTGCTAATGCAACATTTCTTGAATGCCCGCATACCTTGTCTTCGAGCTCAGGGTGCACCGTGCGGCGCCCGCAAAAGGTCGCCTTCCACGCGTTTCAGGCAGACAGCTCGATTTTCTGCACTCGCAAGTACCGGACGCTCTTCTCCGAGACGCCAAAGTGTCGCTGGGCGGACATGTTTCCATACTCTTCAGTGAATTCCATAACTTTTTTTTTAAACGCTGTGGTGAACTGACGTCGAGTACCGGTACTCATTTTGCGGGCTGTCGCGAAATTAATACGTTACAACACCAAGAACGATTACCGCCGTCAACGTTTAGCCGCGTCGGTCGACAAAGAGGAAGGAAAGAATCGTCAACATGGAAACGATAACGGTGCGGATGCCAAAATGTCCTCGGCTCACACATGTTGCCAGACCAGACGACTATTCAGTTTGTGCCAAAGGCCGGTATATAAGTCGAGGGGTTACCTTTTGGTAATATTTTTCGGAAAAAACCTCGACCTATATTCCGCACTATACGGTAGCTCTGAAAACCACGGTCGGAGCTGTGAGTCGCTCAGTGTTTGGGCCCTCTGGCTATAAATTTCACTGAGTGTGAACTACTTTTTGGGCGTAGGTGGAGTAAGAGCAGTTTACCCTACCAGCCGCGCGTCATACAACTAAATCTAGTTCTTGCTTCTCGAAGTCTCGATGAGTCGCAGGACGAAAATGTGGCAAGAGGTGAAACGAAGCCCAGGAGGGGCCAGTCACGGCACTTAAGGCTTGTCGCAACAAAATATGCTTGTGCTCACTTTGGTTGTGTGGCGAACTACTTTTTGGGGCGGACTTAGCCTGTGCGAACAGGCGCGCTTGCTTTGGCAGCGTTGCCTGCTCAGTATGAAACGGAGTAGAGTTTGAATGACTGCATGTGGCTGCTGTAGCTTTGAGGAAATAATGGAGTGCCGACTTCGCCGTTATTTCGTACAGCTGCTATCTCTGGCTTGCGTGTTTGTGCACTGTTTTAGGCATTAAGGAGGGAAACACTCAGAATTAAGCAGTTTTCAGACGATGCTGCTGTGTGCATTTCTTTTGGCAGCTTTCATGTTGGCATCTTTTCAATGCCAGCATTAGGCACGGTAACTAATTTTCAGGGAATTTTAAACAAGATAAGATACCATGTTCCGTCTGCTGTAAAAAAGCAAATCTACTACAGTCAATCCCGGATATATAGAACCCGGATATATCGAATTATTGCCTATATCGAACAGATGTAGAATCCCCTTGGGAATCTCATGCAAAAGTATAGGAAATTTGTTTACGTTTATCGAACTCCTGTGCACCCTATATTTGATATATCGAACTCCGTGCCATGCCGAGCCCCCGCAAGTGCGCTTCTCCCAGTAAGCGCCACCCTGGAAGTGGGCTTCTTCCACTAGCGCGCGCTCCTGCAAATGGGCTTCTCCTAATAAGAGTTCACGCGGCGCTGGCCTTGGACAGCTGCGCTCTTAGTCACTGATGGGAACTTTGTGGGGGGTGTGAAAGGAAATGGGAATGGCCATAAGGAGCTGGGAAGAGGGAAACCCTGCTGGCCGCAGGCCCGCAGACACCTAATTTATGATGCTCACATCGTGGCTGACATCGATACCGAGGAAGCGGACCCGAGCAGTGACGAAGATTGTGCGAAGAGGCCCAGCCGCCATGCACTGCGGCTGAACTTGCATCCGCATTCAGCGTCATTCGTCGCTGTTGTGGCGCAATGGAGGGCACTGGACTTTCTCATTTGGATACTATCAACAAGCTTGAGGACAGCTTAATGAACTGCATGGTGCAGAGGAAGAGGCAAGCAAAGCTCACTGACTTTTTTCTCGCGAAATAAAGCGCGCTGATCGTGGAGTTGTGCTTTCGTTTTTGTGGACTTGAGAGGAGTAAATCGGTAAGTTCCCACTTGCTACGATCCCGGGAAATTGTCCGAGATTTGCGCAGTTTTAAAATAAGCGTCTAATAGGCATATTTTATATTTAGAATTATTGATATATCGAACTTTTTCGCGATCCCCTTCGAGTTCGATATATCCGGGATCGACTGTATGCGCTTTTACATTCACGCTTCTGTTACTGCTTCCTAGTATGGGCTACAACGACTAAGACAAATTTGGATCGTCTTTTCTCTTTGCAAAAGCGAGCAGTGAGAGCAATAGGCAATTTAGATCTTTCGGAGGACACTGCACCTAATTTTAAAGGTAATAAAATAATGCCCATTCACAAACTCCATAAACACAAACTGGCCCTGGAAATTTCGCGTCTTCACCAAACAGATATAACATTTCAAACTAAATATCATGCGCAACCTGGTCCTTATTATCTACGACAAAACTTAATACCAAGGCCCCGTTCGCGTACAACATACGGTGATCAAAAACTAAGTTATTTGATTCCGGATTTCCTTAATGCACATCCTGAATTAGCTGAGATACTGTTTACTGCCACCAAGGTGCAACGACTGAGAAGAACACTTAGAGACTTTTTCTTAAATGAAAACTAAAGACCATGCTGTGCTGATAACTTCGTTCGCCTTCACTCCGGATCTTTACTTTCACTGTGATGATTGAAGACGTGCGCACATAGATCCCTGTTTTTCATAACACCACACTACTGATCCAACTTATTGTTTTTATGTACCTGTATTTTTGTGTTTTTCATGCCCTTTCATATCATGCAGTATTGATGTTTCTTTTGCTTTGTAATTATTGTGCTTATGTTATGTTGTTTCCGCCGCAGCCAAGGGGGGCGCGGCCCCGTCAGGCATGTCTATTGCCTTTTGTCGCGTCCCCCAAGGCATTTCTGTAACTGAATGTCTTGAATAAAGAAAGAAAGAAAGTAATTGGGAATTATGAAATAAAAGTATTCCTGCTTGCACAGGGCAACTGCTAACAATACAACGTCATTTTCTTCTGTGTACTTTGTTTTTTCAGTCAGCTTGCATTGCTTTGGGTACCTTGTATGTTCACGATGTATTTCTGTCACTGTAAGAACCAATGTTCCTGTAAGATGTTTTGCCTATGAATGTGTTTACATCTTAGCATTTTATGCCTATTTCTTCCAGAAACAAGCACGGAGGGTGTACGAGATTCTCCGGTTGCGAGCAACAAACACTGCAAACGCCAGCCAGTACCGAAAGTACCGCCTGGAAGTGAAGAACCGGCTCAACGCCCCTTATCAGGTACAGGAAGTTCTTTGTCTGGTGTCCCTCTCCAAATGCCCTCTGCCAAAACAGCCGTCAGACATCTTAAAGTGCCCATACACAGCTTACTGCAGGTCCGCATTCAGTCTACCATTGCTAACATAGTGCCACAGGTTTCCTTAGCAAGATTTACTGTTTCCCAAGTTGCGGGCTTTGAAACGTTCCACATCCTGTCTTATCTGGCCAAAGCCAGTTAATTCAGGCTTAACGGACAAAAAAAAAATGTTTGGGTTATCCGGAAGTTGAATTATCATATGACCCCCCCTCCCCCGCCTCCCAAAACTGCCAAAGACCATTTGCATTGCAGTAACTGTATTTTATGAAAGACTGAGCAATGGTTGAGTGCTTTCGAGATAGCAGTGCTGCAATAGCTGTTTATCATGGTTCCATCACAGGTTACTGTATTTACTCGCATAATGCTTGCACTTTTTCCGCGAAAAATCGATGCAAAGTTAGGGGGTGCAATACTTACGGAGGGAAAATTTTCGAACGAATGTTTTGGAGTGCTAAAAGCAAATTCAAATAGGCTGTGAATCGGGATTCTCAATCCAGCTATTCTAAAGATACCAAAACTTTACTTTCAAGCAGGACTCGTAATAAAAGTTGAGACGACATTGACACGAACTGCAAAAGCACTTTATTTGCCGAGGCCAGCAGCCCGCAACTTTACCATCTCTACTCACGTTTGATGGTACAGCGTCCTCGATAGTTCTACTCTGAGTCCTGTGCCGACACTGCCATTACTGGTCGCTGCTTCGTCGGCTTTTCTTGCTCATCCGGCACCAAGTGGTCTTCAGTTGTGTCCAGGGCATTGGAAATGCCTGCTCTCTTAACGCTTCTCACGACCACGTCTGTGGGAATCATGTTCCGTGCCTCCGATATCCAGCTGCACAGTAGCTCCACAGATGGTCGCTTGATTTTGCCGCCCGGCGTCGGAGCATGTTGGCCTTCGGCCATCCATTCTGCATACAGCCTCCGAACGTTCTCCTTGAACGGCTTGTTCGGAGATACGTCCAGAGTCTGTAGCATTGACGTGAGGCCCCCTGGTATCACCTGGTATCACCTGGTATTCTCTCAACTTCGCGCGAACGGACTCCAGAAGGTGACTGCGAAAGCTATCGAGAATGAGAATAATTCGGACTTGCGCGATATTTCGGACTTCGCTGAGGAACCGTTGCACATCTCATAGGAACGTGTACATTTTCTCGACCGATATTTTGGACTTTGTGGAGTCTAGAAGTTCGAACTTTCGGACTAAAACAGACACCAACAATATTGTGGAGGTCGTTTTTCAACTGAAAGTTCATTATTTCGGCCCAATATAGACTCGAGCGGGCATCGCTGTCGCAACCAACTCGTTCCCCACCACCGTGAAAAAAGCCATCTTGGATTTAAACGTAATCGGCGGGCGCAGTCAGAGTGGCTTTGATAGGTTTGGTTATTTCTCCATCGTTGCCATTCGAGATAATGGGATGGGAAGCAGCGATTTTCGTGATTTTGAGAGCCGGTTTTTCGTGGAAAAGTTCTCTTTTTTAAGTTCACAGATTTTTCGAACTGTTCGATTATTCGGACCATTTTTCGGGTCCCGCCGAGTCCGAATAATTGGCCGGCGACTGTATTCGCACACCCCTACATCACATATCAGTCTTTTAATCTACATATGAGTTTATCACGAACACAAAGGCTTCATGCTTTTGGAAGCACAAAAGACATGGACACAAAAGAGACACATGCGGACAGGACACTTTGCTTCCAAAGCAATTTATAAACCTTATAAAGGAGGTTAGGTGTCAACTTGATGTGTAATTGCTGTTTCTTTTTTTTTTGGCGTTCTTAGAAACAAAAGGCGGATGTTGAGAAACTGCAACGGACAATGACACCGGAAGAGTTCCGCGCCACTCTGCAGTGCCTCAACGCTGAGAACCGCATTGAGCAGCTCGAGAGTCAGTACAGGGATTTGGAGCTGGAATACAGGCACACCATTGAGCGTCTGGCTGCTGCTCCCTTGAATAGCTAGCCGATTGGAGGGCTGTGCCCCACCACGCTTTGTTCATGGGAAGTTTCATGTGTGCATGCGTTTTGTTTTTTTGGCCCATGTGCCGTGCACTGTCTGCATTGGAGAATTCTGAGGCCATGTGCCCTCTCTTATTTAATATTCCACTAGCTCGGTTGTGAGAACAACCCGGCTCTGGGAACAACTCAGTTGGTATACTTGAAATGGTCACCGGGTGTGGCCAAAGTTATTGGGTGTGAACGAAATTGACTATTGTTACAGAAGTTTTTCGGTACCTGCCAAGTCTTGGCAGCTTCTTACAGCTGTGTGGTATGCGAAATTTGTAGATGCAGCTTAACATTCAGTGCCAACAGTGTTGGTTGTTTTGGGTATGCACAATGAAAGCAAGGCTGTTTCGAAGCTGGGTGTTTTGCTGTGCAGCGAAGCTGCGTGCAGAAAAGTTTTCAGAGTTTAGTGCCTACATTGGTGACCGTCAGGATGGTGCTGGAGTACAGTAAGGAAATCTAGCTTCATCATTGTTAGAACCTGGAATTCTTTGGTCTTTTGATCCTGGTGTAGGCTGTACTGAATCTCAGGGGAGGTGGCACCACATGAAGGTAGGCAGAATTAACACGACTCAGGTAAATTATGCAGCTTATGACCTCGCGTTTCCTTCAGTATTAGTGGCTCACACAGCTCTGCCAAGTTTTTCCAAGACTTGGCGTGCTGAAAGAATGCAAAAATGGTATGTATCAGCAGTGTGCGGCAGCTTGTACATTTTTCACAGTCAACTCGCGTGAAAGAGACCAGTAAAAATGGCGCAAGTAAGTGATCGTCAGCAGTGTAACCCTGTGTATTGTGTGACCTGAAAGGTATCGATTGTTTAAACTTTGCTATGCGACGTTGCAGACTGGTGATCAGAGTCTGTAGATGCAGCAGCCGTGTTTCGTTGTTTTACTTTAAGGTGATTTTTGTATTCCGCTGCAATGTGTCGAGTTTTATTGTGGAGTTCTGTTCACTCGGTGCATTATTGGAAATAAAGTTGCACTTTGCTATTCAACATGTGTGGAGTACAGTAGTGGGAAGCTGGCCGTGCACTCGGACAGCACACTCCCTCTGCCCCTGCTGTCCGAGCGCACGACTTTGTTACAACAGCTGTCTCTGTAAAAAGAGCCTAATTATGCAATAGAATAATAAGTCTGTTCTATTACCTACATTCCTGCATTTCGGTCAGAAATAGCAAAATGCTGGAAAGTTTGCAGCTTAGTATTGCGAATGGTTAACTGTAAAGCTTTGCACATCTTGTACGTCCAGGATATTTTAGTTCTCTTCCAAGATAAATGTGATTTGAAGGTTTGTGATGTGATTTGCAGTTGCTATTCTTCATTGCTGTTTTCAACAAATTTTGCATTCACGTCAGTAATCTTGCTCGTTTTCTGACACAGCTTTGTCCAGTGAGGGTTGTGCGCACATCCCATAGCTACACGAATGTAGCGAGTTTTTTAACGCGAAACCCTTATGCGGCTCTTTAGCCGCAAAACTTGGTGGCGTCGGTGTCCAGGAAAAGTGGTTGAAAACTCCCAATGACGTTGTCAGCAAAGAAAAAGATTTATTCCCTAGGTGCGGGGAATGGAACCAATGACCTTCATATTGCGAGGCGAGAACGAACCCATAGGCCACAACACTGCTTTGCTTCTTGGCGAATGATGACGAACCTAGTGTATGCATTACCTTACAACTGTATGATAATGAGTGCAAGTGTGTCATGAGAAAACTAGAAAGGAAGGAAAAATATAAATAAAAAAATCAATGCTTTCACCTTGTAAGCATCTAAGTATAGTCTTAAGTGCTCTCTGTAATTATTTTCCTCAGTTCATCAGTTTCAGAATGCATCTTGCATTATATTTGGAACCAGGATACGAATAATGCATTTTTTTTTTTGCTCCTTCTTGCGGATAGCTATAGCAACCTTCACCACCAGTCTACCTTGGGGCCTGTGGGTGCTCATGAACAAAGGAGAGGATAGCTGTGAACGTGGAAAGAAGGAAGCAGAGGCTGTTGAGAAAGGGAAGGCACTAAAAGAGTTGAGTGGAACAGGGAAAGCAAAAAGGGCACAGGATTGGGCGGCACGATGCCACGGCGATGACGGCAGCTGTTACCTGTGGGGAACTGCATGTGTTCATGTTTCGGAGGCCTTGCTGCAGTCGGTGATGTCGCAAACTGCTGAAGCGTTGCCTCTCAAATAACGCCAATGTATTCATCGTTTCGGTATTTTTGCATGAAGTTTATTTTTTTCCCGAGCCCTCGATACCTCGGCTGTAGTTGCATGGCTTGTACAAACTCCTCCCTCGCATTACGCATTATATTCATTATATACTTATATATAAAGTATACTCATTGTGAACATCAAATTGAGTGAACTCCTAACTGCACAACCTTTAAGGCGCTTTGTAAAATTTACTCCCTGAAACATGATTGCTTCAACTGTGGCTGGCCTTGCACACCAATTCAAAACTACACACATTCCAAGCTAATGGCCTGCCAGACCTACCATTTTTATTCAAATATACTAGCTCTACCCATTCCCAGAAATAACAGCCATAACCAGCAGGAGTTCAACTATATTATAACTAAACATCCAGCTAATTAGGTTGCAATTGAAGAATCTTCTATAGTGGTTGTTAATGTGGCAGATGCACTCGGTCATAGTAAAGGGGGGACAGGGCTGTCAGCAAAAAATATTATATTGATGTGTTTATATGGAATTTTTGAGCAAGTTAGGAATAATTTTATGACTACTCTGACAAAATTTCAGTTACATCTCCAGAAAATTGTTCTCTAATATATGTTAGGTACTTCTCCAAATCTTGCGTAAAGGCTGCAGAGTTAAGAAAATGTGGCAAAAGGCTGGTTCAACATTCACTGCGTTCCTGCTGGCATGCTACAGATGAAGACATTGTTAAAAATTTTTTTTTGTTCAGTACAAATTTTGGTTTTGAATTTTGCAGTGTCGTGTCCGTTGATACTTCTAAAGAGAAGAAAATTTCACAAAAGAAACTGAAACTAAAAAAATTTGACAAAAAAAAAAGTGTCCTGACCTGTATACCTTGGTCCTAGGAGTGCAGAAAAGCAAACGGTGAAAACAGATAAAACAGTCTGCTCCATAAGGTGAGTACGCAGGCAGACAACTGCTAATGGAGAAAAACTGAATGTTTCCCCGCAATGCAGAGTCACTGCTGTTCAGGAAGCAATTTTCTTACAATACTTCCAGATAGACTTCAGCAATGAAACATCAGGACGGCAAAAAAAAAAAAACGAAGCGTGCTAGCATATACAACAATTTTCAAAATTTTTTGGGTTTTGGGGTCATATTTTTTGGGACCTCAAAGCAGCATACGCCCCCTCAAGCTATTAACTTTACCTCACCTCTCTCTTCCTAGTCTGGAAGGGACAGGAAAATGCTGAAGTGAAGGTGGTGCTGTGGCTAGGTGTGTGCCCTCTGAATAGTAGAGAAAATGTTGGGAAGCAGGTGCAATGACATTAAAGCAAATTTCCTGTCCTGGTGCTGCCACGATGCTTGGCCCCTGTGCACAGACTAGACAGGTCATTCATTTTTAACAGGAACCAGGTGCTTCCCTCTGGTCTTTCGGTGCACTTCCTTTAGTTCTGCTCCACTTTTTTTTCTTTTTATTGATGTCCATTGTACATAATGGAGGAGGCTGAGATAAGGTGCTACAGTGCAGCTTGAGAGGCCCTCGACCCCCTTTACACGAGGCAGCGCGGAGAAGCACAACACACGAAACAACATACATGGGTCACCTGTCCCGGAAAAATAATCATCCAGACATACGTAGGAGATAATGTGGAAAAGAACTGTTACAACACACTACACAATCGGTCAAAATTACATGAACTCAAGAAAGTCTTAAAATTTGAGGGGCTCATATTTTCGATATTGATGCCATTTTGAGTAAAGAAATTTAATAGGTGCGGTAAATTGTTCTCAAGCATTTGTTTACTGTAAGTTGTCCTGTGTGTTTTAACCTCCCACTTTTCAGAGTGGCGTGTACTGTAAGCGGGTACATTTAAACGTAAATTAGTGATTCCAAGTAATGTAGGATTAAGTTTCTTTATATCAAAATAGAATTCGCGCAGGAGTCCATACGTGTAAGCATCTCGAATTTTTCTTGCGCTTTGGTTTACTGTCCTGCATTGCTGGAAATGCTGCATACGGCTAGCTGCACCGCTCAAGCAGCAAGTTGTCCTGAAGCACTATCCTTGACGCAAGTTGAGCGGCACATTTCTGGCATACCTTCTGCGACAGTCATGGTCTAACTCGCCAACAGCAGCCAAATTCAGTATACCACATGATGACCTCTCCCAGTGGCCTGCACTTATCCTTGCCCTGCACCACCTGCACTCTCTCAACTTTTTAACTGGTACTACTACACGGACAAGGTACGTTGATGCTCTGCTGTTATAAATTGTTCGTTTTCTGACAACACTACTGTGCTATATAACTCAGAACATGACTTATCTGTACACTATATGATGAACAACAGTAACTGATGGGCACGTCGGTCAGACATGATTTCTTGTGCAACAGTTCAACGGCACAAGGCCAGAGGACGAGAAGGGATGACACACAGCGCCAACTAATAACAGAAGTTTATTCAGGAAGCCATGCTTATAAAGGTGCCGGCAACACTGAAAAACAGAAAAACACAAATAACAAAAATCTTTGTGTTTTTCTGTTTTTCAGTGTTGCTGGTGTATTTCACATCTAAACCCTGATCCTTTCAGATGCTCTGTATACAATTGCAGACACAGTGAGCTTGCAGCTTTTTATGGCAGTGTGTGCTACGTTAGCAGTAATTTTATTTCACATGAATTCAAGAAGAATGCGTTTTTATGCTGGCTAACAAATGCACGAAAGAATATTGTCCAAAACAGTGAGCTTGACAGCATAGGCCCTGACATAGTCGTGTAGACTCATTATATCAGATTTTATTCCGGGTTCCTATGTTATCCGTTGCTAGTTGAGAAGAAAAAGTGATTGCATTGTCCACTTAGTGCCTATCTGCTTCACTAGTCAGAACAACATAACAGCTTTGCAACCACTGTGACGTTTTTTGCACATTTGTGTCCATAACTGTAGAAAACTAACAGGCGTTAGACATTTTAAAATGAATTGGCTTTTGTACCAGCACAAACCATTTGGGCAGAAGAAAAAAAGTTTTAATAAAAATAGCAAGTGGTACTGAAACAGCTAAAGCACTCCAATTCCTGACGTAATGTGCAGTGTTGCAAGGCTGTGCAACGCAGCTGGGCAGACTACACATTACATCACTGCAGCATTTTTTCACAACATTCAGACGCTTTGTGTGTACCAAGCTCTGATCCATCTTTATAGAGCACTCTGGAAAGGCATGTCTGTCTCTCTCCATGAAGTATATCCATATAAATCCATACAGTACAGGCAGCTCTTGTATAGGGCGACCCACATGGAGCGAACTTGAGCTGCGGATTTTGAGCGGCGCGGCGGAACGCGGACGCACCGCCGCTGTGCCGCACCACAAGAGGCGGAAAACGGGCGGCTGCTGCCAAACCGCTGCCGACAAAAACAAAAAAAAAAGATTTGTAAGCTTACTCTAAAGCCATTGTTTATTGGAGGGCGCATTCTCACTTTTTAGTTCAGCGTATGCTATCTCCCCTCTCCACTCCACCCCCACTCGGTTTCACCCTGCGCGCCGAGCCACCGGCAGCTGCTGCTAGCAGAGACGCAAAAATAGACTCAGCCTATAGTAGCGCCATCTGGTTCTCGGGACAGGAACCATTACTGTAAACTAACCGGCTCTCCTCTTAAGCCTAGAAGTGGGAGAATCGTCACTCTAAATAAAAAAATAAGGCAAATTTGTCACTTATAAGTTTTATTATAGGCAAGGCGAGACGAAGCAAAAGACCGGTGCTCCATTTACGGCCAGTGAACGTAGTGAAAAAGGCAGCAACAACGAGAATTCAGTCCAAAGCGAGGGGTCCGGCTTCGAAAGGCACCATGTTTGTCGCCGCGCGCGGGCGGAAGCTAGATGCGGGAAGAGAGCGCCCTCATTGGTCCGCGCTGACAGCCCGCATTCGCCGCTTCCGGTGAGCGGCTGACCGCCGGGCGAACGTATCTAGCACTGCTTGGTCGGCGGCCGTACGCAGGTTTTCCGCGAGAAAACCGCTCCATGTGGGTCGGGCTTAAGACATGCAATTCTTGCCTCATTATGCTCAGAGTGTTGTTATTTTTTGCAAACAACTTATGTCGCACAGGTAGCGAAGTTGCTTTTCTCAAAATCGTGATTACTTGTGCAGAACAAGTGCTTATCGAGTTGCTACCGGTGCTTTCTCTTTCCGACAGGATCTGCATATATGGCATCCTCAAATAGAAAACTGTGGATCTGCACAGACTCTTTATTTGGGTATATATTGCGTTTTCACAAAGCCTAAAACACCTTATCAGGCAACAGCAGCCTTTTGTCACCTGGTCTGTTTTCATAACTAGTAGGATAACTTTTACTGGTTACGAGGAAAGGCGTGGGACTAGCTATCTACACCGAGGCTGTCCATGTTGTGAAGAAATGAATAGAGGAGGGAGTGAAAGGAGGAAGCGAATGAGCCACCATAGTGGAAGGCTACAGATTAATTTCAACCACCTGGGGTCCCGTAATGTGCACTAACATCACGCAGCACAGAGGTGCCTTTGTATTGAAATGCTACTACTGCAGCTGGGATTCAGCCCCAGGTCATCGTGATCTGCAGCGGAATCCTATAATTTCCGAGCCAGCCTGGAGGTTTGGTTGGTTTGGTTTATGGGGTTTAACGTCCCATAGCGACTGAGGCTATGAGAGATGCCGTAGTGGAGGGCTCCGGAAATTTCGACCACCTGGGGTTCTTTAACGTGCACTAACATCGCACAGTACACGGGCCTCTAGAATTTCTCCTCCAAAGAAATTCTAGCCGGCGCGGCCGGGATCGAACCCGCGTCTTTTGGGTCAGCAGCCGAGCACCATAACCGCTGAGCCACCGCGGCGGCCCCCACCCTGGAGGGATTTAGGTGTGCAGGAAGTGGTATGAGAATCGTTGCAACTGCATAACTACCCACAGAGTCTCGAGACACAAAGCAACACACGTAAATGTCACCAGAAATAAACACTAATTTTATTATGAATATAATGTCACCAGAAATAAACACTAATTTTATTATAAATATGGCTCATGGAGATAAATCGCCGCAGATGCACCATCTATTGCAAGTCCTCCCATGCCAATGGACCCGTGGCTAACGTTAATTTGCATGCGTCTCTTAGCAAAGCAGTTGCGTTTGTTTGTGCACATACGTGAGCAGCAGTGGAGTTTTTCTTCAGCATCTTTAATTTTATCTTGGAAGTGGGAGCAACCACTGCAGTGCTGTGCACACTTGTGGGTGTTAAGGCCTATGAATTTTCGCGATGGAGGATACACTGCCACACTGCCCAGCAGCATGGTTAAACTTCTCGAGGAAATATCTATTCCAAGTGTACTTGATGATATGGTGAGGTTCCACCAGTGACGTGTATAAAGCTGAGCTCTTCAGCCTCGCTTGACTACGACCAGCCCATGATGCCGTCCAGCAGCTGAGGGAACCGGTTCAAATTTGGCTCTGGGAAGGTCCTGAGGCGACTCGGTTCCATCTCTTCCAAGGTTGCTTGGAGGTCCCTGTAAAAGTGTCCAAATGTATCGTGGAAAGGTGTGCAGGTGAGCACAGTGATAATGAAACATGTGGAATTTGTGAGGGAAAGAACATGCAATGAAACGCATGCACACAGGTAAGTGACACAGCACCATTTACCATAATTACTCCCGTGATGAGCCCACTTTTTTTCCCAGAAAAGTTGAAGTCAATTTGGAGGGAGGGTTCATTACAAAGGGGAAAAAGTTTCGAGAAATATTTTCTGTAACAGTCAAAATACATTCATCTGACCGTCCGCCCGCTTGTATGTCCGTCCGTCCATCCATCCATTCTCAACAAAGCGGGCGGTCAACAAATTGCATCCCCATGTCACCTGCGTTCGTGTCACCGGTGTTTAGCATTGTTTGCTTCAAAAGGTATGTGCTGCACCATATCATGAACTGATGATTTTGTGACAGTTAACAGCGCTAGTCAATCATGGCGAGATAAAGCCTACATGTATTCTAGAGGCCCGTGTACTGTGCGATGTCAGTGCACGTTAAAGAACCCCAGGTGGTCGAAATTTCCGGAGCCCTCCACTACGGCGTCTCTCATAGCATTAGTCGCTTTGGGACGTTACACCCCATAAACCAAACCAAACCAACCTACATGCTGAGCATCGCTCCTGGTGGCCAAGTGCGCATTTTTTATGCGAGATTAAAAAAAATAGTAAATTCTTATTGACAAAAGTAGGGAGTTGGTTCATTACAAGAGTAAATACGGTAAGTGAAATCATTCACGCAAGGCACTGGAAAGACATATTGCAATGACAGCACGGATGCAATGATGGAGCATCACGCATAGGTTACATAGTGTAGTTCAAAGCAGGTGGCGATAAGTGGATTAGGAAAACATGCAGATGAGGTCTGCTTCTGGTCTCATTCATGGCAGCCACTATGATGTCGGAGCAAGCCATCCATAGAAAAATCTGCACTTCCTTTTTCAAGAATGAAAAATTGTAAATCCAGGTTTGGTGCCGACAAGGTGAGCTAACAAGTGATACAATCAGTGCGGAATTTCAGTTTGTCCACCACATAACAGCAGGCGCAACAAGCCTAGGAGCGATGGAATAGTGACATAAGTCTAGTCCTAGCCCAAGACCGTTCAGCTCAGCCCTTTAGTTTGTCAGCTCATTTGACCTACTTAAGGCGATAACCAGGGGTGTGCAAATAGTACTTTCTCATAGCCAAATTGAATACAAATAATGAAGGCTAACACTGAACTGAGTGTGAATCGAATAGTGAAACAAACAAATCGAATACAAACTGAATATCAGTGCAAAAGCACTGATACGCTCACCGTCACCGACCAAGAATCTTGTCATTATTGGATCTTGTGCATTGCCTAGCAACAGCGACGCCACGTTAAGTTAAAAAAGAAATGAAAACGATGTCCATGACTGGGAGTTGAACCCATGGCGGCGCGAACAGACTGGCTTCGCAGGCTGCTGTCCGAGAGCACTAGGCTATCGCCGTAGCCGAGTAAGCCTCGTGTTAAACTGAAACCCACTCTCGCATTCGCATTCCACACCGTCTTCTTTGTCCACTAGTACTGCTTCAGGGCTTTGGGCCAATGCTTTCACACTATACCCGGTTTAACCACGTCAAAACCTTGACACTTTCTTTTTTAGTTTTTCGCGCAAGTATGGAATATTCGTACAATGAATAATAGCGCAAAACAGCGAAGCGTTGTAGGCGGTGCTGCTGTATGGCGCTGTAACTTAAGGAGTTCTAGGTACAGCTGTCAAAAAGACTCAACAATGATCTTCATTAAGGGGCTACGCAACACAATGTCACTAAGTTAACATTATGACTGCCATGTCACATGCATAGGAAAAATGCCATTTTCTACTGATAATGGCAAAGAAAAAGCAGCGCCACGTGTCACTCAATGAGAGATGTGAGAGCTACGCAAGAGCCATTGTGTCCAGAATCGGGCATCAACGAGTGGTGTTTTAAGTTCTCTAATATTCGCACGCCCCTTGCTATAACGTTACTACACCTTAGAAGTTGCTATGCCACACGTTGTAATTGTCTTGTACAACCAAGGGATGGCGGGAGAGAATAACAAAATGGAAGGTGGCAAAGCAAGCCTCCAGAACAGAGTCAAGAGCAGAAACGGACTGCGCCATTTGTATACAAGCTAGTGCAACAGCATTTGGCAACTCACTTGCATGTACAACAGAGTAGATATCCCTCTTTATGCAGCTGGCCTGCCAGCTCACTTTGGTGATTGTGGAGCAGTTTGTCATTCACAACCGCTATCAGCTTCTTGCTGGCTCTAAGGGCTTGGAGAATGCTTCCTGCACCTGAAATTTGACAATTAAGCGTAGTAATAAGTGTTAGTAATTGTAAAGTTACGCTAAAGGATTGCAGCTGAGGATTGATGTAGTGCCAGGACTGAGCCCTGTGACTCCGAAGCACAGATTCCAAAATTCCGCTGTACATTTCTCACTGCGCAAGGATTTCAAGCACTCTTTCTACAGTGAAAAGAACAGCACCTAATTAAGCAGCACTGAAAGAAAATCCTTCCCGGTAAGGCCTACATTCACACTGGCTTTTGTGCTTATAAGGTACGAAAATTTCATCCATGTGAGAAAAACGTTGTGTAATGCTGCTTGAACCACTTAATCAAAACTGTATGCAGCAATGGATTGTAACCATGAACTCACCTCCATGACTTATCACCAAAGAAGCTTCGTTTATGTCTCTTGTTAAAGAATCCTTAAAGTTGTAGCTCTCCACTGACGGCTCGACATGTCCTTCGACTTTGGGGGTGTTCCCTTTTCCGACTTGAAGAAGGACCTTTGTGTAACCTTGGTTCTTCAGGACCTATTGGAAAGCCACCTTTAGCATATAGTGCTAAGAAGTGAGTGGGAATGGGCTAGTTAGCACTTCATATATTTACGAGAACTGCACTGCTTAAAACGACAGTCACACTTAGAGTTGGTAGACTGCGCTTAACCGTTCCTGTTTGTCTTCGTTAAGTGTGTACCTGTTAATATTCTAAGCAGCGCAGCTCTCGTAAACATTGCCTATAACATTTCGCGCATTCAGCACACAAAAATGCACTCACGCTTAAAACTTCCGGTGATGTGACAGTGTCGACAAGTTCGTCGAAGGAAGTTGTTCCCACGGTAACAAAAACAGTCTTCATATTTCAGGACAACTGTTTTTGATCCTTCATGAGTTCAAGAATGCCTGCGAGTATGGGACCACAAACAATGTAAACGCCAGCGAATGCCAAAACAAATCGAGCATGCCGTGCTACAGCCCAGTGAGTTGCAGATTACGATTAATTAACCAATTAGTGAATAGGTCGCAATACGCAGCCACGCAGGCATAACGCAGGTGCCAATTTTTTTTTACTGCACGTCGCCATCCATGGTAGCATCTTTCCTCCACGTATGCCTACAAGCATCGAGTTGCGTTTTACGCGCGTATACAATACCTAATATATTTCCAAACTTCCGGTCACCAGCAAATGCCACGCAGTGGTGAAATATAGCCACTCGCCAAATTTTTCGAGAAACACAAATGCAGCACTACGCTGTTGCGAAACCACTTCGCCAGAACTGTACCGCAAGTAACCAAAACCAAAACCTCAGCACTACATGCCCCACAACCTCCGTCCGCGTACGCCTACTCTCGCTCCCAGGAAACTGCAACTTGATAAACAGAAAAAGAAAAATGAAAAAAGTAAACGAGGGTATTGTGTTGTTCCATTGCCTGCCTGCCATGGCGGAAGGGTGGGTAATCGTTCTGTGGTGACAATATATTTTTATTCCTTCAAGCTGGCCTGCTCAAATCGCCTTCAAATTCGAGTCTGCTATGCATCTTCTATAGTATAGGGTAAGCGACGCGATGTTCCCTCTTACGTTGCCGTCGTGTTTTTGTGTGCCGCCAGCTTCGATCAGTGTAATGTTGATGGAACGCCGACCTCGGGATGCGTTCGGCGCGGACACCGTAACGCAGAAAATTCGAACAGATTGGTCATCAGCTTAATGTCGCCGTTTGTGAGCGAGCGACACAGAAGCAGTGCTGGGGCGATTTCGAATTTTACGCGATCGCCAGCAAAGTACACGTCGTATCTAGCCCTGTTTTGTAAATACACCAGCGCGCCCGCTGCCTGCTTATCTGGTGCAGGAATTGTGTTTTGTAAGCTTGCGAAGAAGGCCCCGATCCTCGTCCTCGCATGACATTTCTGATGTGTTTGAGTCCCGGATTTCTCCAGCCTTGCCACGCTGATAGACGTATTCATGCTTCTGTAGACTCATTTTGCGAAGTTGCTTTTGCTGGCGTGACATTTGTTGGGCTCGCACGTAGGCGCTTTTGTGTCGTCTGGCAGTGAGATCTCCGGATTTCTTATCAAAATATTCTCGTTACTGCGTGGCCGTTCGAGGCCGCGAACATCTGTTGATCGCTGACTAGGTTCGTGCAAGGCCCGTGTAGAATGTAAGTGTGCGTGAGATGGCGAATCGCGTCTTGTGTTCGTACTTCGAGAAACAAATGTCACTGCGTCCTGTCTGAAACGCCGTACAAGACACGGGTTGTACAGCCGCAGTTTGGTCACTGCTGCGATGGCTGGTCATTGTGTGTGTCGCAACGTCAATAATTGTAATCGCAGGTAGTTCCGGCGAAGTTGGAACGATGCAGCCGACCGTAAACTTGCTTGCTTGACTGCACGCATTTGCTGCTTTATCGCATTGATCGCCGGTCGATGTTTTTGTGTTTGCTTGCGGAGCGACATTTCTCTTTTTGTTGTAGCGTTCCACAAGCCTTTTCACAGAGGTCGTATTCAGGAGAAAAAGAAGTGACGTAGACAGTTTATAGTTCATTTTATTGTACTAGAAAGACTATTGCGTGTAGACCTGTGGGAAACCTGATATCAGAGCTGCTTTGTTTTCACTTATTGCCTTATTTGTTGTTCCTGGTCTGTTTTAACGCAGTTGTAAAGTATAATTGCAGAAGGTAATAATAAAAAAAAAAGTCTGAAAGGCGCTACTTTTGTTTTGGCCGATTTAATGCATGATTGCTGTCAGGCTGTTCTTTACACTTTCCAGAACGCCTATGGTGCATGGAGAAGTGTTCCAGTCGCATTTTTTTTTGCTTATTATTGTGGGTGTATAAAACATATAGCTTAACAGTACTTCCATGGTTCTTCCGTCTTTGATGTGTGTGTGTGCGTGTGTGAAAAAGTACTTGGAAAAGGTACGAATGTTGTTGAAAAAGGTATTGCGTTTTGGGGGGGTACCTGGCCTCTGCCAGATAGGACCCAGATAGCAACGCTGCTCATATCTTGCAGGTTATGGAAGACCAGCTTCTGTCCCCAGGTAGTCAGGCTGCCCAATGGGGCCATTCCTCAGGCCTTGTGAAAGGCCAACCAAAGGCAAGTTTCCTTACGATGCAGCAGCTGAAGTGTTCCAGCCTTCTCCAGCCAATGTTATTAGAGCGCAGTAGTTAAGGAAGGCATCTTGTCAGTATGGTTGAGTTTGGCTGGTGTTTGTCCCACCATTTCTGATTGTTTATTACCGGTATTTTGGTTTGTTGGCACAGTTTTAGACAAGGGTTGTTTCTGCCGCATTCTCCAGCACTGTTTGTGCTCCCTGTACGCTTTGTTCATGTGTCTGCTGTGCGGCTGTTAGCAGGTTCTGCATTAATTTTTGCTGACATCCTCCTCAGTTTTTGAACGGAACCTGAGATGGTTTGGACAGCCGTATTGCACGCATTGAATCTTTACTGCAGGTCGTTGTGAGCATCAGACTAGCACTTGAAAGCAGTGTGTAACTCTTACACATATCTTATACGTATATTTGCAAGCAATTCTACAAAATTTCAGTGCCTGCCTCATTGCGGTCAGGCTGCTGTGTATGTTTTCAGCTGTCCTTACCCCATAGGATGTCAAGTGGGAGACTGAGGTCACATGAGCAAGTCCTGTTGCTAAGCTTGCTCAAGTAACATCACCAGTGATTGTAACTTTTCAAGCACTGCCAAGTACCAAATATAAAAGTTATTTTCAGTAATATTTTCTTGCTTTGCTGATCAGTGAAAGCCGCCACGGTTTAAAGGGACACTGAGGAGAAATTGAAGTTGGCTTGTATCGACAGAATACCAGCTCCTGATTACAAAAACGCCACTCATACTGACAACAAAGCTCTTGTAACGTAGAAAAGAGCAAGAACCAAAATACAGGTATCGCCGCCACAGGCCAAACTCGCAAGTACAAGCGTGATGACGTCATAGGACAAAGCAGTGTTGCTAGAACCAATGGTTCTAGCAACTCTAGGACCCGAGAAGCCACAAATCACTGAGGCGCAGCCGATGCATGCGCAAATCTCCTTGACGTCGCCAGATGGCGCCATGTGCCCGGCAGCTACGCGCGCTCCTGAAGCATCGGGACCAATCAGCGCCTGCTCTCCGGCGTTAGGCGGGCTCCCAGTATTCCGCTAGCGGTAACAAGGTACACGGTATGCTAAAGGTGTCTATTTGCGAGAACTTCGTTGACGACTTCGAGAACGAGATCCATCGTAACGCTGGCAAAACGCCAGTGCAAACGTGAGCGAAGCGACTGTAGTGACGGCCGCAATAGCCGATAGATGCCTTCAACGTGCGGCCGGCGGTAGCTTTCTTTTCGGCTGCTGCCGTCACCATACCGTCACTGCTGGCCGTCAGAAATCACGGAGTCTGCGTTACGTCATGTTCACGTCATGTTTCACGTCACTTAGTCCTGTGTCGTCATAGGAGAATCCCAGGTTTGAATCAGAGCGGTGGGAAAAACTTTTCAACTTCGAATCCAAATTTCTTAGAAATAAATGCATCTTTTGCTGCCGGCCAAGTGGCAACAAAGCCATGACATGCCAAACTATCGGATTTTGCTATAAAAAAATATTAATGGTGCTCTCCTCACTGTCCCTTTAAGAGGAAAGGTGCAGTGCAAGGTGAAGCTGATTTTTAATCGTACACAGCCAGGCCCCTTAAAGGAGTGAAGACACCAAATGAGAAAGACAGTTAACATGAATTACATGTGTGATTTCATCTGCGTCCAGTAATTAGCTCATTATTTGGGTTTCTTCTCTTAATTTGCTCTAGTTTCAATAGCCCGCTGGTGCCTGTGACCTCAAAGTTCAAGTCACACGAGGTGTACAAAAACAGCGATATTGTAGCTTCTTGTTCATTCGTTGTCATCCTGGCTGTAGTGGCAGGCTGGCTGGAAGTACCAAAAAAATACAAAGCAGTGGCTATTTTGGAGTCCTTTTGTGTCTCATGTGATCCAAACTAAATTTGATGTCGTAGCCACCGTTTGGTCATTGAAACTGAAGATGGAACAACATACATGAGAAAAGAAATTTGTAAACTATATACAGGGCACGGGTGAATTCCACAGGATTTATGCTTGCTGTGCCTTAAGTGCCATTGCAAAGTGGGAAACGCACCACTAAACATTCGGCTTTAGTACTTCTTTACAGCGTGCACGACGAGAAAATCCTTTGAGAAGACATTTTATTGATGGCGTCCGTCCCTATCATCCAGCCTGATCCGACAAGTTCCCTTTCAAGGACCCTCCCTCTATTCTTTGCATGACCTCATTACATTTTATAGCATCTTAATCCTAGGCACCTTGTTGCATACAATGCTATGTGCTTGATGCTGGCTGTGTGTGAGAGACTTCCTTTGTAAGGGCTTCATTACTCTTGCAGTTTCAGTGGTCATGCAGAAACTTATACTTGGCATAAGTGGTGGCTGAAGTTGTGTTTTTGTTTTGAAACAACATATGTTTGCGTCTAACAAAGTTGTTTTGTTTCGTCGTGCTTTGCATTTAATGGGAGTTGTGGAAATTGACCCTTGCATATAAATACACGGGGTTTCAGCTGAAGAAAGGAAAGGAAGCTGTTGTTGGTCCTTCACCAATGTTGTGTTACAGGTGGCCCAAGAAGTGGTTCCTGAAGGAAGCCCGCCACCTACGCTCTCCTCCATATTTGAGACTGCATTTGGTGCAACTGTAACCCAGTCATCAGCTGAGCTGCCGAACGGTACGGTGGCATGCACAGTTTAATCATTATACTGTTGAAAGCCAGTGCTGCTCTGTCATATTTTCAGAAACCAGAATGGTGATGTCACTGATCACCTTCGTCCCTGTGCCTTTTTGGTGCCTCATTTATCTCTTAGTATGGCACTGACGTTGAGGCCTTAGTGGCATCGCTGTGCGTATTGCATTTCTGGAAGTTACGAGGACTGCACTTATGACTTTTCGATACATTGCTATTTTTAACAGTTAGTGCTTAGCACACCAGAACAAATTATATGAGCTTCTTGTATCCCTAATAGGGGGTAGCATGCCAGTTAATCTTTTTTTCTTTTTTTATGGGGCACAGGCTGGGCACATTTAATATTTCGACGTGTGCTGTTGTGATACTTGCATGGTATACTGGGAGGCAGTTTCACACCGGTAGTTGCAGATTCTGTTGCTGAAGCTATAAGAATGGCATCATAATGGGGGATGTTCTTCACTCTGCCGAAAAGGTTAAGATAATCTGCTGGCCTCGTGGCGTTTCTGGATTCCATCATGTCTTCGCTGTTGCTTCTTGGCACTTCACTCGCTCTGTCTGCATTAAAGAGCTTAGTACTGAAGACCGAAGCTGCATGTGTGCAGTTGACATATGAGAAGCTGTGTTTCTTATGGAAGAATAGTGCATTGCAGCGAGCAGACTGGGCTGTATTGATGTTGCACCTGTTTGGTTTGCTTCGAAGCACTGATCAGTACTTGTGCATGGCCCTTGCTTTTGACTTTCGGTAAACATGGTGTAAGTTCAAGCGGGCACACCTTGCTGAGTGTTCACTCCTTTCATTTTTTTTTTTTCTCTGCTGCAAAAGCTGGGCCCTTCTTGCCTTCGAACTGCGGCTGTGTTTGCTTCTGTCTCCCTGGTTGCAGTTCCAGAGATGCCCCTAGGCTGTGGTTCCCCCCTTTTTGCTTCTGCTGACGAAGATGCAGACAGTGCATCCGGTCGGCTCGACCGCGGAGGTGTCCGTGGCAGCCACTGTGGCTATCGCCGAGCCTCCCCACCCCCAGCCTCCTATCCACTTTCGTCATACTCCCCTTCCCCCGGACCTCAGCCTTTCACCCCCTTCTCTCCCCCTCACCACCTCCTTTCCCTCACTGATCTCCGCATGGACATGCGGCTAGCAGCAAGGAGCGGTAGTGCGGCAGCCTTTAGCTCGCAAAGCCGGGACTGGCGTCCGGCCAGCGTCGTCACGCCAGGCATCCTTCCGACCAGCGTCTGCTCCCCGGGCGAGGTCTCGCCGGGCATTGTCTCGCCCGGCGTTGTTTCGCCTGGTGTTGTTCCTCCCCCAAGCCTGGCACCGAGTGGCAGGCTTGAGAGTGCGGACGCACGGCATCGCAAGCGCCTGCTCAGCGAGGGCGAGAGTGGCCGTCGCAAGAAGGAGAAGCCGCGTAAGTTGTACCCTCCGTTGTCGGCATCGGCAGGCTTGCCTTCGGCTCCTTCAGGCTCGTCCTTCTGCCGGAGGGTCGATGGCCGCAGGAGGAGCTCGGAGAGTGGGGACGCATCCGATGGCAGGCATGAAGGGAAGCGTGGGTCTGAGCCAAGAACTGGCGGCACCCCCCCATCCCCCAGTGAGTGCTGGATTTGTGTGGAGTACATTGAGCAGATTGTTGCATCTCTGTTATGGCATTAAAAAGCAGAGAAAAAGGCCATGTACAGATTCGTATCTTGGTTGTCAGGCAGGCTACTTAGCTTTCATGTCTTTGCCCCGTCTTTGCTTGCTGCTTCCTTCTCCTCGTTCTGCATGATTTTCCTTTGCAATGGGACCAAAAGCTGGGCTGTGTTGCAGGCCAGGGTGGCTGCCCTGCAGCTGCTTGTCTTTGTCCTTGGGTGGTGGCCCTTTTTTGTTGTATTCTCTTTTTTTGCTTTTGTGATGCACAGCTGCATTTGAGTCAGTGATGTTGTGTGTTTTCAGGTTCCTCGTCAGCCAGGATGACTCGGCAGAACAAATCTTACAGCAGGGTTGAGCAGGCATCATCTGGGAGTGACAGCGACACGGATGTTATTGTCGCCACACCACGGGCAGCGATACACAGTGTGCACAGCCCAGATCACAGCTACGTGGAAAGCCGACGCGATAGGGAACATCGGAGCCGAGCTTCCCCCAGGGGTCAGCCTGGTGAGTTACGAAGCTGAGGGGGAAAGGGGAACTTCCCATTGATGTGAGCTGATGGTTAGATAGTGCCACATAGAGAAGAAACTCGGTGACGTAGAATGCAAGCTTCCTGCACAGCAGTTTGCTACTGGAGTGATAGCAGAATGCACCACCAGGCATGTTTTAAGGCACCTGCATGTGTTTGCATGCAGAAGGTGTAGTAAAAGCAAGCTGCATACAGATTCAATGAGTGCATGGAATATATACTTCGTTTCATACATGGAAGGCAACGCTTCCAAAGCTGCTACACCTGTTTGCGCAAGCTAAGTCTGCGCTGGAAAAGTAGTTCGCCATACAAGCAAGGTCAATACAGTCACATTTCGTTCTGACAAATATCAAGTCTTGTGATGGGCAACCTCCAGCACTTCATTCACCTCTTGCAACATTTTCGTTGTGCTACTCGTCGAGACTTCAAGGCGTCTCTCATAGCCTTAGTCGCTTTGGGACTAAAACCAAACCAAACCAATCATCGAGACTTCAAGATGTAAGAATGACATGTGGTGGTACGATATGCAGCTGGTAGAGCAAATCACGCCGACCCCATCCGCGCCATAAAACATAGTGCACACTCGGAGAGGATTATAGACAGAAGGCCCGACACCTCAAAGCTTTCACAGTGATTATTGATGCTAGCTCTTTGTTTTATGCCACTCTGTTTTCATCCAAACATTCACCAAGGCTTCGCGAGGAACGAATGATGTGTGGCGGAGTAATATGCTTTGGCGGGCGCACTACTTTTGCAGCCTCTGCTGCATTACCTGATATGTATGAAACGGAGTATACTAGTTGTTTTTGCTTCCATGAGGTGCCAGCAGCATGTTAATGGCTTTGAGCTGGTCAAAGCGGCTGTTACACTGTTCGGTGAAGATATTGACTCTAGGGCTGGCATTTCTGCTCCTGTATGCCCTTGCTTTATGTATGCTGGGCAGAGTTTAACCCGCTCGTTTTGTGATCACATTAGGTACATCCCGTGGCACTGAGCAAGGCTCACATGACGATGCGAAGCAGGACACGGAATACCACTGGCCCTCAGCACCGGACCTCCAGCTGGATTGCCTGATCAGCGATGAAGATGATGATAGTAGCAGCGTGGAGCTTGTCAGTGTTGAGATGCCCAGGTGAGAGAGTTGTTCCTGGCCATCTGAACATTGTAACAATTCAACAGGGCTACTAAACGAGCCCGAGGTAACGAAATCCTTGCCACAGTGAAATGTTTTGAGTGTCCTCTGTGAGCATTTACGGCCTCGGAGGGTGTTATATCGCAACCATGAAATGCCTTTGCCCATGGTAACGGCTTAGTGGCTATGGTGTTGATGATGTGATGATTGCTGATGTCTGGTCTTGGACCTAAACATGGTTTTGTGTGGTGGCTGCAAGCCACCAGCCTGTGAAGTGGAGTGTTGGACAGCTGAAGAATGTGAGAGGGCAGATGGGGAACTGAGGTGTGAAAGGAGTGCGGCAGTGGCACCATGCATGGGTAGATGAGTGTGAGCTACTGATGAGAGCATTTTTGTGATTGCTCTTTTTGTGCAGAGGTGAATATTCAGTTCTCTGTGCAGGGCCTATCGTCAGCCGCACACGCGCCAGTCGACTGGCAGTGCCAGCGGACACACATCTGCCTGTGGTTCGGGCCGAACAGGAAGTGGAGCCTCTGACTTGTCGCGTCCTGCCCTGAGGCAATCACCGCTGTCAAGTGGAGGTTCAGTGGAAAGTTACGCAGCACAGCGGACTGGTGGTAGAGGGCGCTCCAGCTTTGGGCCTGGCAGCACTGGGGCGGCTGCCACTGCTTTTGTCGACCTGACGCAGTCGGACGAAGAGAGTGGGGGTGCAGCTGGCGGCAGTTGCGCGGCTGGATCTGGTCCACTTTCCAGCTGCCGAGGGTCACCGTCCGCCGCTGTGCCGTCGTTTTCAACCCTGCTATCGTCGTCGTCCTCGGTGCCACACTTTGGGCCCGTGGCGACGGTGGTGCCCCCCTTGCACAGCTGTGGGTGAGTGGGCATTGTGTGGCTCTGTCGTTGCTGTTTTTATATATATATATATATATATATATATATGTTTATTTTTACTGCGATAGCACTTGATGAATATGCTGGCGTTTTGTGTGTGAAGCATCTGAGAGTGAAGCCTTCACCTTTCTGAAGCGCCAGCCAGCTGCCCACCGCACCCTGCTAGCTAGGGGACTGCCCCTGCACCCACCCAAAAAAAGTAATTTACGTATAATGCGAGCGTGAAAAGTGCACCAATAGTATTTATTTACACTGCATTTCGCGCTTCACTCGGTGGGACACTCGCGAGGTGTACATGCTGCGCGCTTGTGTGTCAAGCGCCACCCCGCACCAGGTGTCGATTAGGGGCACGCATCTTCATGTGCTTGCTGCTGGCTCGCTCCGCATTTATTTATTTATTTATACATACTGCAGCTCAATTATATGCACTATGGCAGGAATGGGAAAAACACAAAATGCAAGGTAACAAAATGCAGCAAAATGTACAAAGTGAGCACTACAAAAAGTTAAAATCACAAACGAAATATCAAACAAGAAAGGAACTGGTAACGAAAGGGTAAGAATACACAGCTATTATGCGTCTTCAACGGCAGTTACAAAGTTTTGAAATGGACAAGAACGAATGGACCCAGGTAGAGAATTCCAGGCTTCTATTGAACGGGGAAAAAAACTGAATTTGAACAAATTAGCATGTGCAAAATACGGTATCAAATTAAGCTCGTGATGACTTCTTGTAGATGATAATGGTGCAAAGTTAATGTAGTGGTTAGCTGAGAGCCTTACTGAGGAATTGACGATACGATGTAAGAATTTTAATGATTCAGTGTGGCGACGGGCAGACAGTGTGGTTAAATTCAATGAGAGAAGTGTAGAAGAGGGTGAGAAATCGTGATCATAACGATGACATATAAAACGCACAGCTTTCTTCTGGACTGCTTCTAACATGTTAATTTTGAATTGCTTGTACGGGTTCCACACTACAGCTGCGTAATCAAGAACAGGGCGGATTAGAGATTTATACAACAGTATTGCGTGTCAACACCCGACACTGCCAATGTCATTGGTCAGAGAATTCCACACCGTGAATAAAGGAGCAGCTCACACTCGCCCCGGCACGCTCGGGAGCCATGGGGGTAAACCGGTGTGCAGTGAAGGCGCCAATAGTCAGTTGTACCAGATTGTATCTGGCATGCACAGATGGCGCCACGTGCATACACACCAGCTCCAGCATGCGTGCGTACATGCAGATGCGTGACGTGTGCACCCAAGGAGTGCTCTTGGAGTCTGGGCCTTTGTGCACCGTCTTCCCAGTGTCCTTTTTCGGAGGTATCTTTCTATAGAAACACTTCTTTGGTACCACTGAGCGGGTTTTATATTCCCCATTTTTTCAAAGCACGAATGGCGGGCCTCTCATGAATGCTGGCCCAAGCGTCCTTGATCACTTTGTAGAGCGTGGCTTTCCCTACCTCATCCAGTCCATGTAGCAGCACTTAATGCAGTGCCGATGTTTTCGGCTGCAACGACTACTTTCCTTTCACAAATAGATGAGTATACTGCTTTCGCTGTCCCAACATTTTGCAAAGTGCGACAGTCCTGCTTCCAGTAGCGCGGGCGTCGGGAGGCCGGCGCGGTGGACTGGTGTCAAAACCAAAACCATCGAAACAGTCAACCGACGCCACCACTAGATAGCTCCTTTTCTTGCTGGCAGCGTGATGGTGACAGCGCCGAGCAGTAACAAGACCGGAACTCTGAATTTGGGCTGAAATTTGTTTGGATCCGCATATGATGCGAGGCGAAAATTTGGCACGCGAAAATCAAAAAAAAAAAAAAGTACATGTCTTTTTACGGTAATCATCAAGATAAAAGCTGCTACATCAGGTTTCGTGATTGTTCTGTAACTTTTTTGGCCTGTTAAATGTGACGGCATTTTCTTCTGTTGGGCTGCTGTGGCATGTCAATCATGGCCTATCTCTGTCTCGGTAAAGGCCCGTTCACACTTGCCCAAAAATCCGGCGAGCGAAGTGGATTTGGCCGCTTTTGACGCCGAGCGACGCGGAAAGCGGCGCGGCGAGGACGATCGGGCTGGACCCATCTCTGCCGCGCGGCGACAAACATGGCGGCGCCCTTCGAAGCCGGACCCCTCGCTTCAGATTGAATTCTTGTTGTTGCTGCCTTTTTATATGCGTTCACTGGCTAGAAATGCGGCACAGGTCTTTCGCTTCCTCTCACCTCGCCTCCAAGAAAACATATAAGTGATAAATTTGCTTTCTTTTTTATTCAGAGTGACGAGTCCGTCGCTTCTAGGCTTAAGAGCAGAGTCGGTTTGTTGACAGTAATGGTTCCCGCCCATACAGCCAGATGGCGCCACTACACGCTGAGTTTATTTTTGCGTCTGTGCTAGCGTACGCTGAACAAAAGTGAGAATGTGCCTGTGTTTAACGTGCGTAAGCATGCATACGCTTATGGCACGTAGACAGCGTAAATTTATGCTCTTTTCTCACTATATCTGTGTATGCCGCTAGCAGCGACGCGGTGTAGAAAAGCGAGAAACAGCAGCGGCGTGGCGGATCCGCCTCACCCTCGTGTGAACAAGTGAGAACAGGTCCTTGTTTTTGCGGCTTCCGCTTCGCTCGCCGGATTTTTGGGCAAGTGTGAACGGGCCTTAAGGCAAAAGCAAATGGAAACGGTGGGAAGCACCCTTGCTGTAGAGTTTCATATTAGAATTGGTGTAGGGAAACATACCATTGTTGCTTGCTGGTGCCACCGGTTGTGGAGTCCAGGAAGTTTATGCGTTGTTGAAATCATGGCAAGTACATGAATCTTAAATGTTAGCTTTTACCCTATGCGTACCTTCTTGTACAAGGATTTTTTAAAAAGGGCCAGTTTGTTGGTGCTATAGCACAGGTATCTCTGCTGAACAGATTATTTCCTTGCTTTCGAAGTTAGAAAGAAAATTTTTTGTTTCATGAGGGATACACCCGAAAGCATCGTTTCTGGCACTGCTGAACATCGCTTTAAAGGTGCACTGAAGAGGATTCTGAACTTGTCTTCTTGCCGCGGGAACTCGATCTACACGTTCCTAGCATTCTTAGAAACTGCAACTTATTGCCCTGTATGGCCGATTTCCCTAATTAAATCGAATTAACGTCCGGCTCCCGCCCTTTTTTTTAAATTCTGCCTCGTACGATGAGCGGAGTCGACCAACGCGTGAAGTTCCTTTCAGCCAGCTCCGTGGAGGCTTTGCTTTTGCTTTATTTTGTTTTTTAGGTTTCCATGAATAAATAGTTTCATTTGCACATAATATAGCCGCAAAATAAGCCCGCAGAAACAAAAATACGCGCGGACTATTTGCTTCTACGGACTACTACGTATTACTCCGCCGATGGCAGAGCGGCAAGCCTCCACGGAGCTGGCTGAAAGGCACTCCACGCGTTGGTCGACTCCGCCCACCGCACGAGGCAGAATTAAAAAAAAAGGGCGGGAGCCGGACGTTAATTCGACTTAATTAGGGAAATTGGCCACAAAGGGCAATAAGTCGCGGTTTCTAAGAATGCTAGGAACGTGTAGATCGAGTTCCCGCGGCAAAAAGACAAGTTCAGATTCCTCTTCAGTGCACCTTTAATGTAGCAGTATACGTAGCCTAACAGCTTGCTGCCATTTGGGTGGGACAGTAAAAGCGTGTGGCACATGTGTCATCATTTAGTGCACTACAGCGGACGCACTCTGTCTCTGTGCAGTGAACCCTGCTTTATGCGTGTGCACCGGAACCTCCAGTCTTGCCCACTGCCTCCAGTGGGGGCTAGCCGCCTGCACTTGCACTACTCGAACCAGCCGTACGGGGCACCACCTCAGCCCACTACGACGGTGGTGTCGAGCTTTGCGAGTTGCCGGTACCACGGCAACGCCGCCCCTCCAGCGGAGTCATCGCAGCCGCACCACCATCACACTCACTGCAGCCCTGAAAGTGGGGAGTCCGCTGCGCGCACCATTGTAAGTGTCAGCCTTAGTGCTGGGTGGGCCGTTGCCCACCTTTGGTGGTGCATGGCGGCATGTATGTCTGACGCCGAATTCGTGTCAATTTTCAGCATGGGTTTTTCAAAAGATGGGGTGTTCTCAGCCTTTTCGAATTCTTGGGGAACCCTCGGTGGCTTCTGGAGGTGCCAAAGGATCCCACATGTCTTGGCTTCCATCCCATCTTGCCTGATAACATGCTAATCTTGGGTGACAATGCATTTGTAGATGTAAGTTTCGTTTTTAGCTTTTTAAGAGAAGCTGGTTTTCTCGATAAACTATAAGTTTTAACCTATTGCCTTATTTGTTTTTGAAACACCCCAGCCAATTTCTCACTCCTGAGAAGATGGCTGAGGTCCCTATCCCATCGGTTCGGGGCCTCGAGATCCTTGCTCAGCCAAGGATGGCTGCTGAGGTTACCAAACCCCTTTAAAGCTTTTACCATAAGTCAGTTTTAAAATTTTGTCTTATATTTTTACTAGGTTGCATGAATTAACTTTTTAGGCCCTTTACACCGCCGTTCATTTAGACTTTTGTATAACATCCTACATAAAACAATTTTCGATACCCTGAGCTTGGCGCATGATAGCCTCAGTCGCTTATGCGCCATAAAACCCAACACAACACAACAGAAAAGTGCGCATACGCTTGGTGCCTCAGAAAATGCCAAAGTTTGATTATGACTGGTTGTATATTGAAATAGAAACCTGCTACTATGACTATAGTCGGATACAACTCAAGTCTGCAGTGAAGCTCCGCCCACAATCAGCCTCCGCGCACAGAATTCCTCCACGACAAAAAAGTAGTCGGCGCTGCTTAAGCGTTTCTTGTTACCTAAACAAGAAGCTTATCATAAGAAAAAAAATTATGAGCTCTAGAATTTTGATATGAGGCACAAAACTTCGTTTTATTCACTGGTGCCACCAGACTCGTAGCCTCCTCATTCGTCCGAGCTGTCTGAGCTCTCGTCCGGAGATGACTGCTTTGTTCTGGCTGCGTTCCACAGCATGTCGTCCTCGGTACCGTCCAGTGAGTTGCTAATGCAACATTTCTTGAATGCCCGCACCACCATATCGTCGGGCAGCAAGCGCCAAGCCTGAGCCACCCAGGTGGCCACAGTGGCGAGAGGTGGCCTGCGCAGCCGGCCGGTGGGAGTCTTTGGGTTGCCGCCCGCCATCCACTGATTGTAGAGTTCACACACGCGGTCTTTGAAGGGCTTATTCAGCACGACGTCCAGTGGCTGAAGTGTTGAAGTCATGCCCCCCCCGGAATGACAACGAGCTCCGTCCTCCCGTCGCGGAGAGCCTGCTTCACACCGGCGGTCAAGTGCCCGTGAAAGGCATCCAACACGAGCATGCTCAGACACCGCAGGAGTGCGCCGGGTCGTCGATTCCAGACGGTGTTAATCCAGTTGACCATGAGGGCCTCGTCCATATAGCCCTTTTCGTTCACACGAACGATAACGTCCTGCGGGAAAGCTTCTATGGGCAGCGTCTTCCGCTTGAAGATTATATATGGGGCAGCTTTCTGCTATCTGCAGTGCACGCGAGCATTACCGTGAAGCGCGAATGCTTGTTCCCTGTCGAAAGAAGCTTAACTTCCTTCGTGCCACGTTCGGTCACTGTGGTGGACGATGGCATGTCGAACCACACCAGCGTTACATCAGCTTTGCCGATCTGTCCCAGCAAGTAGCCATGCTGCTGCCGGAGACTGATAACATACCGCTGGAATTCGACCAGCTTGTCCTCGTATGCCTCTGGAAGCTTCTGGCAGATTGATGTGCGCCGGCGAAGTGCAATTCCTTTGCGTTGCATGAAGCGACGAACCCAGTAAATGAAGCCCTTGAATTGCTCCTGGGACAGTTCAGATTCACGGGCGAGCTTGGTAGCTTTGATGCGGATAAGCTTTGCTGTCACTGGCAAGGATCTGGCACAATGCTCGCAGACGAAGTCCGCCACCTTGTCTTCGAGCTCGGGGTGCACCGCGCCACGCCTGCGAAAGGACGTCTTCCGCGCGTTGCAGGCAGACAGCTCGATTTTCTGCGCTCGCCAGTACCGAACGCTCTTCTCCGAGACGCCAAAGTGTCGCTGGGCGGACATGTTCCCATATTCTTCGGCGAATTCAATAACTTTTTTTTTAAACGCCGCGGTGAACTGACGTCGAGTACTGGTACTCATTTTGAGGGCTGTCGCGAAATTAATACGTTACAATGCCAAGAACGATTACCGCCGTCAACGTTTAGCCGCGTCGGTTGACAAAGAGGAAGGAAAGAATCGTCGAAAGAATGGAAGCGATAACGATGCGGATGCCAAAATGTCCGCGGCTCACACATGTTGCCAGACGACTATTCAGTTTGTGCCAAAGGCCGGTATATAAGTCGAAGGGTGACATTTTGGTAATATTTTTCGGAAAAAACCTTGACCTATATTCCGCACTATACGGTAGTCAAACATTCTAAAGCTGATTTCATTTACCGTTGCGATTGGCCGGTGGAGTAATACAGGACGCTGCAGACCGCGACCCTGTGTTAGCAACTGTTGTTTTTTTAAGTTGTATCCTATTGTAGTCATAGAATGGCCAGTCCCTAGAAACACTGCATGGAATTCCTTGGGACCCAGTTTGAGAACTTTTGTTCTAGACTGTAGAAAGTTGGTGTGGTAAGCCTGTTTTGAAATGGAGGCATTTGTAGCTAATGCTTGGTTAGTGCGAACAAATCCCAAGTGAGGCAATGCAGTCGCCAACCACTTATTGACCTCTTGGGGACCACGGAAAAGTCCGAATAAACAGATGTCCGAAAAAACAGATTGAGAGAAAAAAAAATTATGGCTGAGGCTTAGCTAAGGTTAAGCCTAGTCAGATGCGAAGCATATTGGTGGCTAGGCTTGGTAATACATGGCTTTCCTTGGTTGCATACTTGGTCATTTTAATACAACCACTAGAAGCCTTCGTTGTGGGGGAAGACAACGGCATGGCTACAGCGGAACGCCGACTAACCCCGAGACGCGCGTTGGGTGGGCGCTTGGATTGCCACGGAAGCCGCGTCTGCCTGCCCGGTGGAGCGAGCGTTTCACCTACAACGAGTGTGAACGCGCGTTAAAAATGCGCGGGAATGCCGCTCAAGGACATTCCGGCGTCTGTGCGATGGCATCGTCACGACGACGTCACGGTGTCACGTGGCGTGACGGCTAGGGCAGGGGTGCAACAGTTGCGCCAATTGCGCCATTTTGATACAGCTGCATATTTCTGCGCCAAGCTGCGCCAAAAGTGTGAAATTTGTTAAAATTGCGCCATGCTGCGCCAAAATGCCCGATTAGACGCGAAAGATTGTAGTCTTGCTAGATTTGGCGAAAAATCGGAGCTGCGTTGGCAACATGTAGTGCCGGTGGCCAATCCAATCCAGCTAGAGGCTTGATGGCTTGAAACTATGCATGAAAAGAAAGAAAACACGTGCACGGTGAGCGCAAGTTCGTGAGTACCGTAGCAACCGTAGCTTGTGTGTGCGGCGGCTTGTCGACGCCGAGGGATGGTCTTGGACACTTACCTCAGATTGGTTTCCCCAGCTGGGAAACAGTGTCGATAGGCGTTCATCATGAGTAAAGGTGAGTGCATTCAAACTTGATTCGTGCGATGTGTGTTAGATGGAGATCAATGAGAGAGGTGCTGCAAATATTAACGCCGTCTATTTGGGGTGGGGGCGATATGCTGCCAAAATCAACGATGTCATCGTTTGCCAGGCTTCAGATGAAGCGGCAGAGCAGACGGGCATGAATTCGCGGTTGTATTTTACTAGTATGGTTGTGTTTAATGCGCCACAACCTTTTAATGCAGGTGTCACATTGTGTTGCACGACTTTTTGTGCTGCTGCTCGAAGTTGCCGGTATTCTGTTGCGCCATTCATGCACCGCGAAATCAGTATGTTTTCTCGTTGATCACATTCACATCGTAAGATAGGAGGTGAATCAGACGCGCCTTCGCGTGCACTCAAAAAGCAGCACGGGGGTGCCGATAGCAGCAGTCGGGCTCGTCGAACTATGAAGGCCCTTTGCATTCGGAAGTGGTCTATTTAAAGTTAGCTCAGGAACATCGAGAAAACTCAGCCAAGGCATACTGGTAAAGTCCGGAATAATGCAGAAGCAGTTGTGCTTGCCTGCAGTCGTCATTCCAGACTAAGCTCTCATCTCGTGCTACAAAGGAAGTGTTCACAAGATCAGTCATTGCACTACAGTCGCAGTATAATGTCGCATGCCGGCGGCTATTGAAAAAAAAAAACATTTCAAAGGTTTTCGGCAACATCTACTTACACCTAATATCCCGAGTCATCGCCCGCACCTAGAAAGCGTAAACCACGTGCCGAAGACGAACTCGCCAGTTTTGTTTGCTTACAATTCCCCTACTTATCTGCTTTCAGCATTTGCCCCCATCTAATTTTGCCCGCTGATTTTTTTTTTTCAGTGTACGTTCCCTTCCTAGCTTGTAAGTTGTAATTCGGATGCCTTTCTGTCACGCGGCTTTGCCCTGTTACTTTTTATTTTTAAGGTTTAATGCCTCATCGTTGTGAACAAAATCTGTCCCGCTTTTGCGGCGGCTCTGATTGGTCGAGACCGGATGCCCAATCACCATATTGAATCGATATTTAAAAAATAAATTAATAAACCTTGTCTACCAGGGAATCGAACCTCCATCCCTTGGATCCCCAGCTTATTGGTTTTTTTTGTGTGTCGTACTGTGTTCGTTTTTGGTCACAGGTTGATCGCAGTCAGATTTGAATGAGGCTGTTCTAGTGCCGCACTTCTGCGATGCATGCAGCGGATTTTGTGTCCAGTAAAAAACATTACGTTATGGTACTTATGAGCAAGAACATCCTGTGGTTAAGGTTCTTAAGCCACGCCTTGTTGAAAAATACATATTTTTTAGCTTTTGCTATTTTTTAAATGCATGTTCCTCACCCTATATTTTCTATGAATTTCAGGTGGAGGAATAGGGAGGCTTACTATGAATATTGCAGTGGATAAATTTTATTTCTAAATGCACGATTATTTGTACTTTCTTGGTTCCTCCGGGGGCCGAAAAAAATCAGTTCCCGACTGTAGTTTGTAGTTTGCTGATAATAGTAGTGGACATACTGCCTTTTATAAAATGAACTTTTTTTCTTTCTTCACAGGGCGGTGCACGAAATTCAATGCCTCGGTGCTGAATGAAGTGGACTGCAACAATGATGTGATCAGTGGTTGGTGCAGGGCAGGCATCAAGGACACAGATGCTTTTTGTATCTTGTGCAATGTGACAATTTGCTGTGCTCAGCATGGTACTGCTGCTGTCAAGCGCCATGCAAACATGAAGCATGTGGAGGTAGCGGCAAAGCATAGAGATTCTAGTGGTGTGCTACAGGCGCCCAAGACCGTGCAAGCCACGATAGATTTTTCACGGGGGAGGCCTCGTTCCTCGTTGCAAGACCAAGTTTGTGAGGCTGAAACCATATTTGCAATGTCTGTTGTTTCAAAAGGCATTCCCTACTCATGGGGTGACACAGCAACACACATCTATAAAAGGATGTTTCCCGACAGTGATGTGGCCAAGAGTTTTACCTGTGGAAGGGCAAAACTTTCTTATGTCATCTCAGATGGTCTGGGGCCTTACTTCAAGTCAAAGCTTTTGACAGAGTTGTGTCGGCCAAATGTTTTTTTTTCGTTAATGATTGACGAAACTCCAAAACCTGAACAGCGTGTGCAGCAGTTGGATTTGCTGGTTAGATATTTCTCTGAAAGTGCAAAGCAAGTTGTTGTCGAGCACTTGAACTCTTTTAACCTCGGTCGTGCCACTGGGGATATAATTGTAGGGTGCATAGAGGATGCCCTAACTGAGTTGCCAAAACAAGGGTTTCTTTGCTTTTTCAGTGATGGCCCTAATGTCATGAAGAGCGTGAAATCTAAGCTGAAACAAAAGATAAACCCAAATCTTGTTGATGTTGGGGAGTGCACTTTGCACAAAGTGCACAATGCATTTTCGAAGGGCTTAGATGCATTTTGTTCTGATGTTGAAGAACTTGTCAGGGATGTTTATTATTATTTCAAGCATCCTGTGCGTGCCGAGGGCCTGAAAGAACATCAAGAGATTTTGGGGATAGAGCCTCATGTCTTCCTCCGACACGTCTCTAATCGCTGGCTGACATTGCAAGATTCTCTAGTCCGCGTGGAAGAACAATTCACTGCCTTGCAGTCCTTTTTTGGGGGGAACTGTGGTAGACTGCGACCAGGTGTGCAGACCCAGCACAGCAGACTTGCTGCAGCTTTTGGCAGCAAGGACCTTTATGCAAAGGTACTGTTTCTGAGGAATGCTGCAGAACTGTTCACCGGGTTCCAGAAACTCTTCCAAAGGCGGGAGCCACTTCTGCATGTCCTTCATGAAGAAATTCTAGGATTAGTGCGACGAGTTTTGAGTCGGTTTTTAAGAAGCGAAATATTTTGTAGCAAGAGTGCAGAGGAGTTAACCAAGCTTAACCTGGATGATGCTGCCTTTTGGAAGGCACGACCGGAAGTTGGCATGGACACAGAAAAAGCTATGGAAGGCTGGGACCCTTCGGAGAAAAAAAGGTTCCGCCTCGGAGCTCGGGCATTTTACCTTGCTTGTTCGAAAGCATTGCTTCAGAAGCTCCCCCTCACAAATAAAGTGGTCATGCATGCAAGGTTCCTGGGTTTACAATACGAGAATGCTGAGCAGGAAGTGCGGTCCTTACGCTACATTGGGGGGCAACTTCCTCAGGTTTTGGGTGATGGTCAAATGTCATCTCTCGTTGATGAATGGCTCATGCTGAAGTGCGATCAGAGCAAAGGCACCCTGGAAGGAAGGCTGGATGTCTACTGGGCAAAGATATTTTGCATGAAGACAATAACAGGTGAAACAAAGTATCCCATGCTTTCGAAACTTGTAAAAGCAGTTCTTTCCCTGCCGCACGGAAATGCTGACCTGGAACGAGGTTTCAGTGAAAATAAGCACCTTTTAGATGGACGGAGCTCTCTGAACATCGCTAGTGTTAACGGAATGCGCCACATTAAAAGTTATCTTCAGCGCTATGATGGTGATGCAAGTAAGGTGCCCCTCAGCTCTGACCTCTTGAGATGTGTGAGGCAGTCACGAGCGAAGTATGCTCTGAGGATGAGCGCTGAAGAAAGCACAAGCAAGCGGGCAGCAGAGGAGGCTGTTTCAAACCAGTGTACTCTTGAAGCAAAGAAGAAAGCATTGGAAGGCCAGGTGCAAGCCAGCAAGGTGTTGCTCACTAGGGCTGAAGAGATGATAAACTTCGGCATCAAAGAGAAAGACATGGACAAGGTTGAAAGTGGTCGCTTGCTGTTGACTACAGGGAATGGAAACCTTGAGCAAGCCCTTAAAGACCTCAAGGAACTGGAAAAGCAAATGTTAAAAAAGGCGAGGCATTGACATGCAAACATCTACACTAGACATGTATATTGTAATAGTGCAGGAGCGGCTTAGCTTGCCTTGCACCTAGTCATGATGTGGACATTCTTGTCTATTTGGTGTTGGTGCTAGTCGTGATGTGTTCTAGTCGATATTCCTGTCTACATGTGATTAGAACTGCAATAAATTTTTTTGTAGTGTTGATGCAAACTATTTCTTGTATGTTCCTTTGCTTGGTCTTGTATAGTGTACCTACGGATTAACCTTTTTTACAGGTTTGTGCTTAGATCCCTACCTTATGGGTTTCTCAAGCGTTCATTTGTAAATGATTTGCAGATCCTTGCCCAATGAAGCTAAAGCATAATTGAAGTGAGACAGCCTTAAAAAATAAACCAACTAGATTTTATGGCTCACATGTATATAGTCCGATGTTCAGATCTTATTTTTGTACAGGAAGTAAGGCTTCTTTCCCGTGAAATTGCTCCAAGTTATGAATATTAGCTCCAAAATGCCGAATATTTTTCCCGTAAGTTGCTCCAAATATGGATTTTACTGCTCCAAAACTAAGATTTTTCTGCTCCAAAAATTGCTACAAATCCTATTTCAGCTGTTGCACCCCTGCTAGGGGTCCCACGGCGACGGCGCGAGGTGGAGGCCGCCTCTCTCATCCGATGTCACGTGGTGTGACGTCACGGTGCCACGTGGTGTGACGTCACGGCGTCACGTGGTGTGACGTCACGGTGTCACGTGGTGTAACGTCACGGTGTCACGTGGTGTAACGTCACGGTGACACATGGTGTGACGTCACGGTGTCACGTGGTGTGACGTCTAGGGGTCCCACGCCGAAGGCGTGAGTGGTAGCTCTAGCAATATGCTTCGCATAAAAAAAGGAATCTTTATTTTTACGTACTTGTTTGGGCTTGGCAATCAGCTTAAAGAAATCGTGAATGTGCTGTTGTGCCCTGCTCAGTTTATGTGCAGTCGGATCAAGTCGCTGCTTGTACAAGGCCTGTGTGCAACAGTAGCAGTGCACATGATAAGTCATCTTCCAACTCTGAGTCATCATTTGATGGGGCAGCAGAAACCTGGCGAATCATCTCGTCATCAGCGAGTTCTGCACATGTCAGTACTGCATTGTCAGTATCTTGAGAAATTTTCAAACAAGATGGTGTCTGGAATTGCAATGCCACCACTGCGCATGTCTTGAAGAACATATTCAGCGTCACTATACACCATTTCATACATAGCAGGCAATGCTGTGGAGGCTGCGGATGTAGTCCATCTGTGAAACCATATTACTTTGCCACGTATCATTTGTTCTTGAATCCCCAGTGAATGTTTAGGCGGAAACAAAGAGCGGTATAAAATGAAGTGCCAGCACGGAAAATCACAGTCAAAATTGTGAGGCACACAGTGTTCGGGCCCTCTGGCTATTAATTTTCACTGAGTGTGGACCACTTTTTAGGCGTGGATAGAGTAAGAGCGACTAGCCCTACGAGCCATGTATCGTACTGCCGCTGCTGCGTGGGAGATTGCGTGCTTTAATGCTTCAGAGGCTTTTTTGCGCCCGATATTGATACGCGGTGGCAAGCCGAGGAACCGAACGACATGATGACCGATAAAATATGATTTTAATGGCTGCAGGCCTAGCGCGAGCGCTCCGTCCCGCGCCACAGCCCACTTCTTCGTCATCTACTTCGTAACAGTACCCGGGGCCACCGAGCGATCGTCCCGATAGATTGCGTAAATTCTGAAGCATGAGCTGACGGTGAGGATGGTCAGAAAGGATAGAAGAAGATGAAAGGCTTGCCACCACGATGGATGAGATGGTCTGATGAAGAGGTGTCCCCGGAGCCTCAGCGCCAGCGGTCGGCCGCTCAGGGCCGAAGGTCAAGGTTTATAGACTCGCCGTACAGCTTGGGCGGCGGTGCTGTCTTGGTTCTTGTCATCGTCGGGTCATAACGGGTCTGGTCCTGGTCACCGTGTCTTATGTTTTCGGGGCTGGGGACGGGGCGGGGGGAAAAAGTGGCTGGTCAGTTCTGGTCAAGTAGAGCTGGGGAGAGCCGGGTAGCGGAGTCCATGTCCCCTAGGCCGACGACCAAGGCGAGCAGAAGGCGGCGATGCTCCAGGGACAGGTTGACGATGTACCCCGCACCTCACACCAAATGGTACGCGGTGGCAAGCCAAGGAACCGAACGACATTCTGACCGATGAAACATGACTTTAACCCCTTAACCGTTTTGGACGAGCTGCGCTCATCCTTGCCAAGCCATCCCCAAACCGATTTGAATGACTGTAGCTTGTCCTCACTGAATAGGTTCTTCCCTTCAGCGTTTCGAACGAGCAGCACTTGTGTGTGGGTTAGATGGCATTTTGCTCGACAGATGGCAGCAATGACCTGTTAATTTCGTTTTCTTCTACCGCATAAACGTTTTTTTCGTATGGCAACCTGGGTTTTAAAAATGGCATCCGGCAGAGGCGACGCGTGTTTTGCTGAGCAGTCTTCTCGGAAAAGACGCTTTTCTTCGTCGTCATCTTCTTCAGACGATGGTGATTCAGACACCGAAGTGTACAATGTTTCAGGGAGCGAGGACGACAGTGATGACGTTGTACTGATCAGTTCTTCCGATGAAAAAGAGGACAGCTAAGAAGTGAACTTCGCGAGCACGCGTCAGTGGATAAAGATCGACGTCAGCAGCATCCCTACGCGTCCCCCTCGGTTTCCTTTTCTGACAGTTCCTGGTTTGACCACTATAAGCTCACCTGATGACTTCGTCGAATATATTTATCGCTTATTACTAGCAGGAAGTTGGTTTTCTGTATTGTGAGAAATAATAAACTTGAATATGCTAATTTGACTTCATGTTTGCTTCCAATATTTTTTAAAGATCGAATGCATGCTTTTTATTGCATTAGTAATCGAAATTAGGAATAAAAAAAAATAAGCAGTTTTGTTAAGAAATTCGTTGCTAGAACAAAACGGTGAAGGGATTAATGGCTGCGGGCCTAGTGCTAGCACTCCGTCCCGCGCCACAGCCCGCTTCTTCGTCATCTACTTCGTAACAATATTATCACGCACACTTCTGATGTAGCACCTTTCAGATGATTACTATCCGCTGCTTCTGTATTTTTGCTTGCTCTCTCCTTTTTTTTCCATGCCCTCAGCTGTATTTGTTCTCACTAGGCTAAGATCATGCTGTAATCGTAATAAGTACTGTATAAATGCGTGTACGGGCCGCACCCTGTTTTCCCGGAGGAAATGTTTAAAAAAAAAATAAATCCGTGTAAGGGCCGCACCCGAGCGTTCCGTGACCCAGGCGCGAGTAGCCTAACACTCCGTGGCATGCGTGATCAGCTCCGGATGCGAGCAATGGTGCGCTTGATTGTCGCGGAGGCTATGCGCACACACAGGAGCTTCCAAGTGCCGTCCATGGATGGCGCCCGAGGCTGCGGTCATTATCATCATCGTCTACTTTTTTCTCCACTGCGACCTTCCGCTACCCACATCGGCATCAGTATTGCCAGCTCCAGCCTTTTGTGGCGTGTTAGTGCTAGCGCGTTCACCGTAGTAGTTGTAGTGGTTGTGGCTTTTGCTTTACAGTTTTAACATGATGGGCAAGCACTTTAATAGCTACACGGCTGGCGGGAAATTCGATGTGGCCCGAGCAGTGCGTCCGATGATGGCGCAACCAAAAGAATGCAGGCTTTCAGAGGCAAGCCATGAGAGTTTCCCGAACTGGAAGAGCTGCTCTGCTATGCGATGGAAGTGCAGAACGACAGCGGACATGCTGTGCGGCTTTTGTGATGAGCATGCACCAGAGCACAGCAGCTTAGAACTCTGCAAGTGACGATTGAACCTAGAATAAATGACGCTCATTCCCTGATTTGTGGGTTTTTTTATTTTAAACAAATTTTTTTTTTCCGCACGTCGCGTGTGTGGGCCCCACCCCGAAAATTTGCCCTTGAATCTGGAAAAAAAAGTGTGGCCCTTACATGCGTTCATACGGTATAATTTTGTCATTTTTTTTAGGTCTCAACCCCCCCCCCCCCCCTCGTTTTATATTCATGGTTGTGTTATAGTCTTAAATACAGTATGTTCACTAGCAAGAATGAGCCGCTGTTGCTTTCTTGGATGGTCTCGCTTCGAACAAGAGTTGTCGGCCTAGACGGGCCTCTCTTGACATCCGAGGTGTCAATGATCAGTTTGCGACTTGCTGTGCCTTGTCTGGGTGTTTTTTCTCACCATGCCTTGTCTGGAGTCCTTGTCTGGAGTCTTCGAGAGGTGTCGGCAGTGTTTTATGTTGTGGCAGTTCGGTAAATTATTACTTTATAAAACATTGGTACGGTCCAAGTTAGAATATGCTGCATCTGTCTGGAGCCCTGGCATCGATTCACTCGTTTCAGATTTGGAAACTGTGCAGAACTGCGCATGCCGTTTCATTCTTTCTAATTATCACCGAACAAGCAGTGTAACCATGTCCTTACCACTTCTTTCCCACCGCAGATCAATAGCCTCATTGCGTCTTTTTCATAAAATTTACCACAACAGCTTTCTCAATCCTAAGTTACTGTCTAGACCATGTTACATATCAGCACGCGTTGATCACCGTCATAAAGTTGGAATCCCATCTTGTCACACCAAATGTTTTCATGACTCATTCATACCCCGTACTTGTGTCAGCTGGAATCACCTTCCCCACGACATCGCAGGTATTACCGATAACAATGCATTTCGTTAAGTCCTTAATGTTTCTTTCTGAGTATGTGTCATTTATTACTGTATAAAAATTGCCTTTCACTGTCTTACACACTGTTTTAATATATCCCCACTGCATTCTAATCTCATTGCCTTCCTGTGTTTTCACTTTTTATGTATTCCTGGTTTATTTTTGTTTTCTCTCCTTGTTGTTGCTGTTTAGGCTGAATTTTTATGTATTCCCACTCGCCTCTGTAATGCCTTCAGGCCCTGAGGGTACAGTAAATAAATAAATAAAGGGCTGTGTGCCCTTTCTTTTCAGGGTGGTGCAGTGTCTAGCGGCGAGCCGTGCAGAAGTTATGGAGGCTGCTTCGGCCACACAGGACCAGCAGGGCCCTCCAGTATGGTGATGGCTCACACCCATGTGTACCCAAGTATGTTCCCATTGTGCACATCGTTGTGAGAGAGCGGGCTGGCTGTGTCATGTGCTGCTGTGGGGGTTCATGGCTGGTTACTAAGCAGCCAGGAAATATCAATTACTACTGTATTTACTTGCATTATGATCGCACTTTTTAAAAAAGTAAAAATTGACGCAAATTTTGGGGGTGCAATCATTACGTGGGGTAAATTTTTTACGAAAAATTTTTGAGCACCGAAAACGCAAACAAGTTGCAGGCAGACAACCCTTGTCACACGGGCGTGCTACCCGCGGTTATCGCGAACCGAGCTCGACGATCTCTGCTTACGTCGTTAACCGAGAAGGTAGAGTGCGAAAAGCACACGAGCTGGCCCGCTTCAAGAACTTACTTCCTTCGCACTAAATCACGTTCCAAGAGCAACGCATTAAAATAGGCGATGTGTAGAGTGCCGTCCGACGGCGCTTTTATGCAGCATTCGATCTCGTCACAGCACAGTGTACAGCAGCAACGTCCTGCGGTGCTCAAGCTATGCATTTTACCGCTGTTATGCCAAAAAATGTCCGGTCCCTGCTACATCGTCGACGTACTTAGGTGACATGTTCGCAACGCTCAGAGCACTGGATTCCACGCGCTTACCACAATGGTGCCGCCCGCGAGCGCGGCGGACGACGGCGCTCTGTACTCCCGAGTTGTCGCTAGGCCTAACTTGTTTCATATCAAAGCCACAGTGGACAGAGCTTTTGAATTGACCAACGTCGTAATAAATGTGCTACTTATGGCGCTGCCTTACTGACAACCTAATTGTTTCATATTAAAAGAAATATATATACGATCGATTTCATCGACGTCTTAGTAGCGGAGCTGGCGTGCAAGCAGATAGGTCACTCGTGCTCCAACGGCGGCAGCTGCTACGCGGCTGCGAACTCAAAACTAGCCTGTACCGCAGTTATTATTCCTACCAGCAACTCAGTACAGGCCAGCGATCCTCAAGGATGATTCATTTTTGACGTTCCCGTGTCCCAGGGCTTATTATTTACGAGAACAATAAAGTTTAGCCGGATTACCGCATCACTTCGTTCGTCTCATCGCAAGCCAGAACGGTGGCGAGCCTTGCGACAGCGGCGAACCGTGATTCGAGATAACCGCAGTTATGTTTGGTATCCGCGATTAAACATAGACTGCCCGTGTGACTGCAGGTCAGCCAACAGGCGGCTGCCGCTGCAATGCTTACAGAGCAAGATGGTCATCTGCACGTGCCATCTGTCAGACCGATAGCAAGTACGATCATCGTCAGCTAGACTCGACATCGTCAACAAATTGCAGCGGCAAGTTCGGGGTGCGATCATTATGCGAGTAAATATGGTAATGGCATTCACCGTAATGCTGCCATGTAGCTTCAAAGAAGAGTTGAGCATTACCCGGTATGCTCATAAGAGGAACTCGTTGGTTTTTACTTGGATCCTTAGCAAAGTTCCTTAACTTCTGTACGCATTTCGTGAAGCTTGTGCCACCTTCAGTGGAATTGTGGTGAGTGTTGCATCTCCAGATTTCGGTCAAGGTTTTCAGTCTCTGCAGTCGGAGGGAAACGGGAGTGGAATTCGCTGTATACGTGGAACTGCATTTTGCCAAAGGGAAGATACCTGCCCCCTATGAAAGGCGTTGCAGCCTCTTGTTCATGTCCTCCGCGTGCCTTGACCACTTCTCCCATCATGCTTGTTCTTCCCTCTGCATGGTTGCATCTTGTTTTTGTGAAGATAGTGGAAGTGTTCACCAAGTTGGCCGTGGCACACAGCTTGTTCATTGTTGCCTCTCCCTTTCTCTGAACAGCGCCGGCGAATTCCCACATGGGCTACTTGGCCCCCGCGCCCAACCCTGCTCCTGCTCCACCTCCTCCTCCTCTGCACCCGATGGCAGGCCTTGGCAGTGCTAACCTGAACTTGGGGCTGGGGCAGCCGAGCTCAGCATACCCGAGCTACACTGCACCATCGCCCGCACACCATGAGTTTCCGCCAGCCACTTCCGCCGCAATGTTTGCGCGCATGAACCCAGCGCACTCTCGGCTGTGGCAGGTGAGGGACGCTTCTTTCTCTCTCTCTCTCGGTGCCGAGCTGCGGGTGTGGCCAGCAGGCTTCACTTTTAGCTTCGGGAAGGTCAGAGGCATTGTTTGGAAGGTTCTTGTGAAGCAGAGTTGACTAAGCTGAATGCTGTTGCAGCTGCAAAGCTGGAGATTTTGTAGATTTTAAATTTAGGGCTACTCTGAAGGAGACTGGTTTTGTCAAGCCGGCAGCAGCGTGTGTAGTGGAAACTAATACCCGTGCCACACGGACAGATTTAATGCCATTAAGTGCTTACTGCCTCAAGTTTTAATGGCATTCGTGCGGTGCCACACGCATAAATTTAATGGCATTAGCCTTACTGCTATTCGCGACCTACTGAGTTCGCCACAACTCATTCGCTCGTGCAATGTGTACTCTCGTTCCCATTCCACACGCAGAAAAGCATGCAGCTTTGTCAGTTACAACTGCCTAGCCCACTATAAAATGGTTAATTCTTAACTTTCAGCCAGATGAGGCACCCAAACCGCATTTTCGATGCGAAGAGCGCCATTTTAACCAGCCTTGTTGACTGGTACTCTCGACTTATGTGCTGACATGCGAGTTTATGGCTACTTTTTCGACTTGTAAAGCAGGAACAGCCGTATTTTCTGGAAAATCGTTTTTACATTACATTTGAACATCATTCCCGATATATTCTGCTCATTAGGAATGTTTATATTAAGATGAAACTTTTGACTACCTTGCAAGCGTTATCGTCATCGTCACTTTTGATAATGGCATCAAAAGTGGACGTGTAGCACCAACTCCGAAAATAATGGCATTAACAAACTTAAGGCCTTAAGCATTTACTGCCATTTCTTGTGCGCGTGTGGCACGGGTATTAGTCTGTTGAAGGATTGATCTGTGCGTGTATAGAAATTAATCTCAGCAGTGACTCCGCTTATGACTTGGATAAGTTTCTTTGTGTAATGCTGGTTGGTTGCTGGGCTACCGCACATGAAAGGTTCCATGCTCAGAGGTGCCCTTATTGACATGGACTGTAAAATTCCAAGGTGTGCTGGTTGTCTTGACGAGTTCACTCTTAATGGACGAACCTTTGGATATGACCAAACTTTGCCAAGGATTGATATAAGGCTGGTGTCCTATACTTGCACAGCCACTGGCTGTTTTTTGCAGTTTTTGGGCAATTGCTGGGGCTTTCGCACTGATGATAAAAAAAAAAAAGTTTTGGCCTGTCTATTGAATGAAGCACGCAGAGTGAGACTGAGCCTCTAATATGTGTCATCTTTGCCATTTTTAGATCACCAGTTCTAAGTAACTATCCACTTGAGCCAAAAAACTGATCAGAAATTACCGAGGTCAGCGTTTTGTATAAATGCTGCCGATGCATTTCTCTTCTTGGTGCAGTAGTTTCCCAAAAAATTCACGCGAGCAGGCAAGTCAAACAGAAATGCCTTTTTGGTCACTTTGTATTTTTCTCACTTAATATGTGCCATTTAAAGTTAGTATTAACAATGCGTACCATTGAAAAGTATTTCTGTTTTTAATGAGCTAAGACTTGTTTTTCTGCTGTGAGTGGGAGAGCAACAGCGATTGCATAAGCGTGGCCCGAGCCTTAAAATTAGTTGGATTAACACGTCCAAAGTTTGATGAAAACCCCTTTTGGCGAGGAAAAGGCATGACAGCTGGGGTAAAACAAACACCTTTTTTTTTTTTTATTACATTTGGCGAGTGTTTGCTTCACACTGTGTCGTCATGGATGAACATTTTCTAATTTAACTAAGTGGCATAGTTGCCAAAGGTAAGATGTGTGTGCACTGTGCATGAAAATCTTAAGCTCTGCTTGAGGTATGAAAATTCAGCTTGTGGACTCACAGGGATAGAGCTTGGTGTCCTTGTTTTTTAATTAACTGTTGTCATTTGTTCCAGACCCAACAGAGAATGCAAGAGGTGCACAGGCGTTGCATGTACCAACATACCGTGTACGTGCAGAGGTAAGTGCTAGTAGGAAGCATTCCAGGTAGTCAGGAATTGACGACTACCGTAAAAACCCGCGTATAATATGAACCCGAATATAATACGGGGCTAAGTTTTAGAGACGCGAAATGGGATAAAAAATTCAGGGGCACTTTGACTGCCTAAAGTGGGTAGAGGCGGAAGCGTTTTCCGCACCACCTTCGCTGTTTCTGTGGCACTGGTGGCGTCACATATATTTGAGTACTGATTACTAAGTGATGGCAAATCACTAATTAATTGTTAATTACTGATTAATGCCTGAATACTAATTAACTGTTAATTAACGACGCTTAAGCTTCGCCTTTAGGAGTGGAAGCGACAGCGCGTTGTAGGGCTGCCAGGGAGTCCACGGAACACCACCACCCGTTCGGTGCGATGCCTTGCCCTTTGAACGCAACGCTTTTTGAGGAAAGGAAATGGCGCAGTAATTCTCTGTCATCTCGGTGGACACCTGAACCGCACCGTAGAGGAAGGGACGTGGGAGTGAAAGAAGATAGATAAAGAGGAGCCGTAATGAAGAAAATTGAAATTGTATTTGAGGAAAGGAAATTACGCAGTAACTGTCTCACATATCTCTGTGGACACCCGTCAAAATTCAGGGGGCACTTTTTTGACCTAAAGTGTGGTCACTGATGTGTGGTTAAGACCTTAAGCTTCGCCCCCTAAGAGTGGAACGCGACAGCGTCTTGCAACGCTGCCAAGGAGTCCATAGAATGCCATCGCCCATTCGGTTCTACACCTAGCTCGTCGGTAAATTGGCTTTTGAGGAAAGGAAATGTATCTGTCTGTCATTTGTCGGTGGACACCTCAACCTCGCCGGAAGGGAATGGAGGAGGATGAGAGTGAAGACACCGTATTCACTAGACGCGCCTTTGTTCATTTCAAACCATCGAGCTGGCATGGCGGAGTGGATAGCGTGCTCGTCTCTCACGCCGAAGACCGGGGTTCGATTCCTGAGCTCGACCAATCTCTTAATCGCTTTTATTTATTTATATGGCCTGACTAGTAAAGCTAATTAGGCTAATTGGGTAATTAAGCAATTAACTAAGCTCAGTCCCACTTACTTGGAGCATCACTATACGATCCCTTCAATTGGTTGTATGGTTACTAGACAAAGTGCAATTGGCCCCGTTTGAAATTCGCGCACTGTGACGTCACGACCGTTTCCACCAATTGAAAAGCGTGACATTTTCCGTCGACAACTGCTGCTTACAACGATGAGACATTAAAGGCTTCCGCCTTAAAAGTTTCACCCGTGTATAATACGAGTAACACAAGCTCATAGAAGACATTTATTCATATCGCATCCCGCACTTCACTTCAATTACGTTCTTCTTCAGTAGCGCTTTCTTCGGACATTTCTTTGTCCGACAAATCATCCCAAATGTACTCATCTTCCGTGCCATCGAGGGCGTTCGAGATGCCGCACTTCTTAAGCCCGCTTCAGCCGCCCGGTCGGCGTCACTGCAGGCTCACCTGAGCGCATCCACTCTGCGTAGCACCGCTTGACTGCATCTTTGAACGGTTTGTTTACACAACCATCAAGTGGCCGCGAAAGCTTCGTCGCGTTCCGCTGCACGCGAAAAGGGCTTCTTTCTGTTGTGGCCATCCACGAATGCTTCCTTCGATGACACCAAACTGCCTCCCGGCCGCACCGTTGCCGATGTTCTCCGCAGCCAAAATTGCTTGAAAGTAGCTGAGTACTGTTTTCGAGACCGTGACATCGTGCTCTCTAAAACAATATCCACTTCACGAAGCGTGCCTTACATGCGAGCACGTGCGTTGTCAACAGGCGCACGGCACACCGCGACCCCCCGGCGCACCCAACGGATCAACAAAGAAACGACGTCGTGACGTTGTTTGTCGAGAGTAACGAAGCCAAGCCTTAGCCACGCGCCAATAGCAAAGCCAAGCCGTAGCCACGCCGCAAAAACGAAACCAAAACTTCGAGCAACTTCGAAAATTTTTGTTCGGATCCGCAAATAGTACGAGGCGGAAATTTAGGACGCTAATTATGAGAAAAAAACCTCGTATTATATGCGGGTTTTTGCGGTAGTCACTTGCAGAGATGTTGCTTTATTTTGTGTGGGTCGTTCTGCAGAAGTGGTGGGACTGGATGTGGCGAAAGAACTTTGTGGGCACCAAACTGAAATGCATTGTGTCCAATAAAATGAGCTGATAAATATGTGGTCATATGAGCAAATGCCTTATGCTAAATTGAAGAAGCGCGCAGCGTGTTGCATCGCACAGAAGGGAAAGTATCACCTCAGGATTGTGCTAATAATGTCACGTGGTTGTGATGACGTCTTAGGCAACAGATGAGCAGGTTGGCGTGGCACTGAAACGAACTGTACTGTGAGCGAACCTACGCCCACCAAGAACGAACAACTCGGCAGCGGCGAGTGTACTTCGTGGTTGTCGAATATCAGAATCGCCATCACTCTTGGCCGCGCTCAATTTAAAGGTGCCTGTGAACCTTCGATGTAATGTGTTTACACCACCTGTGGCAACCTTGAGGTTAACAGGAAGAGTTTAGCATGGCTATTACAAAGAAATCCAGTTGCTTCTCGTGTGCCAAAGTGATAAGTCCAGTGGCTTTGATAAGGAACATCAAAAAAAAAAAAATTGGGTGGAGTCACGAGTCATTTAAGGGGGGACCCTGGTCTTTGAAAAAAAATTTTTATTAATGAAGTCACAGCTATGAAATTTCCAGGCCACATGTAGTTTTGTGCGCTGATTCTGGATATGTAATTTAATTTCGTGTAAAACAATTCCTTTTGAGCACTTGTGCAATTTTTATGCAAGTATTTTGGGAAAAGTTTTGCAGAAAATTTGCAGCAGGAAACTCGCTGAAATGTATGCCATTGGGTTCTCTTGACACCAAGGAATGCAATAAGGTAAAATTATCATCCTGGCTATCACAGAACTTGAGTTATAGAGTTTTGAAGTTGTCGCTTCAGAAATGAGAAGAAAAGTGTGTATTCCTGTTTGTGAATTGGCAGCTTCAGTACCCTATAACTCAAGTTCTATGATAGCCAGGATGATTATTTTAACCTTATTGCATTCCTTGGTGTCAAGAGAGCCCAATGGCATGCATTTCAGCGAGTTTCCTGTGGCAAATTTTCTTATATGCTCTCTCCAAAAGACTTGCATAAAAATTGCACAAGTGCTCAAGGAATTGTTTTACACGAAATTAAATGACATATCTAAAATCAGCACACAAAAATACATGTGGCCTGAAAATTTCATTACTATATCTAGGTTAATAAAATTTTCTTTTCAAGACTAGGGTCCCCCCTTAAGCTATGCTGCAATAGCTATATATATGTGGAACTGGTGTGGCCCAGGTTGCTCTGTCCGAGCAACCAATCATTGATTCAACTGCCACAGTGGGCAGTTTGCTCACTATTCGGTGGGCAGGTCATCTGGACAGCAAGGTCACATGAGCTACATGGCCCACCTGTCTCCTGGCTGGCTCTCTGGGGACCAGCTGCGAGAGCCATGCCCAAGATTTTTCAGTCGCGACGACGATGGCGCCGACAACGGATTTTCTGCGTAACTGGGCCTTTAACGCTGTCGCATTAAAGTATTGCAAAGCATCAGGGCAGTATACTGCCCTCCCCTGCGAGCATACCATGTCTTGAAATGTAGGCTTTGCATTTGGGGTGCAGCTTTGTTTGAAGGGCTTCAGATTGAAACCTTTAGTGTGAATCAGACAGAACTATAACTTGGCCTGCTGTAAACTTCAGCCGAAGTCTCAGCAGCAAACGCGCAGGATGACAACACTGTCACAAACTTGCCTTTTGTCTTGACTTGGATAGGTTTCAGTATTTTTGTTCTCGCAGAGTGAGGTGCTTTAAAAATGCCAGGTCTGCATTTACTGACCTTTCAAGTAGACAGTGCTGTGTCTCTTTGGAACATCTCCTGGCTTGCAGCAGTTTGAATGGCCTGTTTGTGTTATGAAGGCATTCTTCCACTTTGAAAACTGTGGCTTTATTACGTCTTTTTCCACTTTGAAAACTGTGGCTTTATTATGTCTTTTTCCACTTTGAAAACTGTGGCTTTATTACGTCTTTATTGCTGGCGCCCCATGAAGGTTCGCTACAGTGTAGCCTACTGTGACTGAGTGCACTCATAAATGCGTATGTGATACGGCTTTCTGCTTCCATGTATGGTGATAGAGCAATGGCCAGGGTGCTCATGAAGACTGAATATAATGAGTGGCCAGCCAGTACCAGCTTCTTATTTGTTTGTGGAGGTTTCGACTACTATGCATCTGTGGGTCTGAGGGATTAGACTTGTTTCCTGAGGTTGTACGAAACTTTCGCTTTGAATCATTCAGTAAGCAGAAAATTATTTCAGTCCCACTTCGCAACTAATTTGAACTTCGGATTTTTATTCGAGCGAACATGATCTCTGCTATTGACTTCCGAGACAAGTTTTGGAGACAGCGGCATTGTCAGTGTTAACCAGCAGTCAGCGGGGCTTTTTTTTTTATTTTCCCGTTTTCTTGCAAAAACTTGCTGCCCCTCTAACTGTCAGCAGTATGGAGGCTAATTACAGAGTCTGCCTGTTCTACCCACAGTGTTGTCTTTGTTAGCTTTTCAGGGTGTGCGCACCAAAGACATTCTCGCCCTGTCAGTTGCTGCTAGTTGCTGCTGAGCACAGGGTGCGTGCTGGAAAAACTGGGACGCAGTTGTTATTACGAGCGCCTTTTTTGTGCGCCGAAATTATGGAATAGCTGTCACTTGTTCTGCATTTGAAAGTGGTGGTGACTGAGGCGACCCTGTTGAGGAGTAACCCACGTGGTGCTTGAGAGCTTCTTTACTTACGGTGCACTGATTCCGTACGTGGACCGTCATTCCGAGAGGTAGGTGCATTTCCCGTGTTGTCCGTCTGCAGGCAGCAGGAGGCCCTAGCACTCCAGCGCATGATGGAGGCCCAGCGGGCGGCTGCGGCTGCTGCGGCTGCCGCCGCCGCCGCGGCTGTCGCCGCAGTGCCCCCTCCGGGGCCGCCACTACCGCCGCCACCGGAGGGCATGTTCCTGTGCAGCAGCAGCACCTCCGAGAGGGCCACAGCGCCCGGACTGCTGGTGGTGCCAACCACGAGGGATGGGCCCCTCCACGAGAGCGGCCGGCCTGCAGCCTCCAGCTCGGAAGCGGGTGGCAGCTGCCAGGCGGCAGCGTTGAGCCCCCCTCCCATCCAGGTGGCCAGCGATGCGGTCGTGCTGGACCCCAATGTGCAGGCTGAGGTGGTCATTGCCTCACCTACCGGGTGAGCCCTCCTGGGTTGCGCATGAAATGTTTATTGTTGCTAAAGCAATACTACGCCAGGTCTAACCACTCGTCGCGTGGTCCGTGGACCCCCCTGCTCCTCGAGGAGTCGCCGCCGCGCCTAACAGATGGTGTGACGTCAGCGTCTCCGTTGCTATGGGGACGCGTGACGTCAGCTTGCTCTCTCCACCGCAGCCAGAAGGAGGAGTCTCGCCGTGGAAGTCACCGACGAAGACTCCATATCTGAATCTAGTTGGTCTACTGCTTCTATTGCTTTCGCAACCAGCCAGGTTTAACCAGAGCTAAACCACACCAATTTTTACAGAGGCAGCATTCCACTTTCGCTTTCTGCTACCGGATAGTGGGCCTACAAACTCTGTTGAGCAGTGTTATTGCTTTTGTTATGCTTGCTGCTGACCGTTGTGAGAAATTACGCTCACTTTCTGTTTACACGTCACTTTTTGAGCAACTTGCAGTGCTTGCGTGAGAAATGAGACTGGTGTAGAAAAGTGCTGCAGAAACGTGATGAAAATGCTCCAAGCCAGTAGAGGATCTAACAGAGGGGCTTTCACACTGCAGGATCAAAGCTGGCAACACTGTATAGGCCAGGAGTCCTCAAAATAGGTTCTGTGGTATCCTCGGGTCCCGTCGAGTGCTTTTTAAGTTCCCTGGGCGCCTAAAATTCATGCTTGCCTCAACCTCCACTTTTTCTTTGCTCACCTTATTTCGGAATTAATCGTACCATTATTTTTCACAGCAGGCTATTTCAGTATGCAGCTCATCATTATTAATTGGACTTAGTTGAACCACCTGCATGTTAGGCAGGAAAGGATGGAAGTCAAGGCGCGTGGGATGCCTCAGCACCTTCAGGAAATTGTGGTGGTTTTCCTAGAATCTCAGGTGTAGGTCGCAGGTTGCTAAGGTGGAGCTTCTGGGCTCTTGTCAGAGGTTGCAGAGATCAGCAGTCCTGTGGAAAGCCACAAAAAGCTGAACTATTGGATTTTACTAACAAAAAAAATTCGATAGCAGCGTTGTCCTCAGTGTCCCTGTAAAGGGGGATGTGGGTTTAGGAGGTGAAGCTTATTTTTTGGCATAGAGCGATGACATTTGGGACGCTTATTGGGAAGTGCGCTGAGTGAATAAATACAATTGTTCAGTCATATATCTTCAATAGTTTTGACACTGAAAATTTCTCTGCGCTTCACTGCTGTACCAAACTTGGAGAAAGCCTAGTGTGATGACAGAACGTAGTAGGAACCTAGAGTTGCTCTTAAATTTGAGCCAAAGGAATGGTTCATGCTGTGACATTCTCCAAATTTCTTTTTTAGACTTGAGCTTTTCTACACAAAACATTATACATGTTTGCATAATGCACTCAGTATGGTCACGTCAAATTAGTGACAAGGTAAAAAGTGAGAAAGCAATTTAGAAATATTGGTGCTTCGCTGCATGAAGAATTTATCAAGCAGCACAGTGCAACAAACCGCCTGAAAAATCCATGAAGCCATCGTCATCCTGTGCTTTCTGAAAACAAGGCAGTTGGGTCAAAAAACATCTTTGAGAAAACTGGCATTTTCATGGAGATCTCAGCCAGTTTTTTGCTACCTATGGTCACAAAAAAAAACATCTTTTTAAAGTCACTTCTGGGCTGGTTTCGGAGGAAATTTTTCGACATATGTAATATTAGAAAGTCCCTATAGATATGAACTATGGTGTTTTCTAAAACTGGAATGTTTCGAGCTTCGTGATTCGCAAACTGCAGCCCCCTTAAAATGCACAGAAGATGACACTGTGTTGACACACAGTTCTTGGCTTTGGTTCCCTCATGAATAGGTTGGGCTCGGGTTATATTCGTAGTAATATTTCTTTCTTTTCCTGAAGGCTTAAAGGGACAGTGAGGAGAGCACTATTGATATTTTTTTTACAGCAAAATCCGATAGTTCGGCATTTCATGGCTTTGTTGCCACTTGGCCGGCAGTGAAAGGTGCGTTTATTTCTAAGAAATTTGGATTCGAAGTTCAAAAATTTTTCCCGCCGCTTTGATTCACACTTGGGATTCTCTTATGATGACACAGGACTAAGTGACGTGAAAGATGACGTGCACATGACGTAACGCAGACTCCGTGATTTCTGGTGGCCAGCAGTGCGGCCCAGCAGCAGCCGAAAAGAAAGCTACCGCCGGCCACACGTTGAAGGCATCTATCGGCTACTGCGGCCGTCGCTACCGTTGCTTCGTTTACGTTTTCACCGGCGTTTTGCCAGCGCTACGATGGATCCCGTTCTCAAACTCGTCAACGAAGTTCTAGCAAATAGACACCTTTAGCATACCGTGTACCTTGTTGCCTTTAGCGGAATACCAGGAGCCCACCTATCGGCGGTGAGCAGGTGCTGATTGGCTGCGATGCTGCAGGCACGCGCGTAGCTGCCGGGGACGTGGCGCCACTGGTGACGTCAAGGAGATTTGAGCATGCATTGGCTGCGCCTCAGTGATTCGTGGTTTCTCGTGTTCTAGTGTTGCTAGAACCATTGGTTCTAGCAACACTGTTTTGTCCTATGACGTCATCACGCTTGTACTTGTGAGTTTGGCCTGTGGCGGCGATACCTGTATTTTGGTTCTTGCTCTTTTCTACGTTATAAGAGCTTTGTTGTCAGTATGAGTGGCGTTTTTGTAATCAGGAGCTGGTATTCTGTCGATACAGGCGAACTTCAATTTCTCCTCAGTGTCCCTTTAATGTCCCACCTCATGCTGTGTTTGTGGCTGCACAAATTCATACGTATACCGTAACTGCTTGAGTGTTCAGTAACATAACAGAGGCTGACCGTATGCTCTCTGTCTAATAATCTGTTTCTGGCATCACCAACCTTGTGCATCACTTTTGCTGGTGCCAGTTTGTGGGTGATTCTTTAGGTGCGGGCTTGGGCAGTAACTAGTACTGTATTGTTTCCAGTTTTGCCACTGTCTTCCGGCTGTTGCCTGCACTTGGTGGTGAAATAATATTGAAGGTCATTTAGTGCAGCAGCCTGGTCGCTCTCCTTTCTCTACCCTTTGTTTTTTTGTTTTGCGTGCATAATTAATTGTGCGCTGGTTGTGTTTTGTGCAGTTCTGGGGAGGCGAATGGGGGCCACGCCCACCTCCACCACCACATTCACCAGCACCATTACCACCACCCGCCGACGCCACCACAGATCCACTCTTTCTCGCCACTGGCCCTGGCCCTCCCACCCAGTGTGGTGAGCACTGCTTTTGTTTTTGTTTTGTGTACTGTCTTTTGTAAATTGACGTCCCGAAACGCCACATGGACTAAGAGGGACGTCGCACTGCAGGGTTCTGGATCAATTTAGGGCACCTGCGGGTCTTTGTGTGGCTGACATCACATAGCACATGGGCACCTTTTATGTTTAAGGGGGGGACACTGGCCTTGAAAAGAAAATTTTATTAATTTAGTCATAGTTATGAAATTTTCAGGTCACATGTATTTTTGTGCGCTGATTCTAGGTATGTCATTTAATTTCATGTAAAAATTCCTTGAGCACTTATGCACTTTTTATGCAAGTATTTTGCGGAGAGTTTTGAAAAAAATTTGCTGCAGGAAACTCGCTGAAATGTATGCCATTAGGTTCTCTTGACACCAAGGAATACAATAAGGGTAAAATTATCATCCTGGCTCGCATAGAACTTGAGTAATAGGGTACTGAAGCTGCCACTTCAGAAACAGGAATACACACTTTCCTTCTCATTTCTGAAGTGACAACTTGAAAACTCTATAACTTAAGTTCTATGATAGGCAGGAAGACAATTTCACCCTTATTGTATTCCTTGGTGTCAAGAGAACCCGATGGCATACATTTCAGCGAGTTTCCCACAGCAAATTTTCTTCAAAACTCTCTGCAAAATACTAGCATAAAAAGTGCATAAGTGTTCAAGGAATTGTTTTACATGAAATTAAATGACATATTTAGAATCAGCACACAAAAATACATATTCCCTGAAGATTTCTTAACTGTGACTTCATTAATAAAATTTTTTTTTTCAAGACCAGTGTCCCCCCTTAACCTCAATTGAAGCAAGACGACCTCCCCGGTCAAGATTGAACCCTGGTCCTGTGGCCTAGTAGCTGAATGCCCTAAGCACTGAGCCACCTTGGTAGGCTTCTACTGTCTTTTCTTTGTTTTTGATTTGAGTGTAGTCTCTAGCTTGACTCATGTTGGTGTAGGTGTAGTCCTCTTCATGGCGTATCATTGTACAGCAGACCACCCTCCCTAATTCAAACTTCTAGGGGCCAGAGATTTTAGGGCGACAGCTTAAAGAACCCCAGGTAGTAAACATTTTTGGAGCTTGAGTTGCTTTGGGACGTTTAAGGGGGGACACTGGTCTTGAAAAAAAAATTTTTATTAATGGAGTCACAGTTACGAAATCTTCAGGGAATATGTATTTTTGTGTGCTGATTCTAAATATGTCATTTAATTTCATGTAAAACAATTCCTTGAGCACTTAAGCACTATTTGGGCTAGTATTTTGTGGAGAGTTTTGAAGAAAATTTGCTGTGGGAAACTCACTGAAATGTATGCCATTGGGTTCTCTTGACACCAAGGAATACAATAAGGGTGAAATTGTCTTCCTGCATATCATAGAACTTAAGTTATAGAGTTTTGAAGTTGTCGCTTCAGAAATGAGAAGGAAAGTGTGTATTCCTGTTTCTGAAGTGGCAGCTTTAGTACCCTATTAGTCGAGTTCTATGAGAACCAGGTTGATAATTTTACCCTTATTGTATTCCTTGGTGTCAAAGGAACCCAATGGCAAACATTTCAGAGAGTTTTCTGCAGCAAATTTTCTTCAAAACTCTCCGCAAAGTACTTGCATAAAAAGTGCATAAGTGCTCAAGGAATTGTTTTGCATGAAATTAAATGACATATCTAGAATCAGCGCACAAAAATGCATGTGCCCTGAAAATTACATAACTATGACTAAATTAATAAAATATTCTTTTCAAGACCAGTGTCCCCCCTTAACCTTCGTAAACCAAAGCAACTGTTGAATTATACTAAACTATTGTTAATTTAGGCTTTAAGGGACTGGCAAAAGGGTTGGACTTATCGATTGGTCACAATAAGCTACCAAAATGGCCAACAGTCATCTGCTTTTTAGGCGACAACTGCGCGAAGACAAATTTCAGCATTTCCGTCAAATGCTTTCGTGTGGGTACAATATCGGGAGTATCAAAAGCTGAGCTGCTGCATAGTGGTAAGGGTTTCTGCGCCTCTTTCATGCACTGGTGGAGCCACTTCACGTGCGGCGTCGCATGTGAAGAGGCTTCACTGCACAAACAGCGAAAAGCCCACGACGAGTGCTTAGTGGTGGTGCGCTGGAAGAAAGCAGGTGGGAAGCATGCAGAGAGGAGAGGGTAAAGATCAGCAAAAAGTCCGTGGCCATTCTAAACAGCGCTCAGCAGGCTGCCTGGCTGATGTGCTGCAGATAGGCTGCCGCTGCCACGTACCATGTCGAAGCTCCAAAAATGAAACTGCGTGGCTGGACTATTTCTCGGCCCAGCGCTGGGGGCCTGCCATTGTGCACGTTAGGCAGGGAGTAGTGTGATTGGCGGTGCAGGCCCGAGGATGGCTATTTGGACGATCGCTTGTCAGGCAGGGCATACCTTGACACTGCACCCGGTCAGTAGCCCGTCCATCGCCTTAGACTTACCATGGGCGGGTGACCTCAGGGGGTACTCCATATTTTCTGAACTAGGGGCGCGAATTCACGCGGCTCCCTTTGATTTGAACTCTGTGTGATACACGCAAATTTTTGCTCCTCTTTGAGTATGAATTATCGAGAGGTGACTGGCTGTCAGCATCAGATGGTTCAGGTGTGTTGTGTTCATTATTCTTTTCCCGCCCTTTTTTTTTGTGCAGGCGGTCTCGCATCAACGATTCCCAGAAATGTACGCCATTTCGGCGCTCTCCGATATTCCTCACTACGTGTCAGTGCCCCATTATATGCCACTGCTCTCGAGGCATGTTCATGTGAGTATGCCTACTTCCTGGCAGTTGTTGCATGCTGGGGGATTATTGCACTGTGGGCTTGTTCTTGTTCGGCTCGCAATCGGCGTTAGAGTTGATGTATTTTCAGTGTATTTTGGCGCTCTGCAAGCATACCGCAATGTGCTGGCTGATGAGCAGTTGCTCAAAACACAGCGCTAATTCTTTACTCTTGTTTGTACTCATTTGCCTGAGGTATATTCAAGCCCACTTATAATGAACGTGACCGTCACGTGTTGTTCGTTTGTTATATTTGGATGTTCACAGTAAGTGGACCAATCATAATATAGGTGACGTCCACAATGAGGACTTCCATGGTGCGCTGTCTACGCAGTATCTGTGAGTGGCCGTAAGCCTGGCCAAGTTTTGACGGCGGTTGGCACCTTTTAGCACATCGTGGTTAACTGGGCAATCAGTATCATACTTTTAGTTTTAGTGTGTCACTTTTAATTATGGGGTATAAAAAGCCAGGTGTAACATTTGTGCCCACAAATATGTTCATTTGTTATGGTCATATGTGCGTTTATGGCCTCCCGGTTTTGTAAGGATGCTGCCGTCTTTGCTTAGCGCTAACCGGTGGCTGCCTTTTGCATAAAGTCGCACTGACAGTGTACAGGTTAGCAGCAACGGCAGCGCTGACTGGTCTTCATGCACAAGAAAGGTTCAACACGGTCCAAATTTTACTTTTAGCTAGAGTCAAGTTTTTAGGCAAATGAAGCGCACAGGCACTTGATGAGCTTAGCACGGCCGCAGTGCAAGAGGCAAGGCCTTTTTTGGAAGCTTGTTTGCAGTGCTCAACTGCCAGTCTGCTGTAGTTCTTTCAGCTTGTAATGTTTCATCTGGTTTCTGAGGAATCGGTTTTTGGTGCATGTGGCGCGGGTGGTAATTGGCGCAACTGTTGAACGTGCTCCAGCGCAACATCGCGCCTCTTCCCGTAGTTCTTTTCAGGAGGAATAAGATCTCTTCTTTTATGATTCGCCGTAATGAGATGCACAGAGGTATTGGATTTGAAAGGGAAGACAGAAGAACGATTGGCAGTCCACCAGAGCGGTGCTGCTGCTGTGCCACGAGGTCATTTTCTGGAGCGAGTACGGTGATTTCTCGCATCGCAGGCGGACTTTCTTTTTCTTTCCTTTGCGTAACCTGCGCCCTTCTCGCAGTCTTCATGGGGAACGCAAAAGCATCATCAGTGCCAATTAGGGCCATAATGGAAGACCACATAGCATACCCAGCACAGAGTTCTTGGCACCTGCGTATTTGTGGTAACCATATTTTGTGCCCGCAGGCGTTCTCTCTATCCGAGGTTTGCTGCCATAGCCCTCATGCAAATTGTGACGGTCGCATCTTTGTTGGTACTAAGCGAGTGTTCATGTTAAGTGGAACCATTATTATTAATGGGCTCCACTGTATAAGCATTCAGTAGTGTGAAATGTCAATTTTCTTTACTTTTGCCTTATCACTGTATCACATTCAGCGATTCTTTGTGGGGAAGTACACTTCAATTTTCAGTGCCAGATTGGCAGTGGAAAATATTCCAGAGTGGTCACATTGCTAACGGCTCTCTCTCGGGCTTGTAGGAAACCATGCGGTTGTTTGAGCACCGTCGCATGGCGGTCAACCGTGGAGCTTCCCAGAACACTATAGAGCGGAACACCTTCCCTCATAAATATAAGAAGGTGAGTTGACATCCCCGAATTTTCCTTGTTTGAATCTGAGGTGTGTTTGAGCATCCGTCTCGCGTTCAGGAGGTGCGGGGTTTGATCCCTAGTGCCGCCGGGTACCCGTTGGTGATACAATGGGTGCAAGCTTTCCCCTGCCCGGTGCTCAGCTTCTTTAGGGTGAAATGCTGGGGCAACGGGTCTTTGCCCCAACCTTGTGTAATGAAAACTACCTTGTGGGATGGCGCTCTTTGGCCAAAGTTGCCCTCGCGCCATAAAAATGAATCATCATCATCAATGTTTGCTACAAAGGAGTTGTGAATGGAAAGTTCCGTAAAACGGAGATGAAGCGTAAACCTGATATGGTATCCGCGTTGCTGTCCGGCCGCAGAGTGGCAAGCAGCTCGAGCAATCTGCTAGCCACTTGCTCTTGCTTTCACTCTACAGTAGCCGACCGATTTTTCGGACTCCAATAATTCGGACTAGTGCAGTATTTCGGACTTCGTTGAGGAATCGTCGCGCACCTCAGGAACGTGTACATTTTCACGACCGATATTTCGGACATTGTGGAGTCTAAAAGTTCGAATTTCCGGACTAAAATAGATGTCAACAATATTGTGGTGATTGATTTTGAACCGAAAGTTCGTTATTTTGGCCTAATGTAGACCTTTTTCAGTTTTAGCCTTGCTCCCAGCGCGCCCAACACCGCCATGTTGCTTTCCTCCTCTCTGGCTGGTTCGGAAAGGCGGTGTCTGTGCGTTCTCTGCGGTTCTCCGTGTTTACTGTATGCGGTTGCTTAGCTGTAGTAGCACGATTTCGGTGTTTGTGCGCTGAAAGCTGCAACGAGGTCTTCGGAAAACCATTGCGCAGTCGTCGGCTGTTCAAACAACTACAGGAAGCGAAGGCGGCTTGAAGCGGAGTAGTGTGAAGAACACAGAGAGCCACGGCGGCAGTGCGGTTGCGGGCTGTTTCAGCTACACATACCTTACATGCGAGCACCTACTGCTGATGTCGCTAAGATAAGTGTCGTCTGTGACCCTTGCAAAATCAAAATGTAATAATTTGGGGAAATGATGCAGCAGCACTGCCGGTTACGTGAAACATTTCTGTTATAACTGCCGACACTGGCAACTGATTATATAAAGAAAACGGCACTGTAAACATAGCTATTTGACAGTACTTGAAAGCCATGATGCATTGCACAAATGCCACAGCTGTTTGCTTGCAGTAAATATCCGATAAACCAGCAGGACTTAAAAAACTGAAGGCCGCAGCTTTGACGTGTCCACCTTGCATCGTGACACCTCATGCTTCGACCAAATACTATTTTCAACTGACGCCATAATTGAAAGTGCCGTTTGTTTGAAAAAAAATGTGCGTATTAGGGACGTGCAATCAGCAGGCACGCAGTGCCTACCGGACCACACGCACGCTCTTTCTCGCTCTTTCGGTATTAAGCAGCGGCCGCACCCGAGACAGACCAAGCAGATATGCCCCTCACGAACTCTCACAGCAGGTGCACCAGTTTCAAGTGCATATAAATTACATCGCGTTCGAAGGCCAGATGCCTCTCTACTACATCTTTTTCCGAGATTAGCGAAATGTCAGACGACTCGAAGCTCCACATCCAGTTTCCTCTGTTCCTGCGACACTTTTCTTCGACGCGCGGCGCCGACGGATACACTGGCGCTCTGAAGAGCGCTACCACACACTCGCATGTTCACCCGAAGAGTGGACCACCCTACATTTGCACGCTTCACCAGTTATTTTCACCGGCGCAACACAGAGCAGACCGCTTGAGCGCTTGACAGCAACACTGCTGTTAGCTCGAACCGGAGCGGTTTTACTTTTATAACTACAACATAGAAGCGCTCTGGAAGTTTCGTGCTCCAGAAACCAGAAAGGCGTTAAATGAACTGCGCACACTTGCGTAGAAGCGCACCTCCAATGTCGATTTTCGGCACAACTTGGAGGGAAACATCTGCATCGCCGCTTGCCAAAGCACGGGTCATTTTGTTCACAGTTGCTCAGTGGATACAGTGCAACACTTTGCAGGTCAAAATCATGCAAAAATCAACACTCGGATATGGCTGAACAGAGCGGCGAGTACTCGCTGCCTGTCTTGCAGCGGCGGCCACCCAAGCCAACATGGCGGAGAAATCGGCCAGACGCAAGACGGTGCTGCTGTCGAAAGATGGCCGCGCACACCCGAAAAAGGTCTATAGACGCGAGCGGGCATCGCTGTAACAACCAACCCGTTCCCTGCCACCGTGAGAGGCGCCATCTTGGATTTTCGGCTCGGCGGGCGCAGTCGGACTGGCTTGGATAGGCTTGGCTGTTTATTGCCATTGATATGGCCTTCAAAGAGCGCGCTATCATATTGAAAACGGTACAGTGGGACAGCTGCAGCGTCCGCCGCGGCTTGGACGACGCACCCCGCGATGCGGGGCAGCAAACGCGGTACAGGGGGAAGGGGACTGCATTTGGAGGCGCTCGCTTTCGCTCGCATCTTCCCAGGTTTTACCTCTCGGTCTTCGCAAACGTCATTGCCCCATGCAAACTGACTGTTCTTGCTTCGCGCAGCGAGTGCATTCATTCACGGCACTGCGGCAGTATTATCGCTTTGGAACATGGGGAGTGGCGATTTTTGTGATTTTGAAATCCGGTTTTTCAGAAAAGTGTATTTTTTTTAAAATTAATTAATTTTTCCGACTGTTTGATTATTCGGACCATTTTTCGCGTCCCGCCGAGTTCGAAAAATCGGTCGGCGACTGTATTACTAGTTAAACGTGGATATAACGAAATTAAGGAGGGACACTGGTCTTGAAAAAAAAATTTTTATAAATGAAGTCACAGTTACGAAATCATCAGGGCATATGTATTTTGTGTGCTGATTCTAAATATGTCATTTAATTTCATGTAAAACAATTCCTTGAGCACTTATGCACTTTTTATGCTAGTATTTTGCGGAGAGTTTTGAAGAAAATTTGCTGCTGGAAACTGGCTGAAATGTGTGCCATTGGGTTCTCTTGACACCAAGGAATACAATAAGGGTGAAATTGTCTTCCTGCCTTTCATAGAACTTAAGTTATAGAGTTTTGAAGTTGTCGCTTCAGAAATGAGAAGGAAAGTGTGTATTCCTGTTTCTGAAGTGGCACCTTCAGTACCCTATTACTCAAGTTCTATGAGAGCCAGGATGATAATTTTACCCTTATTGTATTCCTTGGTGTCAAGAGAACCCAATGGCATACATTTCAGCGAGTTTGCTGCAGCAAATTTTCTTCAAAACTCTCCGCAAAATACTTGCATAAAAAGTGCATATGGGCTCAAGGAACTGTTTTACACGAAATTAAATGACATATCTAGAATCAGCGCACAAAAATACATGTGCCCTGAAAGTTTCGTAACTGTGACTAAATTAATATAATTTTCTTTTCAAGACCAGTGTCCCCCCTTAAGAACAGTCCGTGATATTTCATTACATGCAGATTTTTGTGACGTACAGTTTTCACATGAAGACTAAAAAAAAAATATAGAACGGAAGTCAAAATGAAGAACAAATGTAGGTGAAATTTCCGTGCAAATATCCACAGTAGACACCCCATTCCTCGGAAGTCGTGACCACCAAGAAACGTTTTGTGATCACGCTGATGCCAGCCACCACTATCTCCGCCGTGGCTCGCATGGCACTGCTACGCATTGAGTGCAGACGGAAGCCGCTGTTTGTTCCCTCTCTCACGGTCTGTCCAGCCATCGTTGCACCCTATGGGCATAAAACTTGTCGCCACTCCACGTCGGCTGTTGGCGTTGGAATCATGTGAGCAACCGAGTGACTGCGATGGTCGCGCACTGCTCGTTCCATGCCTTCTTTGCCATGTTCTGTTATTTTGCGCTGCTTTCGAGCATGTACTCTTGTGCCACATAGTGTGACTTCACACGAGTGAAAACTGCAGAGACTGCTGCGTTTGCTGCGAACAGGCACTGACTGTGCTGGAGTACAGTGCATTGTGTCACATGCATTCGCTCTTTGTGATTGGAGACGTTCGTCTCAAGGCAGTTTAGGCAGTTTAGGCCAAATTTCAAGTAACACAGCACTAGCTTATAATTCGCGTAATGAATTTGCTGTACCATAGTTGACTGCCACAACACCTTCATTACGTGGAGTTCACAAATACACATGCTTTAATAGGGGTGATGTGGGGCGTTTGAAAAAATTGTGTAATATCAAGGCATTCACTACATGGAGGTTCGTTACATCCAGGTTTAACTGTATATGACCTGTGTTGCTTTATTCTTTGGGGACTGCTTTTGCGCTTTTCCTTTTTCTCTGTTCAAAAATTCGAGTGGCAGCCATTCATGAACAGTGTTGTGTTTGTCTTTGTTTGCACCCAGATTCCAAGAAGTGGTGGCGACAACGAGGACAACGTGGAGAAATGCACCATCTGCCTGAGCGAGTTTGAAGACAATGAAGAAGTCAGGTTAGGCATGAATCTGTCACTTTTTCACTGGGAACGGTCCTTTCATGGCCCCCACGAAATTTAATAATTCACAGACTCCTGTTCAGCAGTTCGTAATGCTGCAGTCTTTGAGCTTGACCGCAGCCGGTGAGAGTTCACGTGTTCGCTTTGAACCTCTTTGATTTATTTCTCCCTACAAATCCTGTGGTTTGTGAGTGTCGCAATATCTGTGTCAGCATCTGTGAAAGTTGCACATCTGGCGCAGCACTTGCTGTTTTGTAACCCTGGACAAGAGGAGAGTGGCGTCAGCTGCAGTAGGGGGACACTTCACTGTGAAGCCACATTATGCTTGGATATCGCAGTCGCGAACTAGGTTAGATGAATGTGTCCTTGAGAAGAGGAGGGTGGTGTCAGCTGCAGGAAGGGGACACCTCGTAGTGGAACCATATTCCGCGAGTGTGTCACAGTTGTGAACGCCAGCATCCTGAGAAGTATTGGAAGGTTTACGCTATGAAGACCATGTACCGAAACAACCATTCATCGCTGTACGTGTTAGTAACCATGACGTCTTGACAGTGGAACCAGGTGGTTCATTCCGGTAGCCGTCGGTTCCCGAACAAACAGGAGCATAGCCACTGGGGAGCAGAGTTCAGAGTTGGGGCAGAACTTTGACTAGTCCATCTCTTCATGCGGTCGCAAGTGTGATGTGATGTTTTGCGTTTGCAGGCGCCTGCCATGCATGCACTTATTCCACGTGGTGTGCGTGGACCAGTGGCTGACCACCAACAAGCGCTGCCCCATCTGCCGCGTGGACATCGAGGAGCACCTCAAGGATTTTGGCATCTCTTCCTCCTCCTCCTCCACCTCCTCATGATGCCGTCCGAAGCTGCTGTGCTGCCCCTCTGCCCTCGGCCAGTGCTGCAGAGCTGCGGGCACAGTCTGACGACGAGTGGCCTTTTCTTCTTCTTCCCCCGTCTCCTCCACCACCTGCCCACCGCCCAAAACAACACTTCTCTCTTTTTGATACCTCTTTAAGAGCGTGATCTTTGCTTTGTCTCTCTCTTTTTTTTTTGCTGCTCTTTCACACACATCCTCTTGTACTACCATGTCGCATCGGGCATGTTTTTGTTGAATATGCTAGTCTATTCTTCCATAAAGGGACCCTCAAGTGTTTCTTCACCACGGAAGAAGGCTTCCTCGGTGATTTGTCCAATTGACAAGCAGGGCGAGAAAGGAAGGAATGTGTGTTTTGCTTGCGTTGTTATCTTTTTCTTTTGATGTTGTTTCTAGTTTGCTGTGGTATTGTTTGGTTGGTGTGATGTGAGACATAGTATGCGGGCATCATATGCATGTTCGCATCATTTTTGCAGCAGTGCAGTGCATTCGGTGTATGACATATGCATTGCGAGAATTTGCTTACAGTGCAGCTGTGAAAAAAAAAAAAGAAAGTGAACGTAGAGTGGGTAGAAGTAAAATTAGAGGCAGTTTCAATGCATTGCTCAGGATGATTCTTCTGAGCACTAGGGAGGCAGAGAAGCTGAATAGCTTTGCAGTCCCAGGTCAGTGGGCAACCTGCAAATCCTGGCTAGGCATGCCAGCTTCGAGAAGATCAATCTTTTTGGTAGCTTCATGCTTGAAAACCTTCCACTGGACCTCTAAAGGTTGCAAAGTTAAATGGGTTTGCTGGTGAACAAAATGGCTTATATTGGTGAAGATTGGCAGGTGCTCATCAAAGGAAGAAACGAAAGGAACTTCATGAAATGAAAACTTTAAGCTTTGTGTACCAGTGTGATTTTTCATGTGTAAAGTGTGTTTTCATTTGCTTGTGGAAGTTTGACTTCATGTTATGTTTGTTTCTGATTTGTAGGAAGAAAAATGTACATTCACTACCATCTCAGTTTGTGTGAATAAAGATGCCTTGCATCACAAAATGTTGGCTCACGCTGCAGTTTTGACTGCAACTACTATTTTGTGCCCATCGCTGGTTGATTTCATCTTACTAAATATGCTCGGCAGTAGACTAGTTTTTATGCTTGTAGCTTCATCAACTACTGAACATTATAATTTGGCTTGTTCAGTTTAGACGGGGGCAACTTTTCTTGGCAATGAAAGGAAAGTAGTACTAGCACAAGGCGACAGTTTCCACCACTGTGTTGTTGCTAAGCATTCGCAGCATGTCTGGAAGCTGGTGGTTTGCACTTCCTGCAGTTTTCCTGCGAAAAATCTTTGAGTTGTCACCCCTGCGTGCGTGGTGTGGTTCAGAGTGTACAACACTCAAACCTGACTGTCATGTTGGCAGGAAACTTCACTGAACAGTTCACGTGCTGACTGCCATGACCGTAGTGCCATTTTTTAAATTGGGAATATGGAGCTGCAGGCCTCTCGTCGTTTGTATTGTGTACAAACTTGTGCATGGCAGAATGAATGAAGCAGTGAAATTCTGGTTAAATTGGATGAAGTCTGGACATATGCACACGTTCTGATGCTTTCAACCGGTCACCAAAATGCATTGCCTTCTCACACGCGGTCAGATAATGTTTTATTATGGGCACAAATCGCTTGCATTTGCTTTTTTTTTTTCTTTTTTGAAATGGAAAGCTGTATTTTTGCTTCTTTGCATGTGTACCTAGTTAATTTCAAGACAATTGCGTGGCATTTCTAGAAGCTGTTGTTGGTTGCTGAATGGTAACAACATGCGGAATATTTTTCTCCCTCCTCTTGAATGTTCAGTGTGAAGAGAGTTAATTCTTTTGTTGTTTGTGTATTTTGTTTGGCCAGTGTTTTTTATTATTTTGTGTAAAGAGGACTCTGTGCACAGAAATACTTGTGCTCTGCTGCTATCGGATGAGCTGGCAGATTAGGGAGGGCTTATTTATGTGATCAAAAAAAAAAAAGTGTCATGCTGCTGAGAACGTTGTGTCCACTTTGGTGTAAAAAGAGAATATAGATTCGTGCTGTCAGCGCTTTTCAACAAAACTTCCTTGGAAGGTATTGTCTTGAGTGGAAAGGATGCATTTTTCTGGCTATGAGCAGTGTGTTTAGTCGGTGGAATATCTGGGTGGATCCTTTCTTAAGGCAATTTTTCAGATAGTTCTAGCACAGGAGAATTTGGCAGTACAGTTCAGCTGTGGGTAATTAATTATCAGGTTGCTGAAGTGGAAAAGAAAAAGCCCGGTACACTGGCAGAATGATTACAGGTACTAGTTACTAGAGCTTGTTTGAAAATTTGTTACCAGCCGTATTGCTTTGGTTTTTTGGGAATTTAAGGACATTTATCTGTAGTTTGTATTGAGTAGCTTTTGTTTTGGTGCTTGCATGTGTGGCCTGAACACTTTACATTGATGGACATATTATAGCTTTGCTTTATGACTAAAAGATAAGGCTCTGAAAACTAACTTCAGTTTGGTTTGGGTCCTTCTTGTGCTACACTAAGTGTACTGTTAGTTAAGAAGTTCAGACATAGTTTGCATTGAGTTTCACTTTTTGTATTACAGTTCCTAGAAGTTTGGATTTTTGCACAGCATCACATATTTGGTGGGACTGGGTGTTTAGTGGAAACCTTACTGTTTTCGTCAGTGGCCTGAATAGCATCAGGTGTGTTGAATGGACCCCTTATTCCTCTCAGAGTTTACCGTATGAACTTAGTGTCTTCAGCATTTTGCAGCTTGAGATTGCTTGTGGCAGGTTGCACAAAACTTACTGGTTGCACAAAAGGTTAGCGGTTCACATATTTACTTGGAACTCTGCTCTAGTTATGCATTTTATGGAGAAAAAAAATTTGTAATCATTGTTGGGCAAAAGCAAAACAAAAGGCTGTGAAAATAAAACCTGGTACTAGTGCACATTATTAATCTTTGTGAAACATGTGGTTTCCTTTGATCAAGGGTTTCTTATCATAATGCAGATCTGGAATTCAGCAGCTGCAGAAGGTGTAGTCTGTCCGATTGTGCATTTCTAGAACTGTTGGCAGTTGTAGAAATGCAGTGTTAGTAAAGCTGAAAGGGATCCTTGTGAACCGTTGCAGTTCTCTCACTGAAAAAAAAAGAAAAAAAATCGTTGCCGATATTTTAGTTGACACAAAGCCCTTTAGCTTTCTTATGTACTTTAAAATACATGCACTTGAAATATTATTGTGCTGCCCTTTTCTTGTGCTTTGCCAAGCTGACTGTGCAATGACTGTTAGGTTTGGTCATGAGCTGGGTGTCCCCTGGAAACGTAGGTTCCAATCTTTGCATGAAGGCCTAAAGTATGTTGCCGGACGGTGGATGCAAAGTTGTGTGAGCGAATTAGTACAAATGTTAAAAGACAAATGGGGTGGGTACTTTACCTTATACTTTTTTCTATTCTAAAAGTTCCTTTGATGCCTTGCATCCTTTTTCCCTGCTGTCTTGTTCTTATCCTTAAATCTGCGGAGCAGCCCTCCCCTACCTCTCAAGTTGGCTAGTCTGTTGCTCACAAAACGGTGTTTTATCTTGCGTGTCTTGAGGCAGGCTCTGGTATTGCTTGCTTGCCAATTCCAATGTCTGCTGGGTATGTAAATGAAGCCTTATGAAGAGGCTTAACTATTCGTCCTTGTACGACTTGTGGGTGGCTGAAACTTTCTGCTGGGGCAACGAAACGTTTCCTTTGGCTCCATTGAGAAAGTTGTCGCTGTATTCCAGGCCTTGCACATCACTGGATGCTCTATGCAGTTCCTGTCTTGTTTTTTCCTTTGAATTGATGATGTGGACCTTTTGCTACCACTTCCATGCAGTTGATTCTGCCTGGACTATTGAAGTTTTCTATCCTTTACCACCTTTTTGCTTCATAGTCTGTGAAGCCCAGCTGTTTCTATTAACCTTGTACAATGTCGCTGCGTCCTTGGAACAGTGCATTGCTGGCTTGTTTTTCGCAAGTGTACATATGAAGGCGCCTTTGGAAATGAGCTTTCAAGGCTTGGGTGCCTGTGTGCTTACTGCAACTTTCCAGATGCAACTTTTAGGCTATCCAATTGATGTGCTTAGATAGCAAGGTCCTTGTTTCCCATGGTAGTTACTATACTGCCATAAATGATAAGTTGTCTGAATACTTGTTGATCAAGTTGTTTTTCTTTTTTTTAGCTGTTTGTGTCTATCTTGTGAATGCAGTGTGATGCAACTCTCTGATTATGTGTATTTAAAGACTACATTGCTTGCAAGGTACCCAGTTTGTATTACTGAAATGTGCGTTACACGGAAGCAATGCCTATAGTTTTAAATAAAAGTTGTATTGCAACCATACTCCAATGAAGTTTAGTATTTCCATTGCTTCGAAGCTCTTTGCTCAAAGAGATTGTCTGTAGTAAATACGTGTTGACCTCTTGTGGTCGAGCGTTGCGAATTCGCGACACTGTGAGCTCCTGTATCGGGCTGGAACGCATGAACGATACCTCGGTTTCAGATTTGAAGGTGCCAGGCAGCCACAGCGAAATGTCGTCTCACCCCTCATAAGTTAAATTCTGTACATTGTTGTTTACATGGTAGAAACGCTACAGCAGCCGTGCTCGTTGTCTTATGCCGCTGGTGTGGAGAACGTCGCATCGCGAGTACCTGAGAGTGTGATAAAGAAAAAGGGAATGGGCAGTTAAAGGAGAAAGAAGCCTCTGTTGATAAAGTAGATATGACTGTCCAAAAATTATATGACAACCGAGGTGGGACTCTGGCCAGCACAGGCAATAGTGCTGTGCCAGTAGTGCAACGCAAGAGGTATCACAAGAAGGAAAAGGAGACGGAGATGTGCTGCTTCAGCCAGCGATTGCTGCCACATACAACTCGTTTGTGAGGTTCGTGAGGTCGTGTGGTGTTGATTTACTTGATGGAATGGTGGCATATCATAGGATTTCTCTGTGTTGGTGAAGATGGTTATTGAGAGAGATGGAGAAAAGTTGTCAAAGATGGGAGAGGCCTTTTTTCTAGTGCTGAGGTTGCACAGCGTAGGACAGTGGCCAGTCATAAGATACCACGATGCAAAAGTCGGCCAGGGCTCATTTGTGCAAGTTGCAAGCGTTGGCTTTGCATTAATAACAAATGCTTCACAAGTTTCCACGCAATGCGAGACTCTGCTCATACAATTTCTTCCAAGGGTTATTTTGAAGAAATAAATAGAAATAGGTGTATATTTTTTGCACTTTATGTTTTCGCAACAAACCTACAAAATGGTACCAAGTAGTAAGAGTCATGGCCCTCGTTGTTTTGGCATGCAGAAACATTTAGTGTTTGCTGTGGGGACTGAGAAATATCAGTTTTTGGGGTTTGCACTTTCTGGCACTGTACATCAGTGGTTGGGGTCTCATACAGCAAAAATTGAATGCTTGTGGAAATATTTTACAGTGGGACCTAAGCTTGATGGTTTTACATTGGTGATTGCATGAGGGACACTGCGTGGTTTATAGTATTTGTTGTTCACCAAGCGTAAAACTACGTGCCATGACATTAAAAAAAATACAGTGCACTATCTCTAATTTGAACTAAAAGGGACCTGGGACTTGTTTGAATTATCAGGAGTGCACCTGAATAACATGCATGAGTAAATATGATTTGCTTGATGGATATCTATGCATACAAATCGTAATTTGGAACATCTTCTCTATGCAGACGTAGCTATAACCATATGGACAACATAAATTATGGATGAAAAACACTGATTTATTTTTTTCAGCCAGCAGACTCCCGTTTGTGTAGTCAAAAAAAAAAAAAGAAGCTAATGATGTGCTGGTTTCCCAGTAGAATAAAACCACATTAGGTTGCACTTCAAAGGATAGAAAAAGGCGGGGGGGGCGACATCATTACCGGGGGCGATGGGCTTCGTGAATGCCCGGCAAGCACGCACATTGACGCCAGAAGTGCGAGAGGCCTTCTCAAAGATAGAAGACCCATGATGGGCTTGGTAAAGGCGGCTCTCAAGAGGATGACTGAGTGATGCATGGCCGGTAGTCGCGGCTGGTAGCAAAGTTCGGAGAACGAAACTACGCGGTGACGTTGCTGGCCCTCCGGTAGTCGTCACACCTGCCGTTGCGTGCACGCCAAAGCTTGCGCGGCAGAGGTATCACCAAGAATTGAAATTAGGGGAGCTGTCTAAACTTGTAGGGAACATAGAGGGGTGGAGGGGGCTAAAGGAGAAGTGGTAGTCATCTTTATTTGTGTCGATGCGCCACTTAAGGCTATCAAAGTTTATGAGTGCAACACTCAGGACAAATAAAAATTCCCCATTGTGTGGAAAACAAATAAAAATCGTCACGAATTAAGGGTCCGCGTTCAGATAAACAGGGGTGTGTATACACCCCCCATAGAGAGTGCGTAGGGAACTGTTCCGCCGGAAAAAATAATGTCCCACCTCTAAGGAGGAATATCATCAGGTGGCGGTGAAAACGCCGTGGACAGCAGAAGACTGACGTGGAACTGAAGCGAACTCTAAATTTGTTCAGCTGATTTGCAGGCGATAGCAGCGAGCGTGCTCGGCGGTCGTCGAAGGGGAGTAGTGTAGCCGATGTCGGCCGCGCTAAATTTAAAGCTGTCAAAACAGATGTGGCGCGTAATGCAACCATGAGTGAGTGAGTGAGTAGAAACTTTATTGATTTATAAGATTTAGCCTGCGGTGGAGGTCTTCTTCAAGTCTTCTCTTCAAGTCTTGAGGTTGCCTCCTTAGCCTTGGGTGGTCCCCTAGTCCAGGGCTCCACTGAGTCTGGCCACCTCGCTTGCGTGTGCTATGAGTGCCCTTTGGGCCTCTAGCTCGCAGCTGGTGAGCCGGCTCTCCCATTGCTCCGCACTTGGTGTGTCGTGTTTGTGGAACGATATGTTTCTGTCGCATTCCCATGTTATGTGGTATAGTGTTGGCCTCGCTTCGCACCAAGGGCATGTGGCGCGGTATTGTGTCGGGAACATCTTGCTTAGTATATATAAGTTGGGAAGGAGCCTGTCTGTAGCTTCCGCCATTTTGCGGCTTCTTCCTTGCTTAGCTCTTTGTGTGGTGGGGGGTATTTGTATCTTAGCCCCCTGTATAAACTTAGTGTTGCAGAGTACCCAGCCCCTAGGCTAGTCCAGAGCTCCTCCGGGGCGTATGAGAAGTTAATACGCAACCATGAGAATGTTGAACAACGTAGAAGCAGTTGCGCATGGCTACGATATCGAATATTCGAGATGGCCGGTCCCATCTCGCGCTACCAAGGGCCGGGGCTGGTTCCACGAGATGATGATGATGATGATGTCCTCGGGCTGAATGGCACATACCCACGGCGGGGGATTGGCCAGGGTGCATAGCGGGATCAAACAGCTTAAATATGTCATATTTTAAGGCGAAAGCCTTTAATGTCTCATCGTTGTAAGCAGCAGTTGTCGACAGAGAATGTCACGCTTTTCAGTTGGTCGAAACGGTCGTGACGTCACAGTGCGCCAATTTCAAACGGGCCAATTGTACTTTGGCTAGTAACCATGCAACCAATTGAAGGGACCATATAGTGATGCTCCAAGTAAGTTGGACTGAGCTTAGTTAATTGCTTAATTACCCAATTAGCCTAATTAACTTCTCTAGTCAGGCCATATAAATAAATAAAACATCGTAAGAAATTGGTCGAGCTAGGGAATCGAACCCCGGTCTTCGGAGTGCGAGACGAGCATGCTATCCACTCCGCCATGCCAGCTCGATGGTTTGGAATGAACAAAGGCACGTCTAGTGAATACGGTGTCTTCGCTCACTGCCATCCTCCTCCCTTCTCTTCCGGCGAGGTTTAGGTGTCCACCGAGATATGAGAGAGAAATACATTTCCTTTCCTCAAAAACCAATTTACCGACGAGCGAGGCATAGAACCGAATGGGCGATGGCGTTCTATGGACTCCCTGGCAGCGTTGCAAGACGCTCTCGCGTTCCACTCTTAGAGGCGAAGCTTAACATCTTAACCACACATCAGTGACCACACTTTAGGTCAAAAAAGTGCACCCCCCCCCTGAATTTTGACGGGTGTCCACCGAGATATGTGAGACAGTTACTGCGTAATTTTCTTTCCTCAAACACAATTTTCATTTTCTTCATTACGGGCCATCTTCGTCTTTCTTTCACTTCCACTTCCTCCGTTCCTCTACGGTGCGGTTCAGGTGTCCACCGAGATGACAGAGATTTACTGCGCCATCTCCTTTCCTCAAAAACCGTTGCGTTGAAACGGCAAGGCATCGCGCCGAACGGGTGGTGGCGTTCCGTGGACTCTCTGGCAGCGCTACAACACGCTGTCGCGTTCCACTCCTAAAGGCGAAGCTTAAGCTTAAGCTTAATTAGCAGTTAATTAGTATTCAGGCATTAATCAGTAATTAACCATTAATTAGTGATTTGTAATCACTTAGTAATTAGTACTCAATTACATGTGACGCCACCAGTGCCACAGAAGCACTGAAAGTGGTGCGGAAAACGCTTTCGCCTCTACGCACTTTAGACAGTCAAAGTGCCCCCTGAATTTTTTTAAATTTTTTCTTTATACATAGTGCACGAGAATTCGAAAGGCTGCAGCCAATGTGACTTATGAAAATAATCCAAAATGCCAAATTTGGTACGATGTTTGTACAACGAAATTCGGTACATTTTTTACTATCTGGATTTTTACATACCCTGCAAATGTTACGGAGTCTCGCTCCATAGCCGCGAAAAAAAAAAAAAAAACATCCTGAAAGGGTTATATAGACGTCAAATTTTTGTTCGCATGCTTTCTTCTTTCAAGTGACGCTTTAGGATCACCTCCTAATCCCGTGGTATTCGCCTACGGCCATTAAAAAAAATTGGAGGGACACTTAAAGGTGCACAGAAGCGAAATCTAAACTCATATTTTGCCGCGGGAACTGAATCTACACGTTCCGAGCATTCTTAGAAACTTCGAATTATTGCCCTGTGCGGCCGATTTCCCTAATTTAAATCGAATTAACGTCCGGCTCCCGCCTTTTTTTTTAATTCCCCGCAGACGGATGGGAGGAGTCGACCAACGCATGGAGTGCCTTTCAGGCAGTCGAGTGGAGGCTTTGCTTTCGCTTTTACTTTTTTTTTAGGTTTCCGTGAATAATAGATCTAGTCAGAGACTACATAGCTGCAAATTAGGCCCACGGAAATAAAAATACGCATGGACTCTTTGCTTCCGCCGATCACTACGTATCACTCCGCCGATGGCAGAGTGGCAAGCCGCCACGGGACTGGTTGAAAGGTTGGTCGGTCGACTCCTCCCACGGTCTGCGGGGAATTTAAAAAAAAAAGAGAGGCAGGAGCTGGGACGTTTAAACGGACCTAAATTAGCGAAATCTGCCGCACAGGGCAAATTCGAAGTTTCTAACCAAGAACGCTCGGAACGTGTATATCGAGTTCCGGAGGTAAAAAGACGAGTTCGGATTCCTCTTCAGTGCTCGTTTAAGGCTGATACGCGATAGTATTAATGGGTTAATGCTCGTATATGCGGAATTAGTAATTCTGGACTTTACATTAATAGATCCCAAGGTGTCCTCATACCACTTCCGGTACTGCCCTGCGATGGCAGGTGCTGCTACAGGTGGGGCTTGTGCGACCCATACTGCTCTTTCTGAGCAACCTGGGTCCTTTCTGAGCACCCGCCGTGACGTCATACAAGAGCCCCCGCAGCTCTCCCGAAGGTCAAGTGTTGCACACACGGCGATACCCGGCTTTACCTAGTAGAGTGAAGCTATCACTTCAAGAATTACCGGGGGCATCTCCGCCTTTGAGGATATCACACCGTTTGGACCAATCGTGAGTTTTGTAACTCCGCCACCTCTTGGTCGACGCCGGGTTTTCGTGTCGATGAGGCATATACCGGGTGTCCCAGCTAAATGTAACCAAACTTAAAAAAGGCGAAGTGTCCCAGGCCAGTGAAACCAACTGAGGGTTGTTCATAGTCGCGTGGCCTAGTCTTGGGTATTTTTTTCGCTCTTCAACGTTAATTAATTATTAAGGTTAATTAGCTAACTTTCTAATTATTGACTTCAGGAAGAAAGTGTCAATGAGAAAGTTTTAGATCGCCTCGAAAAACCGCTAGTAGTGCTGTTTCCGTCAAGTTACGATTTACGTAGCTTCATTTATTGGCCTTAAAAGAAAGTTATCACGTGACCAGCTGCTCGCTCACTTCTCTGCCCCAATGTGCACCCAAAGTCTCATCGTGGAGAGCACTTCAGAAAAAACGGATTTTATTCTTCAAGGCGCGTCTTGGGACGTTGAAGTGGCACAGTTGTCATGTGGAAGCTTTTTCTTATTGTGCGGGTTATTTATTTATTTTATTTATTTATTTATTCATACTGTTAACCCTCTGCATGAGGGTCATTACAGGGAGGGAAACATATACAGACACAAGTGCAATTCTCTTCGCTAAAAAAAGAAACACTCAAATGCACAGAATTACAGATTTGCACAGCAATCCTCCAGGAACGCGTTCACACCTATCACAAATTTGTCTACATCTGTTTGGTCCACAACGTCACTTGGTAGTTGATTCCAAATTTCTACAGTGTATTGGGCGCATGTTGGAGTGGCCCGTAAAAAAACTACTTTACGTAAACATTACTTTCCTGCAAATGTCTCAGTAAGCTGTTTCTCAAAGCGATCTACAACTTTTCCATTGACACTTTGTTCCTCAAGTCAATAATTAAAAAGTTAGTTAATTAAGCTTAACTAATTAGTCAACCTTGAAGAACGAAAAAAATACTACAGACTAGGTCACGCGACTCTAAACAACCCTCATTTGGTTTCAGATGGCTAGGACATCCCATGTTTTTTAAAAGCTTGGTTACATTTAGCTGGGACACCTGGTATACTCAGCTGCAACTCAGGAACACAGCGGCAGTGCTTCTCAAAGAGGGCCCGTCCAGCACCACACCGTCTTTTCAACTTCCCCCCTTTAGCCCATCCGCATCCCTAGCCTGAACAACAACAAACCCACTACATCAACCTAACGATGACTGACATGTGTAGTTGGTGTTTAGGTCACATGACGCATTAAAAAAAAAAAACAGCAATATAACTGTTGATACAGCGTCTGTTGTCATTCCAGATCTTGAAAGAGGCTGGCCCAAGTGTTGCAGTGAAATAAAACTGTTTATTGAGCACAAACATAGACATTTTTATTTCACGACAATATTTGGACGATCGTTAGCCATGTTGTGCTATAACCGGCAAAATTTCACCTGATGCGGCTCCGCTAGCCTGACGTAACCTATCTCGACCGACGTTCTTTTGCGCGCCGGGAGCAGAAAGTATGAATTAATCGATTCTGTGGTATGAATTAATGCTAACATTTTGAAATTTGTTCGGATTAACCGAAAATGTGCGAACTATCCGAGTTTGAATGATGGTAAGTCTGCTGTAATCACCTATCCTATCTCCTTACACAGCGTGTATGTTCGGTGGGTACACCTTCTGTGCTTTTACGCAGCGACTATTGGCTCCTTCAGTGTATACATCGACACACTAGACGTAAAGCAGCACATAACAAAGGTACATAAATACTTCGTTTATTGGCATAATTATATTACTAGAACCTGCGCATTTAAGGGAACAACAGAGGTAAGAGAGTACGAAGAATATTTTGCAACGCGAAATGACAACACCTAAGAAAAAAAATATTAACCTTCCATGTACCTGCGCAATCGTATCTGATCAATTATGAAATGAGGAAACAGGATTGAAAAATTTCGGTGGGCAAGCGAACGATGGTAGACGAAACCTTTTATAATGTATATTTTTGGCGTGTAATATGCATAATTAATTTTATAGTTGCCAAAGCTTGTGCGCACGTGAGACATCTGAGCGAAATGGCTGTGCACGGGTCGGTCCTGCTCAAGACGTTATGTGTGTTCTATTTGTAATGCGACTCAAAAAGAACATGACCCCGTCACGAGGAGATGAGGTGAGAGCAGGACTATCACCGTTCGTCGCGGTCTGCGGCGGTCAGCCAGGTCTTTTCGTTGGCAAGTTAATGATTTCTTTTCCCGCGATGATTACACACACTCTGTAGTGCTCCATGAACAAAATATATACTGCAATGATCAGTCCAAGTGTCGTCGTCAAAGGCACAGCTGCTACCACTCTGCGCCTTGAGCCTCACTGCTGGCGTCCTCTGTCTCCTGGTATAGAATGCGGCATGTTGCTGAGGCAGGCTATCAGAAGTCAGGAGACAGGCGATTGCTGTCTCCTCGTTTGTCTTCCTTCGTAGTACCAGGGCATGCCGCGCAGCGGATAGTTGCTAATTTGGAACTTTGATGCAGCCGAGCGATCATGGTGACTGGTCCACAGATGACACCCCAACATGCGCCCGTTGGTCTGCAGTGGAAACGGGTGGCGTGTAAGAAAGTGACAGCACAAACGACCCACGCGCAATTGGCAACGCCTCGAGAACTTTTGTTTTCACGACGGAATCACGAATAACATGGCTATAGAAAGAAGAGGAGGAAATATCAGGTCCCTGCCACGAGAATACGAAGAAATCGCTTCGCTTTCGAAATATAATTTGACCTGAGGTAACGCTTCCTTGACAGGGGTAACGGACATTGATTTCTCCTGTGGAGCACTAAAACGCAGGCGTTCGCTGCGAATAGAACTTCTCACTGCATTCGAGGCATAGTCTTACCTTCGTGTTGAACCTTGAAGCGTGCGTAGAAGCCGACGCCCGTGTTCTTTTCGTTGGTGACCATTCTAACCATAAGCTGGCTGCCTGTCGACTGGAGCGTCGCTGGCATATCCTGCATATCAAACGGGACATACAAATGGAAGGTAAGGTTGCATGCTTGCGGGCCAAGCACTGCCACAAAATTCGAAGCATATTCGAAAAAACCAGCGACGCGTAAAAGCGGTCTCGCCAGCGCGCGCCGCTAGAACAGGGGAGAAACAAACCCCAGATAGCGCCTAACCTTGTGTGTGTTGCTGCCCCCTCCACCTCGTTCACCGGCGCGGCGCCGAAGAAATGACGTCAGCGCGCGTCGTCGTTTGTTCGAGAATGCTGGATTAATTTCTACTCGATGCTGACGGAGAGGAGAGGGCGTAGCCTTGAGCGTGGTAAATGATACCCTCTCCGCTTCACTCGTGTGCCGGCAACGGCGCAACGCAAGAAGGATCTGGAAGCTTCTCGAAGCCAGTCTCCACGCCTGACCAATGGGGACGCGCGCCCGGAGCGAGAAGGAGAAGGAAACTGCGCAGCTGATACTGTGTGTATGTGCATGCCTGCCTTGGCGCGAAGAACAGATAGACGTGGAACAAGCCTATATAAGGGCGTTGACCGCTGTCGGTTAGGCCGAGCCGCCGTTTAAGCTCCATCAAAGCGCGCCCGCTTGACTCCCGGAACAACACCACTCGCCCAGTCACGCACCAGCGAGACAGCGTGCGCCAGTCTGCAGGACGGCTTCGTCGAGGACCTGTGGTCATTGGACTGTCGCAGTGCCCGGTGAACAAATTGTGTTTGTCTCTCTTGTGTTAGTGCACTTTAGGGGCAATAATTATTTTGTATTGTAATTTCTCTCGAGTATTGCTTTGCACGAGTTGCATTGTATTGCAAATCACTTTGTATATGTTTGTACTAGTAATTGTGAAATCCTCTGTATCGTCTCATTGCTGTATAAACTTTGTTTTGTTTGTGAACCTTTTGCTCCGACCGCTGGCTTGCGACCGGCGAAAGCTGGGCACCAAACGACCACCCCCCTTGTCACTTGGTAACTGGTCTCTGGCAGAGCTTGCCACGCTGAGCCGAGGGCATCTCCTTTGTGACCGAGACCCTACTCCCATACGCTCTAAGGGTGTCTGGAAACGCACGCATAAGTGCGTAAAGTGATTACATATACGCCTGGCCTATAGGAATGCAAAATGATCTATTCGCTATCCTCGTATTTCTCACCTCACCCCCCAGTTGAGTTTGCGGGCCGCCGGGCAGCGGGCCATCTCCGTATCCCCCCGGGCGCCGCCGACTTGGTCCTTATCTTAAGATGTTTTAGGCGGCGTAGCTTTTAAGCAGACAGAGTAAACGCTGGGGTCAAAGGGCTGCCGCCCTAAAAGGTAAAAGCAGCAATGGCAGCGAGGGGTGCCGGAAGGGGGCCCGTTCCGCGGACAGTGCGTACGAGTCGCGTACCCCGGCTATTGTCGGGGTTAAGTTCAATGGCTTTTCGACGGCGGCATCGAACAGTGCGAAAGAAATCTTCAGGGACACTTGAGAGGGAAGCTTGTGTGGGAGGCAGCTGAGTGCTATTACGAATGGTCGTGAGGCTGATGGAAGTGGTCATTCGGGTAACGAGTTGTGATTACTCTGCCTATGGCCGGAGGGCTCAGATGCCATCCTGTAGTGTTTGGAGCCACAGCTGATGGAAGTGGTGCTTGCGTGCTTTTGTGGTGTTGTCAAAGTGTTTTCACTGTGTGTGGAAAAGCGCTATCGGCTTCTTCAAAGGCATGCGGCCCTCGCGAGCAAACAAGCTCGTGGGGACCGGCGTGTCTTTGGTCTGTTGAGTTGCACAGAAAACGCTCTGATTGGTTGTAAGAAGCCCATCTCTCATTGGTTACTAAGTTTGTCCCCAGAATGCTGGGGAAACTTATTTAAGGAGGCGTTTTGGCGCCAAAGAGGAGGAGACTTGGGCAGGGACTCTTGGTGGAGAGTCGGAATCGCGAGAGACGGACAGGGTCTAGCTTTGCGCTGGCCACGTTCCGAAGGACGAGGAGCCGCTACGTGTAGCGCGAGTTCAGTCGGCCAGGCAGGACAGGGTTTCGTAGGGGCGAGCTCTGGCCTGGCGCTCCCGATCGTCCTGAATGCTAGCGACCACCCGGGTCGATGTGTATATGTGTAAATAGTTGTAAATAAACCCAGCTTGTACATTCCCGCAAAGAAGTTCGTCTACGTCTCATCTCCCTCCTGCAACGTGTCGCGCCCAAACGGACCCCCATCTCCACCACCACAAAAGAGGAAGACCTGAACCCGAGTCTAACTGCCCCCCCCCCCCCCAAAAAAAAAAAAGAAAAGAAAGCACGGCGCCGAAAAACCTTGCCAGAGTGCGATGCCGCTCAGTCAGTGCAAACTGCGCAGACTGAAAACTTGCGTGTGTAAACAAAAAAATTGAAGGAGCATTTATGTAACACCTGACGTGAGTTTCACCTTCGAAGGGGGTCATGACCCTGCGCAAGGAGTTCAATGAGTCACATGACGGTTAACGAGTCATAATTTTTTTAGTCTTGAGACCAAAGAGTCATGCCACTGATGATGACGCTGCTGGTGATAGTAACGTAGTGAAAACTGCACTCCCCCCCCCCCCTTCCATTTATTGAGAATAGTGCGATCTCTGGACAACAAGCTTTTAAACTGATGCGGTAAAACAACAGCAAAGGAGATTCTCATGTTTTGCCCGAGGCAAACAGATCAAAGTGATAGTTGTTCATCAACAGTGGAAGCAATGCCAGTCCACAACGTTGAGGGCTAATGCAGTTATGTTTTACAGACATGCATCTATATAGGAGACTTGCTAAGGGGTGGACGTCATGAGCATTGGACGCAGAATGTGACATCCAGTTAGTCCGGCGTTTGCCTGACCTCGGATTATTACCCACGTGGGCCAATGAGTAAAAAAAAAAGCGTACTTTGTAATCATGCAGTGCAGCCCATATTAGGCTTCTTTGTATGTGGAGCTCTGATAAATAGCACGGGATAGGGCGGAAAGGGATGGGGGAGAAAGGAAGAAAAAGGGGGCGTGTGCTGTGCGGCAGTTGCTGTAACTTCACCCTGTAGAAAAGTATAAAATCTTGAGATCCTTTTTTTGCAGAAACCTTTTAAAGGCTTTTTTTAAATTTTAAATATAGTCATTCAGCTATCGTTTCGCTAGCTGGACAGTCAAGATGGGTGCACGTGTATGCATAACCAGGCCGTGCAGTATTTCGTCATCACCATCAGCCTGACTGCGCCCACTGCAGGGAAAAGGCCTCTCCCATGCATACGCAATTAACCCGGTCCTTTGCCAGCTGCATCCCCCGTATCCCCGTAAACTTCATAGTCTCATCCGCCCACCTAACTTTCTGCCGCCCCCTGCTACGTTTGCCTTCCCTTGGAATGCACTCCGTTGCCCTTATAAGGACCAGCGGTTATCTTGCCTTTGCATCACATGCACTTTCAAAGCCCACTTCTCCTTGTTGATTTCTTCTAGGATTTCATTCACCCGCGTTTGTTCCCTCACCCACTGTGGCCGCTTCCGGTCTCTTAATGTTACACCTATCATTTTTCTTTCCATAGCTCGCTGCGTTTCTGCCCCGTAGGTGAGTACAGGTAAGGTACAACTATTGTTTACATTTCTCTTGAGGAGTATTGGTAAACTGCCATTCATGATCTGAGAGAAGCTGCCATATGCGCTCCACCTCATTCTTATTCTTCTAGTTATTTCCCTCTCACGATCCGGATCAGCTGTCACTACCTGCCCTAAATAGACATATTCTCTTACTTCGGAGTGAATTCCTAGAGAAGGCAAGCGTAGCAGGGGGTGGCAGAAAGTTAGGTGGGCGGACGAGATTAAGAAATTTGCGCGAATGCGGTGGCCGCAACTGGCGAAGTACAGGGTTAATTGGAGAGGCATGGGAGAGGCCTTTGCCCTGCAGTGGGCGTAGTCAGGCTGGTGATGATGATGACCTCAGGTGGCTGCGCCCAGAAAATTGAATCATCCCGTCTTGTTTCCAAAATTGTGCCTATCGTGCGCGTAAGCGTACCTGTCCGCAGAGGTGCGTGATCTTGGCGTCGGGGCTGTCCCGGTGTCCGTCGTACACCTCCACGTAGTTGGCCTCGCAGGCGGCGGCGGACGAGTTGAAGGCGAACGCGACGAAGCTCAGCTGCAGCCTGGCCCTGGCGCGGCCCGTCACGAACCACGTGCAGGTGCGGCGTTGGGCGAACGTCGCCGGGTAGCCCGGGCTGGACAGAGCGCCCTCGCTGGCCGTCACGTTGCCGCCACAACCGGCGGGGGCTGCGAGCAGGAAGAACAATATTAGCATTAAAACATTCGGCGGCCTTCTGTTTTCATGTGCGCAATTGCAACGATAGGTGTGTCACGTCTTGGGACGCCTCGTTCCACCTGGCCCATCATATCGAGGAGCCACACACTATGAATAGACAGGTACAAGGGGGACTCGAAAGATGGTCGTCATGTTGGGACGTAAGACAATAGACGGCGATTGCCCGGAGATGCAGTGATTGCCATTGGCCAGAAGGTGATCACGTGATGCAACGCCACAGAATCGACGCTGATTGGCTGGCGAGAGATGGCCATTGGCCAGAAGATGGTCGCATGATGGTGACACACCAGACCTATCGGTCACCGTTGTCAGTAGTATTCTGAAGGAAAAAGAATTGAAGGGCTCTGCTGATGCCAACCATGCCGAACACTCCGGAGCACCCCCTTGATGCGGCTTTTTCAATGATAATAATAATAATAAAAATGATCTGCAGGTAGGATTATGTTGAGCTGTCGCAGGCCGGCCTTCGTTGACGCTGCTCCCTTTCCTCTCCCGAGGCACGAAACTGTCGTCTGATCGTGACTCTCCAGGAACCCTTGAGGCTCTCCCACATGCTAAGCACAAATGACGCTTGCTTCTGACCTAATAGGTCACAAGGCGAATTCGTGTTGAATTATTACGGCTATCGAGTTCAATATTCCTACCCGGAGCGCCATTTTTGATTCCTCCCTTTCTTCGTGACCAGGGCTATCATTGCATTCCGACGTGGCTCGACTGGATATGGGCGTCCATCCCAACGATGAACGAGCAATAACTTAGCCCCGCAGTGTCTCGTGGCACCAGCATAGTCTCCATTGTGTTGAGGGGCAAATAATGTAACCAGCATCTGGCTTTTAGCAAAAGGGTCTGTGAGGTAGCATTTCATAGAAGTAAGAACCTCACGTTCGAAGCAAGAACCAGATATGATAGACTGAAATTACTTTACCGTATTATCCACAGTTACATAAGGTAAACAATTTTCAGCAGGAATATATGTTCTTTGTTCTCCGTACATTGTCCCAGCTCTGCGGTTAGCGTTGTTGACCAGCAGCGCAGCCAATTTTTAGCGTGCACAACAGTAAAGAAAGGGTTATGAAAATTAAAGTAAAGCGCGGCGCGCGGCTGCACACAGAGCAGGCGGACAACGATAAATCCACTCCTCCCCTAGCGGGACCGATTTTGGATTAGTTCGGCGTGAAGCAGATGCCATGCGAACACTGCTGCTTCCGCGTGTTTGGGTCGTCCGTTGTCATGGAGATTTACACCGTAACTGCGCCGCCGAACGTAAGTGAAGGAGGCACTGGCGCTACCGTCTGTAATTCGTGGCCTCTGAGAGGTATACGAAGTTTAACCCACCGGCAAAACTATCGCAAACCGTATGAGGACCCGGGTAAGGAACCGGACGAACCAGCCTATCTCTGATGGCGACAGGCAGACGGCGCAAAATGGACCTTTTGCCACGCGCTCCGCTGTTGGCATTTCATTTGACGGCGATAGTACTTAGCTAACTCTCTGCTTTTTCTAAGTGTGTGGTAAGTAATATTGATTTGTTCGTCTTAAGCGCGCTTACAGTAGTTCGTATCGCACGTAGCGAACGGAGTAAATAATATTTCTCAAAAGCTTGTTAGCATGTCCCCGCCATCTTTACGCAGACAGATTTTATCACCAGTAATAGTAGTTTTTTTTTTAGCTTGTAACAGTTCGTGCAGCTTCGAGACCAAAAGTGATTCCGCGTTCCCTCGGGTATTTGTCTAATGCCGGAATTTAGAATTGGTACGATTGTACACGCCTTCAAAAATTTAGCCGTTGCTGTTTACGGTTGAAAATGCGGCTTTCTTGAGGCCTGGGTACACTGTTTAGGTGGAAAAATATTTCTTTTGAATCGAAAATACGAGCGGCGCTTGAAATGCTCAAGAAGCACTCTTAGCTATTTTTTTTTTCCCACCAGAAACTCTTCAGTTTCTTCTCAACGATGTAGGCAACGGTCTTAAGTGGTGCGTCATGTATACTACTTGTAAACTGAGTACCACGGTATACCTCCTTCAGGGCTGGTGAAGTAGACCATCATGTACCGGACGGACCAACCGCCCATGTTCCGACCAGCATCCGCTTTTTTGACGATGACCATGAGTCGGTTTCCGGTTGAAAACACCGGGCTCGGGTTGACGTCACCGCACACGTGGGTCAGGACTCGAGAAGTGGCGCTGCCGTCGCGAACCTAACGCAGAAGAAGAGGCAGAGACAGCGAGTGCCATGTTAAGAAGAAGACGAGTGACGGAACTGCAATGAAGAATGCACGAAGCGTCAGGGCTTTTAACACATTCTTACCCGCGGGAAAAGTAGTTTTTGGGTAGAGCGGTAATTATCTTTTTTTTGCCTTCAAAAAAGCACGTTTGATAGAGTGCATAGTGTGACTTCTATGAAAAATAAATTTTCTTTCCAATGATATTAGTCTCAATAAACATGTTTATTAAAGGAGCATGAAAAAAATTTACACAAACAATGATTTGTCACCAGAAAGAGATAAAATTAATATTCGCCAACGTTTTTTCACACAAACAGAACATGAAAGAATTTCGGGACATGCGTTTTCTACAGAAGGGACCTGTCAATATTTCAACAAATGTCGACCTTCTATGCATATATTTTTTGAGGTATATAAGAAAATGTTAGCCCTAGTGAATATCGTGCCATTGTGCAAAACAGTTTCTGGATGTCAAACATCGCCAGGCCGCACATTTCTCGCAGAAAACATTTTTTTTCTTCTCGACTTTTCTTTCCTCGTAGCATATTTTACAGCTTCTGTTTTCATTCTTTGGGGCTGATGCTCGAGACCCTGCAGAGGCGTATTCCCGGACCAGTTCGACGCACTTTTACTGTATGTGCTAAAATATGACGAGCAGAAGTTGTTTTCTGTGTCACTGCTGCTGTCATCATCCAAAAACTTGCGTGTAAATGCACCAGAATCAGTAGAAACGCACCATACCCGCGGAACACTGGCCCGCGCCGTCGACGCCATCATGGAAACTACGAGTGCCCATCAGCTGACTCTGCTCTGTGCAGCTCTCCACCCACACGCCTTGTGGAATTTAGAGTTGGCAGTTTTCAAACTCTGGCCCAAGAGACCAAAAGTTGCTGGAAGATTCGGTTCTTGTTGCGCTGTTCAGTGGCGGTATAGAGCGTTACGTGAGCCCTTGCACCAAGCAACCGGCAATTTTGTTGCTGAAGCAACACTACGCTAGGTGTGAGCGATTTCGCGGAGCCCCGGAAAGCCCCAACTGCGCATGCGCGAGGCGAGTGACGCCAGAGCAGCGCGGAGCCGCCGCCGACTCCTCCGCTGCGCGGGTGACTCAGAGGTGCCGTCGCCGCTGCGCCAGCAGTACGTTCCCCAGGAGGAGTGTCGTCACACAGCGCACAGCTGCGGCGCTGGGGCCACCGCCGACTCCTCCACTACGCGGGTGACTTAGAGGTGCCGCTGCCGCTGCGATTGCCAGGCCATTGCTTCAGCAATTCTACTCGGGATGGCCATTGGTCAAACCGCAGCCAAATTTTTTTTCGTATGGCTTTGTGGATCCTGATGAGCCTAAGTTAGCTGTGGTTGCAATCGCTCCGTATAATTTTTGCCATAACGGCTCATAAATATGGCGAAAGTGCGCATTACGGTAACGTGCCCAACGGGATCTCTACCCATATCAGTAACCTTTGGTGTCTCAAGACTGAGGTGTGGACTATCGTCCCGGCACATCTGATCCATGATATATAATTTTTTTTTCTTTCAAACTACTATGAATCATATCAGAGATGCGTGGGTTTCAGGATACTAGTTGAAAAAAAAAAGGCAATTAAGGCCCCATTTAAAAAGGGTTCCGGTCTGTTCAACGAGAAACACCACTCATGAGTGCGCAACAAGCAACCGATGCATAGGCTGTCTTGTGACTGTCTGACAGTGTCTGCTTCAGTTGCAGAGTTACGTCATCGGCAAAGATATGATGAAGCAAGGTTGATAACGAGTGCGTGGTACCTTTCATTGTGGGAATTTCTCTGGAACCTTAACAAATTAGCGAATATCGATTTTATGCGCTGCTTTCTTCAAACCGTTTAGGCATGCTTCCGGAGCCGTCAAACCAAAGCAACACTACTGGTGAGGACAATGGGGAATGTTCGTGCTGATTAACAAATATTAGATACATCTACAGAAACCTACGCGTGTCTCATAATATTTGGTGCAACGCTCCTTACTGTCTGCAGTCGTATGCATACGGCCAAAATTTATTTCCAGTCTGGCGTTCTGGTTGCACTGCCCAATACATCCCTGTTTACGGGAAACACGCGCATTAAGCCGTCGCTATATACACTTCTGAACGGGTATCGTTCGAGATTCGACTGCTTTTCGTTTTCAAGGCTACAGCTTCTGAGACAAAAGTAAGCGCGGACACAATGAATTCCCTTTGTCTCTGAAATTTTGTTTCTTGGCCACCCAGCTTCGGTGGGAGATTATTGAAATGCAGTTTGAAGTAAGCAAAGGGAGGACGAGCCATTCAATGCAGTTATAAACAAATGCCGGCTTTCTTCAGCGTTCGCTGCACCCAGAGGATAGAGCTTTGTGCGAGGTAAAACACTGTAGGAACGTACATTTACTTGACATCGGATCCGCAACCACTTTTGAGTCATTCTAAACTTCAAAATGACTAAAGGTGCATTTTTGAAGGCAAGACCCCACTGAACGAGCACCAGTGCAGTTCATGGATGCAGAACGCAACATCTGCTTACTGCGGCATTCTTTAACATAAACCGGAAGGCCTACCAAGCATGCCTACTGTTTCATCCACTTTGGAGTACCTGCATGTAGGCGTTTTGGCACGAGTTGCTCAGAGTGCTGCCCACATTGAAGCGGACGAAGTAGAGGGCCAAGGCCGACGTCGATGAGGTATTGACCGGCGCGACGGTCAGCACTGTCGGATGATCCGCTAAGGCGGTCCAACCCGGATAGTCGACGTTGTGCATAACACCGCTTGGCTGGCTGTATGTCAAGTTGGCGTCTGCGAGTGGACCGAAGAAAGTCTGTTCGAAGCATCACACCCGCTATATTGTCCGCGCGTACGACGATCTTTAGCAACTCTAACGGCTGGAAAGCTACGAAAACGGTGCGTCGCCGTAACTTAAAAGAAAAAAAAAAAGATGTGGTTATCCTGCGGACATCCGTAACTCTGTACGCGATATAACGTACGATTAACCTTTTGTTACGAGGCGCAGTAAAATAATTTATATCATCTACAAAAAGAACTGAGAGGACTAGCGAACTCATTTATCTAGCTTTGAGCCAATAAGGCACAACCGAATATCGCGAAATTAGTCTCAGTTAAGGTTGTTGCCAGCGGTTGGAAGATTCTGTTGCTAACAATGCGACATTTTCAACGCAAAAAAAGACATAAAAGCGCAGTTATAGATTTTATATTATTTTCGTTGCAACCTCTTGTTCCTATTGAACAACATAACGTTACACGAGCCCTCAGTTTTTCCAGGTAATGCATGTAAATTTTACACATTTTAAAACAAGCAATGTTATCTTGAACTACTTTAAAAAAATGATCAGTGACATTAACGAGCGAATGCAGCTTCGACTCTACAGCTGACTGTACAGGGTCCCGATTGTCCGAACTTCCAAACAAACTGTTGTTCGCATTTTAATTTCGTTTCATGACACGATCATCGGAAGATTTCAAAGCGCAGCAATCAGACAAGTTTGCGAGCGCCTATGAGTGAACAAAGCAAGCAAGTGGGTGAAGGCGGAAATTGCAGGGGAAGGCTGCACTGTCTGTCTCCCTTACCCTGCATGGTGCCGTACTCCAGTTTCAGCTTGGCCTGGCCTCCGCGGCGCCCTGTGTCCAGCAGAAGCTGCACGCGGCTGGCAGAGGCGTGCGGCTTGAGCCACTCCTGCGGGGCGCTGTGCCCGCAGAGCCGCACGGGCGGCTGCGGCAAGTACTGCACGAAGCAGAAGGGAACACATCATTCCGAGTTTGGCAAAAACGGGCTCTTTATCTCATTGCATCACGCAGGCGGTTCTTTCTGTGCATTAAGACCTATGCAGCGACACCCACTAGTCTTTTCAGCTTTGCCGAAATTACACCCATAAGTTGATCAAAGGCCGTTCGTAACACCGACTCTAGAGGACTCCGCGCCACATCTATGCGTGAAAATAATCACGGACGATTTAGCGTGATTCGGCCAAATCCGATATAGATGTGCACTACCACTTCGGTTCTTGTTTCAGTTAGGGGTTTGGTTTTAGAGGTCACGCAGGCTTCAGACAAAGATCGTTGAAAATGGTGAGTGGGGTCCTAAGTGCTAGAGCACTAAAGCTGCAGGGGACACTTAAGCTCCTCCTTGGGGGCAAGACACAATATAGCGCTAATGGGTTAATGTATGCATATGAGGAACTGGTCATTTTCTACTTCGCGTTCATAGACCACTCCTGGTGCAGTGGTGCAGAGATAAAGCGATGCGCTGTTGCCCTGTGATTGGCAGGTGCTGCCAAAGGTGGGGTTTATGAGACTAGGGTTGCTCTTCCCGAGCAACTCGCGTCGCCAGACAGATGCAAAACCAATGAGTGGGGGTCTCAGTGCTACCGCACTAAAACGTCAATCTGGTGGGGCACCCGCCACAGCCATCGCCGCAATGCAGTGAGTAAAGAGGACTGCACGCAGAATGCGGAGAGACGTCATAGGTTCAACACCTGGCGACGGCATACTGTCTTTCCTTCCGCTCTGTAAAGTTATCTCATATATCTAAAACAATTACTCAGTTGCTTTACAAAATAGCAGACACCTTCCTGCGCTCTCCTTGGCGGCAAAGATTTTAGTTTTTCGTATATATCTACATCGTAAAGAGCCCTTCATGTCTCCTATTACCAGAATGGTGAGTTGAGCTATTTCGCCGTGTTCCATGTTGGCATCAGCTCGAAAAAGTAAGGGAACATGACTGTCAGCTCTGGCCTGCCTCTAGGCTTTTGTTTCGTCTCTCCTTGTGCGGCAGTTTTCATGGATGCCCGTTCGTTTCTCACCTTGACAAAGACAGACAAACATTATGTTTGTCTTCTGCTTCTACTTCATCTACATTTACACTATGCTTGAATTCCACCTGCGAACTAGTACTACACTTCTCTTCTGCATCTTTCATGCACGCTCGCAGTACATTCGCACCACATTTGCTCTACACTAGTATTTCATATGCCTTGCGCTTCTCTTTCATGAAAACTTGCAGTACATTTGCTTTACATTTGCTCTACATTTACTCTACACAAGTATTTACTTGCCTTCTGCTTCTCTTTTATGCACACTTGCAGTACATTCACACTACATTCTCTCTACACTAGTATTTCACTTGCCTTCTGCTTCTCTTTCATGAACACTTGCGGTACATTCACACTACATTCGCTCAAAACTAGTATTTCACTTGCCTTCTGCTCGGTGATGAGCGCCAGGTAAGCGCCATCCTCGCATGGGAGGCTCATCTCTTTCAATCGAATGGTGACGTCTCTAAAGGCGCCCTCGCCATCGAAGGGCCGCCCCTGGCTTATGTCCACCGATTCCTGGGCCCGTATCACCCATAGACAACGAACGTTGGCAGGAGCAGCTGCGGGGAAGCCCGGACTCTCCAGGGTTTGCCAGGCATCGCCGCTCACATTGACACTGCCGCCGCACAGCGCTACGTATGGATAAAGAAAGCGAGTGATACATACGGACTCATAAAACAGGGCACTTTAGATGGAGTTATGCTGCCGCGAACACCGGTGGCTACCAAATGACCTCACTATAGACACACCTTTCTGCCAGTTTTTTTTTATGTGCTAGAAACCGCTTGTACTGAGGAATGAGGACACTTATTTGCAGTGTATGCTGTTAAATGAGCTACAGCTTTACTAATTTGAGGGAGCACGTTGCTGCAGTTTTATTGCATGCGAAAGCTTTGGATATTGGTGAATGAGTTTTACTTCGTGAAAACACAGCGGCCTCTCAAGGAGCTGCTGCGAAGCTTCTCAGCTTCAGACTGCAATATTACGTTTACTACGGCAAATACGAACGAGCTGTTGGCGCCCTGTACGCAAGGAAACTTCTACCCTGCGGTTTATGGTATAAAGTACAGTTACGCATAATATGTGTAGAACACAATAAGTGATCATTTCAAGCGACGGAGTGAAAATTTGGAAAGGCCTTATTGCGCATAAATGATTTCGTCAGTGGACAACGACAAAAACTGCGCAGCGGTTGATTCCACCGTGAAACTGGCGGGCGATCATACGAGATGATCCGACAAATATGCGTTAACAGTAGGGGGTTGTAAATATCGCTTTTTATTTGATTGCTTTTTAACTGCGTCTTTGAATTGGATTTCTTCTTCACGTTTCCGTTCCGCTGCCGCGCTGGCTTCTGGTGGGAGGAGATGGATGGAACTAGGGGGTGGGACGGCGGGTGGAGTTTCTTGAAGGTGGAGGCTTCATTCGCGGAGGCTTCCCTCGTCTGGACTTCTGACTCCGCCGGTTTGGGGGAACTTTACTCATACCGCTAACATTGTAAAAGCGCAGTCACTTTTGTTTTTGTCTCCGAATGCAGGTAACCGAGACTGCAAGTATGCGAAAGGCCCGAAGGGGAGTAGTACAAGGACATGCGCATGTACTAACGTGGCAGCTCGCGGAAGGCGGCAGCGAATCCGGGCCCTTCTCCGGTGGCCTTGGTGACCAGGTGCACGAGCAGCGTGTTGCCTGCCGAGCGGAGCGGCGCCTCGGGGGGCCTCTGGCCACACATACGCATCAGGGGCTCCTGCTGCTCGTCCAGGGAGTCCCACACCTGCGCACGCCCAGCACGGTTGCCGAACACGCAGATGCTCATGCCCACTAAAGGTATACCGCTCAACAGCACTGATATTCGGGCTATCAAGGGAGCACCGTGATTGTTAAGTGGTGCATCACGAAACCTTTGCCTCTTCTGAAACTCTGCCCCAGTCATATGCTTTCCAAAGGCACCTGGACCCTCCACACCTTGCGGTACCAGTGAAAGCAACTCCTGTCACTAGTCAAAATCCAAAGAAAGTTTTAACAGACTGTGTGCAAGCTGCTTAGTTGTTGGCACGCACTTCAAAGACGTGTTCATTTAGTCTAGAAATGCACTATGCCACAAACATAAACTTTAATATACCAGTTACCCGTAACACATACGGTCAACGGCTAATTTATTATCACGGTACCACGACATCCATTGGAACACCTTAGCAAAGAGATGAAGACCGCCATTAACTTTGTGTTTTCCATAAAAGAGGTTGTATCTTTCATTGATTAGTTAAGTATGTTGCACTGTGTTCACGTTGCTATTGTTTTTGTAGTCATATTTTGTTATTTCTGCATCGATGTATATTTTCTGCCATTCTGACTGATTTGAAACCAGTGCGCGATTGTTCAACTCTGTCTTGATCGCTGCTACATATACGCATGTATGCCATATGGGCATAAACTAGCTTCGGCTATGGGCCTAACAGTGGTTTGCTTATGCTCATCTTTGGTTACAGGTGCGAAAGAAGACACAACACAAGACAGAAAGACGGGACGAAGCGCATCGTCCCGTCTTTCTGCCTTGTGTTTTGTCTTTTTTTCGCGCCTGTAACCAAAGATGAACAGTTACCAACTTGCACAGCAAGATGCTCTTTTTTGCCTATGCTGTTGTACAATTTAATGATTGAATAAATAATGTTTAATGTCTATTGTCTTCCACGTTCACTTTTGGTCGCCTTTAGACGTTGCAAGTCTACAAAAGGTAATTTTCAGTCACGAATTTTTATGCGTGGTCGCTTTCTGACGTTCTGCGCTGCCAAAGGCATCTGGATAAACGCAAAGGGCATAAGTAAGATGGGAATTGCGCTGCCTTCATGCTATTTGACAGACTAGATAAAACAGCCTGCTTCAGTGTCGGTGAGATAATACCGCAGTGGTCGCCTAGTGGTATGAGCAACCGCCTTATATGTAGTGGTACAGGATTCGACCCCAGTGCCGTCATGCACCCACCAGTGAAACAATGAGTGCAAGTTTTCCCCTGGCCTGGTGCTCGGCTTATCTGGGTTGAAATGCCTTGGAAAGGGTCTTTGACCCCACACTGAGCTGAGGGAAAGTGCCGTGGTGCTCTTTGGACAAACAATGCCCTTGCACCATAAAAATTCCCCATCATCATGTCGACGAGATACGGATGCAGCCACCTGCCATCCTAGCGATGGTTCTCCATATCCTAATTATTCAGCCTATGCAAATATTGCAACTACACCAAAACTAAAATTTGTGGAACAATAACCGTGGATATATGGAATCTCATAATGGTTTTGGAACTAAACTAACCCGATGCCGGAGCTTAACTTCGAAGCAAGAAGGAAACACAGTTCCTGCATGCTGCGCTGGATTGTGCATTAGCGAAGAGCACACTGTTGACAGCGTGAACTGCTCATTTTCGTAGATTAGTAGATTTGTAGATTCGCTTTCACCATTCGTTTCTTTCGCTACAACGTTTTCACCCGCAGACAGGTCGTCCGAGGTTTGGCAAGCTGATGATGATGCGTTACGATAGCGAGAAAGGCCGTAGGCTAACTAGAAAGAGGAGCTCATCAAGAAAGGAAAGGCATGGTTGCACTCCTCATGGGTGGCTACCAGAACTGTGCCTTGAGTAAAGGGATGAAGGGGACGTCTTCAAACTGGTAGAATGCAAGAATCTTTCGCCTCATTTTCTCATTCTCTGCTTTGGATTCGCCATTTCCTGCTCTTAATTCCTATGAGTTAAGAGGAACGCGCACCTCCAGGAAGTCGGTGCTAGCAGCGGTGCAAGGCAGGGTGCCCAGGTTGAGCGCCGTGACGTTGAGCTCGAGACCGTATCCGGAGCGGGACACCAGAGTCCAGAGGCAGTTGAGCGGGCCGCCCGGGTAGCTGCCCGAGCTGTCTCGGCTCGGAGGGGCCAGCGTCCCAGACTCCTTGAGTAGAGTGCCGCCGCAGCCCTGGTTCACGCCTGTGTACATCAAGCAGACACCGTCTGATATACTGAGGGAGACCCAGAACTCAGAAAGGCAAACGGAATGTATAGCAAGGCGGTCTCATGTTCCCTCTTCTCATTTAAGTCCATAGCGATGCTCTCAGCACCGCCAGCCTCATCGTATTATGAATGATAAAGCGGTTAATCGACCAGTTCTTCACTCCTGACTTTGCGGTTTGCAGTTTGTTCTGTATAGGACATCATGTTTAGAACAGGGGCTGCTTAGAGCTCTGAAGTGCAAGTACCGACACAATAAGGACATGGGGCGGACATTTATTAGTCGCTCGTAAGTGATGAGAAAGATCTATCGGATGTCCTTCAAAAATAAAACTACAGAGAGACTAAACGGCACGCAACCATTCTATCATGCCAGTGGTCATCTGTAGTGCGTAAACTTAGAAGCTCCTAAATAATTCTGAGGGCAGTGCAATGACCGGTGTGAACGAAAATGACAGGTGCAAAGTAAAACGAGAGAAAATAAGCAGCGCGGATTCCACAGAACATGCAATGCGTGTAAGAGAAAACCTGTTCGAGGGGCAGTGTGGATACTGAGGGAGGAAGAAGTTATGGACGGCGAGAAGTAGGCGGAGTGATGTGTCTAGGAAATTAGCAGGGATAGGACCGCTGCCGAAGCGTTGCACATAGGAGTTAATTGGAGAGAGAGAGAAAAACTTTATTATGGCAAATGTGTTTAGACCTCCCTTGGGTCCCTGGACCACCGCACGGTCCCACTCTACGTCGGAACGTTCATGTGGTGTTTGTTCATGACGTCGGCACCCCGAAGCACCGCAGCAAGCTGCGATGGCGGGTCCAGAGAGGGAGGTAATTGGATAAGACTCAACGGGGCCAGCCTATATGCGACTTGTGGAGGCTGTGGGTCTTCTTTCGCTGGTGTCATGTTGGCACTTTCGCACTTTATTTATTTACTGTACAACTCAAATGCCGCTATTGGTGTATTACAGGAGCATTACATGTGACAAGTCTAGCTTTCTTAGACATCATTTTTAATTGTGAGGCAAATGTGGGATATTCTGAGATACTGTTATGAACATATAGATAGTAGTCTAGTCTTCCTATGTGTTGCAAAATCTTGCTGTTAAAGCTTGTCCTGCGCTTCTATTGAGTAGTTAAGAATGTCATAAAAATGCTAATGGTGTATGTCTTTAACAATAAAGACGAGAAATCTACTAGCGCTCCGATAGTGATCTGCCGATGTACCGATTTTGTAATGCAATCTTACGCTATGCGAAAAAAATGCCTTCATAAACAACTTGTGCTGAAAAAAATTCTGGGTGGGCTATATCCCATCTGAAGCTCTCGTAAACGATAAAATGTCGCACGGAGGGAATAACTGCTTGTTTCTTCAGTTCGGGCGCATACAAGATGCGCTTGGAGACACACGTCGTGGCTATTGCATACGGTCTGAAAAATTTAATTTGTCGTGTTTTTTGTTTTGTTCAACTACATCCGTGAGAGCATAAACGACGTACAGTGATGCTATTAATCGAACTGGCCAAATCCTATAACTGTGGACTTGAATTTGCTTTTGCTTTTCAAGAGAGCACCGACCAGCACACGTGGCCACTGTCGGGCTTTGCTATTGGATCAGATCTGTACCAGTTTGTCCCGAGCGAAGGTGAAACGAATTTCGAGATCTTGGAGGAACTGAAACGCCATGCTGGTCGTTACTAAGCAAAATGTTTGAAAACGCCGCTAACCCAGAGTGCTCCGGTAGAAGGCCCTGAAGTCGCCTCCGACCAGGTACATGGTATTGACGTCCAGCACCACGGTCATGGTGTTCCCGGTGCTCTTGAAGGTGTCCGGTCCGCCGTGCCTGCCGCAGAACAAGGCGATGGGCGGGGCGTCTTCACTGTCGCCGTCCAGCACCTTTACGCGGCTGGCGATGAAGGCTTCCGTGCAGTCCGTGTAGTGCACCGTATGCTGTTCGGCAGCCAGCGCCAGGCGCAGCTCCACGGCTCGGCCCTCGGGCACGCGGATGCGCCACGTGCAACGGGACTGACCCCCGGCCTCGGCCACCGACAAGAGTAGGCTGAACGCGCCTGTCTCCGCGGTCAGATTGCCGCCGCAGCCTGTAAGGTAAGGTGGAAGTGGCGAGTTCAACAAAAGATGCGTGAGCGACTGACGGGCTTGCTATAACCAGCGCAATAAAACACAGGGTATCAGAAGAAAGAACACAAAAGGAAGGGTAGTCTGTTCTTTCCTGCAAAATAATAAGTGCTCAGCTGGTAGTACCCAACAGAAACTTGTACACTCACGCGAGATGTGGTACCCCAGGCGGAATCCCTTGCCGGTGCTGCTCCAGTCTGTGCGGAACATGATGAGCACCGAGGAGGCGACGGAGTAGTCGGCTGGTGCACCGGTAGTGTCACACCAGGGGCCCCCCAGGACAGGAGACGATGTGGAGTTGCCCTCGTAGATGGTCAGGTTGTCGTACTTGCAGTTCTCGCCGGCTGCACGCACAGGTGGTATCACGTCTTTCTCGCAAATGAACGCACGAGGTAATAGTGCTGGCACTAGCAACGAAGGTGCTAACGAAGCGAATAGATTTTTCGGCTCAGTTCTCGGACTGCTTTGAAGCTATTGGACGTGTAGAGAGAGTAAATATTGGCCGTTCATACGAAATGCCGGAGGTGGGGGGGGGGGGGGGGGAGAACTAACAAAATTAAATTTCAGCGTCACACATCACATCACTATCCCTTTAGGCTGGAGAGGCACGCATATCCCCTTCCCCATAAGGCCGCAGGAGGCTGCCTGGCGTTGGCTGAAAACCCCCGGCGGTGGATGCCCTCATGTACCCGGCCAGCGCAACCTTAAATGCCATAAATTCGGCGAAAGAGCCGCGTACGACCACATTATCCGGAATTGCGCAAAAGATCCGCTCCCGGAGCCCTTAATACAGCTCCTTTCTCCCGAACGGTGTGGGTGAGGGCGTACTGGTCAGCTCGGGTCCGAAGGTTCAAGTACGAAGCATCGAGCGGGATTATGAAGGCACCGCCATGGGCTGGCGGCCATCTGGTCCGTCTCTGCTGCAACCTGCTCTGAACGAGGAAATAAATGTTTTACAATCTAGTCAGCGTTGTGGTGACAGGTTGCTTCAAAAGCATATACCATGTGCGTGGGCTCGCTGTGTGTTCTTGTCGTAAGCGATTACAAGCATTACATATTTAAGGCGAAAGTATTATGTGGCTAATCAGTAGCGAAATTTGGCGTTGTCGTCTTTGACCACAAAAGTGGTCATGAAAAGTCCCGGATGACGTCGACGTGGTATCAAAGAAAAAAATTCTCCGGCAACGCTGCCTCAGTGTTCGACTTAAAAGCGTTAGCTACGGGGCTTCAAGTGTTCACATCGGTGCTCAGCAAACGTGGAGAAGGCCAAATGCAAACATCCGCGGATGTTTCCTTTCCGGAAACATCCTTTTTAAGGCATAAGCAGCGCCATCTACTTCATGAATTTTGCACTATTATTGCGATTCACAGACACCTTGGCTATATCCGATACATTTGCTCGTTATAGCAGTTAATAAATCTTATAAAATGTGCGTCACAACACGACAAATTGTGTGACAACATCCGGAACCCCCCTCGCCAAACGATTCGGCCGTAATGGCCGTCTGAAGGTCCTCAGAATGCACGGTTTGGGGACGTTTTTAAAAGTCGTCGTTTCGAAATGCACACATATTTTGGGATTCATCTCGATTAGTAATTTTATCCTCAGGAACTCCGAAAATTCTGCGTTAAACGAGTGGCTCCCAGATTTTATGCAAATTGTGGTCCCGGGAAGGGGGGGGGCGTCCCACTTCGATGGCCGCTATACTGACACATATATAACGGATCGAAATTATAGCTATCAGTCGAGACTCTACGTGCCCACTGTTGCTGTGTGATATATACTGTAGTCACGTGGTTATGTTTTGGTCAACTTGACGTTCACTGAATACAGACGCGTCCTTGACAAACGTAAGTAGTACGAGCTAACGCTCTTAAAATAGAAGGTGCGCGGAATCGAACCCAGGACTGTCAAAAAGTGAGGCGAGCGAGCAACTCATAGGACCCAATGCCGCGTTGCGTCATGGCGCACAAATGTGGACCCAGTATATGCGGTGTCTTACGACAGTATGCTAATGAGCAGGTGTATCATTTGAAAGGAAGAAAAAAATAATTAAAAAATAAAAAACACTGCTTCCGCATTCAAAACAAGTATGTGAACCATTCCTTGTGCGTTCCGGTTGGTCATTAGTCCGCTCGCACCCTAATAGGTTTCATGTCCGCACTCTGTGTGTCCACTGCGACCGTTAAGTCTCCGGCGGCAATATTCAGTTCCTTTTTTGAATCTACAGTGCTGGGCATTATCTCTGGCAAGGCACTTTACTAACGCGGAGTCGAGCTTCTGGTTCCACTTGACCGTTCATCCAGCGAAGAATCAACTTCAAGACCGACATTTTCCGTTTATAACGTACAGTGTATTTCAAATTAATCAATACAGATTTTTCTCTAAAAAGCCGTGAAATATACTTCGGTGCAGTATCAGCAGCTTCATTTCACGCGAAGGCTGAAATTATTTATGAGAGAGTACAATAAAAAAACTAACTGTAGTGTAGCAGCCGCGCTCGCTCACTGTGGTGAACTGTGGCAGCGAAAGACGACGACGATCTTTAGGTGTGAAGCTCGATCGCAGCCCGAACGCTTGGCTGAACCTTTGCTGAAGGTTGCAAAGCGACCTAGGTTCTGCTGAGCCACATCCCCTCCTACATTACACTACACTACAAAATAATTAACTACAATTAACTCATTAACTTTTTATTTTTAGTTTTAGGGCGCTACGTTACAGCGAAATTGAAGGCCATCAAAAAAGGTGAACACAGTTTTTGAGATTCCAGAATCAGCATCATCCTCCCAGACATCGAACGTGAAAAATGATGAGATGAGAAGAAAAAATGACATGATGTTGACGTGATTCCTGTGACGATATCACGTGCAGCGACGCCATTTTGTCAATATGTAACGCTAGAAAGCCAACTTAACGAGCTGCCAAACGCGTATTTTATACGCTCCATATATTGAAGTACGATGATGATCTAGAAATTTTATAAACTGGATTCGCCTTCTATGTCGAAGGACTTCAATTTCTCAGTATAATCTTGTGCCCTAAAGCCAAATATTAAAAAAGTTGATCAGCTTACTCCAGTTAATTACTCGTCTTTTCGTTGCACTTTATTACGTAAATAATGTCCTGCACTCAGTGCAATCAACCTGCACAGACCTCACAGATGTATATTTCACAGCTTAATAAGAAATGAAATGAATAATTTGAAACACCTTGTATACGTGTCATCAAGTGGTGCCGACTTCAGAAATATGCTGCGGAAAATCGATGCAAGCTAAATGTTCTACTGTCAGGGTTTCTTTTCTCTGCTTTGAAATAAGAAAGATAACCAACGCGGACGTTTGTCATTAATGTTCTTTAGCTCCAAACTCGTCCTTCTTTTCTTTATAGCTTGGGTTGTTATAACCGGACCCTTTCCCCTTGTGATCTTGTGGACGCCGTCAGCATGAAACGCCGAATGGACTACAAAATCAATTGTTATCGGTCGCATGGCTTATTCGACTGTCATCTTAGTAGTTAAACTCACAACTGAACCACCGAGCAAATTCGCTGGTCACATCCTTTGTTCCTCGTAGTTGCCCTTCAACGTACAGCTGACGTTGAAACTCAAGTAACTATACGTGAACGCCCGTGTAACTTTTTTGATGCAAAAGGACCAAACGCGGCGTATTAGAATAAACATAATTCCATCGAGGCGCCAGCGAATCACATATGTCAAGCGGATTCTAAGAAAAAATTGGCTGTGGCTTGGCTTGGCTAGGCCCGGTAATTGCGAAAGCAATATCCGTAGCTACGCCATGGTTCAGGTGGTAGTGTAGCTGGTGGTGGTGCTTGTGGTTAGACTTGGGGTGATGCATCGGTTATACAATCCAATCCAATCCAATCCAATCCAATCCAATATGCTAATATGGTAGCTACCGGCCTCGCTACGCGACGGGCTGAAAGTGCAACTAGTATTGCTTTCGCAATAAAACCGCGCCTTAGTAAACATAAGTTGCAGCAAAACTGCAGTGCATATGTTCGTGACACCTAATGAAAGGCCTGCTCGCTCACCCTCGAGCTCGAAGTTTGCTTGGTCGATGTTGAGCTCTACGTGGCTTCCCTCAGGTACCACGATCAGGTACGAGCAGTTGAGGTTGTTGGCGTAGTTCTCCGGGAAACGCGGGGAGGTGATCACGCCTTCGTCGTCTTCGTACCGGTCACCGCACGCTGTGGAAAACAGATAGGAAAAAAAAAAACACCAAAGCTGTGACACCTTTGTTTTGATTGAAACCACTATTCTTGGCAAGAAAGCAAAAGAGTTCCTAGGCGCCTGACGAATACCAGTCCTCCTCAAAACCCATTCCAAGATATTTTGCGAAATTATTCCTTCTTCTAATTTGTCTTCCTATCCTCGTAGTTATCCGAAGTTATCCACCTGGATAACGTCGACAACGTATACCTTCCTACCTACGCGACCATGTGTGCAATGTACAGTGCACGCTGCTGTAACAGTGAGCGTTTTTGAGCGCATAGGTTATGAACACATAGGTTCTATGTTTTTGAACACAGGTGTGGTCGAGGCAAGCTCTGCGCTGCGGATGCAACTCTGATGCCGAGTAGCGATGGATGGCAGAGTAAGTGGCAGTCTGGCGCGCAAGCCGCAGAAAGCATTCTTGCACTAAAGAAAAAAAAAGGCACTGTTGTGTCTGCTTGCCTTTGGTGACGGTCATGCTGAAGCCGTCGCCTTCAATGTCCCCGTTGGAGCGGAACAGCACTCTTGCGCGGTGGGTGGCCGCCTCGATGGGCGCGGGCGTCTCCAGACCGCAGTAGCGGCCCACGGGAGTCGACTCCCACTGGCCGTCCGCGCGCTCATTGAACACCTGCAAATGGTGGAGAGCTTTCACGTACATTTACGTATTCTCAAATTCCGTGTACTGTTTGTGATTGAAATATTCGGTGCTCCTCTTTCTCGCTTTTCCTTCCGTGAAATGAGGACGCCTAAAGGCCACTTTTTACTTGTCTTCCGCGAAATCAGCTTGTACATAAAATATCATTACTCGAGTAAAAGCTTTCTGTTTCCGTGACACCTTCAAAACTCGCAAGCGTCTCGCAAGTTACGCTGGTTCTTCCACTGCCTACAACACACAACTTTCGTTCTGATATGTCTTATTCCATCGTCTCCTGTTGTAAACGGCGCTTAACATGCTATGGGCATCGACAGCGGTACCTGTACCACGAACAGCAGTGTCCGCTTCAAAAGAGACGCGCTCTTCTCCAAAACCGTCGCAAAGACCATATGCGCCTCTCAAATTATACCATTATCAAGTCACCATGAGCAAGATGGAGACTATGACCAAAGACGGTTCATCCTTCTGCACCCGCCGCGGACCGGAGCTTCCATTCACGCGCACGTCACAAACAAAAGACATTCCTCTTTTAGCTTATTTGTTGCTCTTCCTCTTGTATGCGTCAACACTGTCATTGAAAAAATAAGCACAAGGCTGGACGGAGCGCTTAGCACCTGGACATGGTCTGTAATGCATATTTAGGAAGACTGAGACCGCAGCTAAAGACAGTTCACCGTTCACACGCCGCTTCTTTCTTTTCTACAAGACGTTGAAAAAAAAAAACGCCTTGAACCTTGACCCATTTACTACTCCTCCTATATGCATCCCCACTGCCTTCGTCGAAGTAGTGTAAGGCTGGATTCCGCGCTTCGCACCTGGACGTAGTCGGCAGTGCAGTCGGTGCTGGACTGGATGTCGAAGCGACCTCGGAAGCTGAGGAGCGCTCGGTAGCCTCTCTGCACGTCCACCGTCCAGTCGCACTCAGAGTTGGCCGAGTACCGGTTCGGGTAGTTGGGGGACTGCAGCGACAGCTCGCCCCGGCCATGCACCAGGCCGCCGCACGCTGCGAACGCCGCGCATGTTTATTCCACAACGAAGGCCGCTTTCTCAGAGGAAGAGAAGGAGAAGCAAGGGCAGAGAAGTTGGCCTGTGGCGGATTGTTTTGGCACGCTGCGGTACACGGGGCTTTAGGGAAGAGAAAGACGTAGGGTCATGATGGGTGACGATGAGGACGGAGAATGGTAAGAGTTTGGCCAATCCCCCGCCGTGGGTATGTGCCATTAAGCCTGAGGACATCATCATCATGATCATCAGTTTGTAACACAAGCTTTCTTATCGCTGGCCAAATAGCAGCCAGAAATGAAGTGCCCTATTGCGCAAAGACATGGTTAAGGCCCAGACGATTTTGAAAGTGTACATTTAGAGTCATGTCTTGGCACAAATCTTCCCACTTAGAGGCTGGTTGTCCAGACGGGACAGTTCCTAGACGGGAACCATTACTGAAGTCCTATAGTACTCTTCAGTCCACTGATCTGGGCAAATAGCACACACAGGAGCCTGGAAAGTAAGGGGGAACCGGTAAGGTCCACATTTGTGAGAACGAGAGATGAACGAAGATGTACCCTCAGCCTGGTTGCAGTGCTTCAGCTCAAGGTCTGTTTTTGTTAGAGAGGAAAAAAAGAAAAGATCCAGCTGTAGGAACGCTGGAACCAGTTAGGGCTCCATTTTTGTACATCGTTTTTTTAATCTCTGCCGTTCGTCGGTATTAATGAAGGCCAAAGTGCAGCGATTTGTCAAGTATTCCTCTTTGGTCATGTTTGTGTTTTGTGTTCGGCGATCTGTGGGAAAAGTTGTCCGTCATTTCCGCCAAAGACGAGTTAAAATAAGAGGGCGTTAAGAATCTAATTTAAAGCCTTATCTTTATCTCTAGCTAAAAATATTTCGCGAAAACTCGCCAACGTCCAATTTTGCTTTTAGGTCTAATTTCAGAGCAAAAACTTTCCTGAAGAAGAGAAAATCCTCCAAATGAAACTCAGGGTGACTGTGTATGCGGGAACAACCATCGATTTAGCTCTCACCGAGACCGACGCCGGTGACGCTGATGTTGAATCCCTTGGCGGTGCCCACTCCATCGGAGTGGAAAATGAGCATGAATGCGGTCCCGACGAGCGTGCCGGGGTTCCTCTGGCCGCAGTACTTGTCCATGCTGGGCGACAGGCCGCTGTTGCCACTCTTCACATCTAGCCAGTCGGCGGTGCAGTTGTCTTCCAGTGTGAAGCTGCTGAAGTTCAGCTGTGAAGGATTCAAAGGGTTGCCTGTTCGAAGTTTGGAAACGAAGTGTCGCTGTGGGTATATCTATTTGTTCTTTGACCTGATCTTAGAGCGACGGCAATCAGCAAGGGCTGTTTCCTGCTTTCGTCGCGAATATGTGAAAAGCACGACTAGAAGGATTGTGGTGAGTGGAAACGTACCTGCACCACTTGGCAAGAAAGAAAGGACAAGGAAAAAGTACAAGACATGCGCTTCCTCGTCCTTTATGGCTTTCTCCAAGCACTGAAAGTAGATTACTACTGAATGCAACAAGTGTATCTTCAGCGCTCCTTCCTTGGATTTCGTGCCCTTTTGAGCAAATAACCTATTTCGCACTGACTGACCTCTGCTACAGCTAATTGCCGACGCCGCAGTTATACGGAGAAAAAGTAGCTCAGATATCTTTGACTGGCGTCGTGTTACGCGGATTTCGGGCTATTTCTGTACGCGTGAAATTCTACTGGCGTCATTTGACACAGCACTAGACCGACATGTTCACGCATGGGTCACTTTGATAACGTTATCGTGGCGCCATCTCTCGGCAGCGCCCGCGTGACGTTGAAAGCAGGAATCACGCCTGCCTTTCTCCAGCTTTTCCATGCGCCTCAAGCTATTTAGTTTTAACCTTTATAGACTCTTTATAGCGCCGTGTCATGGGGGCTGCTATCTGCGACCACGTGATCACGCCGCCATTGCACGCCTCCTGATTGCACGGCGCGCGCGCCTCGTCGCGAAGGCTGCTGCGTTTGAAGGTTTGGTTCCCAGGCAATGCTTCGGCTGATACGGTTGTAAAGGAATGGGAAGACGACACTATGGTTTGGTAAAAGTTTCGAAGGACATGTGAGAAACCTAATTTGATCACTTCAGGCGTGAAAACGTGATCGGGCTTCATGTCACGGCGAGCCGCTGAGCTCTCCGCCTCTTAGAGCCAACGGATGGATCGCCTGAATGCTTGTCTTTGAATGCGCTGAAGGGTTTGCTCAATGTTTTTTCTATTGTTGTTATCTAAAACGGCAAGGTTTAATGCGCCTGCCGCCGCGCAGGTCGTTGTCCTCTTGTGTATCTGCATGCAGACACTGGTCTAAAACGCTCAAATGCACATTGTACGCATTTGTTTTCAACCTGTTAACGGTGCTTAGGAAATCTAAAATATTTTATACTGGTTTGTTGAACACACAAAAGGCGACAGAAATAGGCACACAAAGGTTGACTATCATGGTAGCAGTTAGCAGTACCATGCATCAAGCAGCCTTCACAAGCTGGCGTGCAATCGTTTCGAAGGATTCCGCGATACAATTGTTATAATGCGCGCATGGCAGCGCGTTCATACTACACGAATTTCACAATTACATCATCCTCACATATAAAATTATGGTACGCTCCACGCTCGATATGCGGACACGTAAATGCTCGAGGCCTCGTTGGTTGTAATTAATCAGCTTCACTCTTAGCGTGCGGAGTCACTTTTAGTGACTGTCTCGCATGGACCGCGAGCAAGGGACAACCACCCAGCACAGCAGCCGTGAGGCAAATGCTTTGCTCCGAATATGGTCCGCGAAAACCACGCTACTTGGAGCGAAGTTCAACCGTAGCACCAAGACGGTGTGTAATACACGGACTGAATGTAAACGCTGTCCGCTCGCACGGCTGTGCAGTGCATAACAAACAGTAGCGGTATGTAGGAGCGTAAGTAGTCTTTTTTTCGATTCTGATTCGCTCTCGGGCGCCCCTTTTACTAATGGCCACACATCATAACTTACGATCAATGGGGTCTCAGCACAGTGCACAACTGAAAGCACGAAGTGACGGTTTCGGTGGCGGACAGCTTCTTCATGCGGCTGTGTTGTGCACTTACCCTCGCAGATTTTCCAGGATCGAAACCTTTCTATATTGGCTATCTAGCGCTGGCGAACGTGTTTGTTGTGCTCGCCCGTTCGGAAAGCGTGCATGGCGAACGGGGGCGAACATTGGCATTGCTTCCTTGTGCAGTTCGGCTCCTTGAAGCGCGCAAACGACCGCCTCCCGCACCTTTAACTCTCTGTAGCAATTCTTGCAATCCAAAACATAGCAAGTACTTCCTCTGCCTTTTCACATCGTAGAAGGGACGCATTACGGCAGCCACCCGCGAAATTTCCACTGCTGCGTCGAAGCGTACACGCCAGTGACTTACGAGGCGCGTAATGGCGCCTTGTTCCGAGCGCACGTGTGGCGCCATCTGGTCTCAAACGGAAGAACTGCGCGCTGTGAACGGTCTATAGCTATGTGGTCCTGTTTACAGCCCAGCTGAGTTATTGAATTGCTATTGTTTTAAGCAAAGTACCTCACTAAGTGAACAAGCTGACGCAGAATAACACGGAGAGTTTTATCCACAATAAAGAGAATAACGCGAGCTGCGTCTTTGAAAACGCAAAAAAATCTGTCGAGCAACCACTGATTTTTTTAGCAAAAGGAGGCCTGTGATCCACCTTGGAGCACATGAAACCAAAATAGCCATAATTTTTACCTCACCCTTCCACGTCGTTGTCTGACCTTTCGGGATGGGCATTAATCCCGCGATCGTGCTCGGTCCTTACTCCTGCACTTTACATTTTTACATTTTAACTTACCTGTTTCTCTCGTTCCCTTTTATACCCCTCATTAATTTCCCCCATTGCAGCACCTTCCTACCTACTCCCTTACTGCGCGGTTCGGGTGTCCACCGAGATGTGAGGCAATTACTGCGCCATTTTCTCTCATCAAAACCAATTATCAGTGAACCAGCGCTTGCTCTTGCTTAAACTTCCCGCCTTTCCTCTCTCTCTCTCTCCCCCCCCCCCGCCCCCTCTCCGCTTCTCTTTCTCTCCGAGTCCTAACTTACCAGGATGTCATCACACACATCAATGTCTTTCAAGGTTGAAATAATCTGAACACGTTCTCGTCCACGATTTCTGGCCCCATGTTTTCTGAGGAGTCCTAAGAAAAGCTTCGCGAAACAGCGTTTATTGCACACGGACGTTTTTAGACGACAACGCAATTTCCTTCCTTCGTTTCGCCTGCAATCACTACTACCGAGTGAGGTGCGAGTGGGTGGAGACCAGGTGTGGGAACGTTGTACGTTTGTGAAAAATATTTCTTGGGCAATTTAAAATGCCTCTGAACTGCCATATGCATGCGTCACCGGCACTCACTCTTTCTGAATGTGTTGTTACAGGCACTACACAACTCGTAGCGGCCATTATACACAAGCACGCACGCACCTTCTTACTGTACTCATCTTCATCGTGTTACGCGTTTTGCGTTAAGCATGTGCCAACACGTCCAGGTATGTACCAACACGCAAAATGCATGTTTGAACATTTTAAAGATTCGCTCATTCTGTTAGCTACGAGAGAGATGTGAATCATGTATCGGAGAATTACGGGCGAGAAATCTACGAATGAACTCCGCACCTTGACCTGCGTGCCCCATACTTCCGGCTCCACGATCCAGACACAGTCGGTGTTCGGAGGGTAGTTGTCGGGAAACCGTGGAGTGGTGATGAACTCCATGTTGTCGCTAACGCGCAGTCGTCCACCGCAGTCTGAAAGGTTGAGAAGTAAAGCGCAGGCCGTCCTCAGTTTAAAGTTTAAGGTGTTAGCAGCGCACACGAAACAAGGACGGACAGAAAAGGGAACGAAACGCAGCGCTGTGTTTCGTTCCCTTTTCTGTCCGTCCTTGTTTCGTGTGCGCTGCTAACACCTACAGCATGAAAAAGCAACGAGCCCAAGAAAAGACGGTTAAAGTTTAATTTAGGAAACGCCAGTAGCTATTAGTCTCGCTAAAGCTGCTAGGAGGCGTCAGCTAATCATGGGCCACGTTCATGAAGAATGGCCTCGGCCTGCGCACAAACATCAGCGCCATCACTTAGGGTGCTTCCGAACAGCTTTTTTTGTGTTTTTTGGAAGGCCATCAGCGATAGTGCTAATCAATCAGTGAGTGATAATGGAAGTAACTACCCGACATAACTGCAACAACAGGGAATTACACACACTAGCGCAGACTCAAACTGCGAAGACAGGTACACGCAAGCTTTATATCGTCCCGGGGCTCAGCTTTTCTGGAGTAAAATGAACACGAAAGGGCCGTTGGTCTAACCCCCGAAACGAGCGCTTGGAGTTATGTGATACGCGACCATAACAGGGGTGGATTTACTGGCTACTCCTGGAGGGAATGGTTTGAGGTGGGGTGGACCAGTTCGCACCATAAACCCCTGAGCATTCTTTGTCAAGAAAACAAGGGCCAATACAGCTTTCCCACAGAAAATGCCTCGCTTAAGGGGTAGGATCGCCTCCCTGCCTTTCGAAAATTCGCCCCCGAACAATATCTGAAGCAGTGCATTATGCATTCGTGTAGTGCACTTCAAATAAAACACGTAGAATAAAAAACTGGCGTGGGCTTTGAAGTAGCAAATATTGTTTTATCTGCCACTGCTTTTTCGGCAATGGGTCAGATGAAAAGATAAGAAGCTGCTTAAGGCACATGGAGCAAGTATATTACAAAGATTAATTCAGAAGACGATAACTGCTGGTTAGATTTGTTGTGGCGAGATGATAGAAATGTTTATGAGAAATCACAGAGAAAGCATAAAAATTCTTTGCACGAAACTGTGCATACAGGGGAATCAAATGCGCTGTACCTTTACTTAAAGTGATTTAAACCGAGTTCGCAGGTGAAAATTTTGTTCTGAAAGGTGTAATTCATAACCTGTTTGAATGTGGGGCGTAGAAAAATTATTACGGATTTTCTTGGACTACATCCGATTTCGCTAGCTTCGCTTGTATTTCTGCAGATATTCGAATTTCCTATAAATACTACTGGGTGCGTTTAGTGTCTGTTAGATACGTTCCTCTCGGTTGAGATCAACTGAGACCACCGCCAGAAGCACTTCATGCTTCAAAAAACAGCGAGACAGACACTCATCCAGGACTTACCGTTTACTCGATAGGTAGCACTGAATCCACCCGAACTCGAATTACGTGCCTTCGAATAGTAGATGGAAATTTCTCCCGTGTCCGCGACAGTCACTTCCCTGTCTCCGGACGTGCAGAGCCGACCTGTGAAGCATTTCAATGAAGAATTAGGGCTTACGAGCTCCTTGCATGCTGGAACGAAAGTTGTGAATGCGTTTGCCTCGTCTTAACGTGGACTTCAAGCAATGCAGAAAGTTGGGCGAGTTGGTAATACATGTTGAACTTAGCAAAGCGCCCTTCTTGTCCCTGTATTTTTATTGCGCTTTGCTAAGTTCAATAACGTGGACGTTTTAGCTTTATCAAATGAACCACTGCGACTGTCTCCTGGCATGGCTGCTATGTAGAGTTAAATGAATATTGTCTCTCAGGCAATTCGTGTCACTTCACTGTGATATTAGGTCCACGTCTTTTAGTTTTAATGCTCTACAACATCTTGTCCATACCTGGTAAGCAAAAACATCCTTCACAAGCTCTCTTCCTTTTTTTTTTGTTTTATGCGGACGCCATGCGCATTATCATCATTGAACTCAGCGCATGTCAAGATTTACCTGGTCGCAAATTTCCGAACACGTGGGATTCTTTAACGTGCACTGACATCGCTCATTACAGGGGCCTCTAGAATTTCGCCTCCATCGAAATTCGACCGCCGCGGCCGGAGTCAGCAGTCGAGCGCCATAACCACTGAGCCAACGCAGCGGCAATCATGAAGTGAGCTTTAAAGCGATGATGCACATAATGATGGGGTTAGAAATAAGTTTTGTCTGATGAAGAAACTGCAGTGTCGTTGGCGCATAAAACACGTGTACTGTGAAGATGTAAGACTACCGGACAGGTTACTGATGCACAGACAGAAAAGTAAAAGGCAAAATACAGAGCCTTTTAACATCCCATCCATGAAAATACAAAATGAAAAGTTGGAGGTAAAAAAATTTCGCTGTGGCTTAGCTTGGTTAAGCCTGGTAATTGCGAAAGCAATATCCGTACCTACGCCATGGTACAGCTGGTAGTGTAGCTGATGATGGTGCTTGTGGTTAGACTTGTGGTGATGCATCGGTTATACAATACTATCCAATCCAATCCATTCCAATGCAATCCAATACAATCCAATGCAATTCTATCCAATCCAATGAAATCCAATCCACTCCTATCCATTCAAATCAAATCCAATCCAATCCAATGTAATCTACTCTAATGTAATGTAATGTAATCTAATGCAATCCAATCCAGTCGTCCAGTCAAATCCAGTCCAATCCAGTCCAATCCAATCTAACGCAATCAAGGTCAAATGAAGGTCAATGGTGGTCACCGCCGCGGCACGATGGTGGTCACGGCCGCGGCACGGCAAAGGCGTGAAAGTGCAAGTAGTATTGCTTTGGTGGTCACCGCCGCGGCACGGCAAAGGCGTGAAAGTGCGAGTAGTATTGCTTTCGCAATAATATAGTAGAGGAATAGCACTCACGGGAGACATGGATGAACTCAGCCCTGCAGTTGGCGTTGTCCGTGACGTTGATTCGGTCCAGGGTGACGGCCAACGTCTGGTTCGGCGTGAGAGACAGTGACCACTCGCAGCCGTAGTGACTGCCCGCCGTCAGCGCCTCGGCGGGCGCCTCCAGTGTGCCGCTCGGTTCGCTCAGCTTGTGATAGCATGCTGCGTCACCAAACACACAAGCTTTGAAGGCGATCTATTAAGGCGAAAGCCTTTAACGGCTCATACTCGCGGCCATGACTCTGTCCGTCCGCCCGTTACATCTGAAGTGGAATTAATAACCAGTCACAAGTCATGACTGACTAGTCATTAACCGGTCGTCAACTACTTAGTCATGACTAACTAGTCATTAACCAGTCGCCAGGTAGTTAGTCATGACTAAGTAGTCATTAACCAATTATGACTAGTTAGTCATTAACCAACCATGACTCCGTTAATCATTAACCAATCACGACTAGTTAGTCATTAACTAATAATGACTAGTTAGCCATTAACCAATCATGACTAGTTGGTCATTGACTAATTAGTCATGACTAACTAGTCATTAACCAGTCATGACTAGTTAGTGATTAACCAATCGTGATTAGATGCGTGGAAGTGCCCCCAAAATTTTGGGTAAGTACACAGAAAATGTTAATTTAGTTTAGATTACGTGGAGTTCAAATTAAAAGGAGGGTTGTTAACGTGGTTGATGCCCGATTGGACGTAAGCTTCCGTTCGAATAAACCGCTTGTTGGAATTAGTCGAGTTCGAATCAACAAAACTCCTCCTACTCGTAAACTCTAGCTGCTCTTTCCACAGAAGAAGTTGAGTAGAAAGCGGAACCGAAATACAATATGTTAGATCAATGTTTTCAAGGGTATCTTCGAGCTCGGGTAGATTCAAAAGAAGGGAATAATGGTCGAAAATTTATGAAGGGTCAGCTTATAATCGTAATTTTTTCAAATACAGCTCTGCAGTTTCCCTATAAGCCCGATGCCGCGTTCAGGTGAATGTTAATGACAATTATTCATTGTCTAAAATGGTATAGGGGTGAGATGCGACAATAATACACAGTGTAACAGAGACGGGAACACAAGCAGTTCTGTAATAAGCTCTGCGCTCTTGAGCGCAGGGTTTTGATGCAGGTTTCCGCGTTTAAAGAGAGAGCTTCAAACAGGGGGGGGGGGGGGGGGGGGAAGCGATCATTGGCAGTTTTGATAGAACATTCAGTTTTTCCAGCCTGACGACAACGGGAGTCCCAACAGCTTACCTGCTTGCACGCAATATTTTGCTACGATGAAAAATATTCGCTGTTTTTCTACACCTGAAGGCGTCGTCGTAAACTTGCAGCCTCTCGCTGGTGATTCGCCATTAGAGCAGCAACAGACGTTGTTCTCTTGTTTCTGCATCTTCATGTTAGTGTGTAACCCTGGCAATTTCTTGTCTCACGTGGATTAAAACACACATCTTGTGTTCACCATTGTAATAGTGAAAATCATTAATCTTTTCAACTACTTGGTACAAACAAGCAGTCGTGTTTAAAATAACAAAGAGGCATGGTTGTTCCAACATCAGTTGTTGCCGAAAAGCGTTCAACGCTGCTTAAGGAGCATCTGGTCGGGATATATGAAGGCTTTTACAAAGGGACTTAGCGCACTGTGCTCAAGGCTCATCGTTGTGACAACATGCAGATCGAGGTTTCTCACCTTATGCTTGCGCAATAACATTTGCCCAGCGGAAATTTCTTCCCTCTTTGATTGGTTTGGACCCCCCGTTGGCCACTTGAAATAGAGTTGCCAAGTTCATCAAGTCGGAGTCAGCGCTTTTCCCATCTTTCTTTATTCCGTGTTTCCGCACTCAGTCTCTCTTTAAAATGCAATGCCAAGTAACCCAGAGCTCCATTTTACTAAGATTTATGTGGATGTGAAGAAACCGGCGTAGATTCGGTGCGCAGCGAATTTTCATTTTTAAACCAGGGCGTCCCGTACAGAGTCGATTACACTTGTCTAGAGTGCTCGGACAGTGTGCTGCGGAGCAAATAAACTGAAATCTTTTCGCAGCTGCTTTGGTAGCGGTAAGGCGCTGGTGCCTGTGCATTCACGTGTCTATTCAGCTGCTCTCCAGTGCGAGCATTATCAATGAAAGCCAATTCCTGCTTCATAATTTATCTTCATTCCCCCCGACCGGCACCTTTCCAGCGCTCTAGACAAGTGTGATCGACTCAGTACAAGTAGAGAATATCGATGACAGATGCAATTCACACGTTAAAATCTCTAGTAGAAATCCATTCACTGATGGGCTGAATGCGATGTACGGGAAACTTACGCAGCTCCTTGGTCGTGTCGTAGGTGACGCGGATTCCCTGTCCACCGGCTAGCCTCTGGAAGGTGTACGACAGCACGATGCGGCTCTGGAACGACTCGTACGTGATGGGCAGCACTCGGCCACACTCCACGGGCTGCCGGTAGAAGCGCTCCATCACCTGCGCCATGTTTAAATTATTTGTTGTATTCATCAATGGTGATTAATAGGTTAACTATTTTTATACAATTTTGATTATAAAGCATTAGAAAAAAAAACAACCATACGCCTCCGGCGGGATTAGAACCCATGACCTCCGAATTTCGCGTCTGGTGCTCTAACAACAAAAATTAAAAAAAAAGACACCCCTATGCTCCTTGATTTCGGTGACTGTTGCATTCAATATATATGACGTCACGAGCCCCTCTTTCCCCTTCTCTTGTCTGCTCTGTAGATATACGAGTGAGTTCTAATAGGTGCACCTCACTCACTTCAGTTGCGGATGATTATCTAGTGGTAGAAAAATTTTCAGAATTAGTAAAGCTTATGCCTATACTGCACACGAAAAAAATCATTCCCTCCTCAATAAATAATTGCGCTAACTTTGTACGGTTCTAATTTCTCCCATCGTGATTATACACTGTTTTCATGGTCTCCGGTATACCTGAGCTTTTTTTTTCTAAATGAGCCAAATCCACCTAAGGAAGCCGAGAAAAATCCGAAAGTTTCTACTCCGCCTAAATCGTTGTGCTATCCAAGCTGCTATGTGATATGCTTTACATATAACTTAAAGGAAGGCTGTACTGAAAAATTATGCTTAAAACTTACTGCATAAGAATTATGCTTAAAAGTTAAAAATATTGCTTGAAAATGATTTACCTATAAAATGAGCCGAAAAACAATGAGAATATTGGTTCAGTGGAATCAGGGTCACTGCTGTGCTTGGCCAACCCAAAAAAAGTTACTGTGAATAGCACGCTTCTGTGAATAGTACCTTTCAGTGAGCTGTTTTTCAAAGCGATCTACAACCTTTCCACTGACGTTCTGTCCCTCAACTAAATAATTAAAAAGTTAGCTAATTCGGCCTTAATAATTATTTCACATTGAAGAACGAAAAAAAATACTGCATACTAGGTCACTCGGCTCTAACCAACCCATAGTTGGTTTCACGCGGCTAGGACATTGCGTGTTTTTTATTAGCTTGGTTACATTTAACTGGGACACCTGGTATATGTTCGGTCCTTAGAGGAAAAGGGGACGGGGAAACAGTGCAGTCGCTTCCTGATTGTAGTGTAGGTGGATAAGTGAACAATGTTGTTGCTTTGAGGTGCCTTAGGTGGATGGGGCAGCCAAGGAAATTAACCGGGTCTGCTCCCTGCTGACAGCCAGTCACCGATGTGCGAGAGTTAGGACGTTTCAATGATGCACCCTCATCGGCGCAAGCTTTGTCACTATCGTATATATCCCTTACGGACTGTTTCATTTGTACTTAACGTGTCACCTTTTCCTTTGCCGGCATTCGAACATAATCACTGCCTTTTACGCATGTACCTGTGAACATTTTCCTGCTTGCTCGTAGAGTCTCACGCTGCTACCTTGCGCAATCTTCACATGGGGTTGAGTAATATTTATTTTGTGTAGAGTAAGCGCAGGCATCAAGGCCTGCTGAAGAGCGCCGTTCATTGATTATTTCCTGTAGTTTCGTTGATTGTTTTTCGAATAACAAGTGCTAAAAGCTGCTCATAAGCACACAGACGAGTCCCAAGCGGCCTCATCAAGCCTTCTGGTGGGCACAATCGCAAAACTAGCTCTACAGCATTAGCACCTTTCTCTCATGGAGGCAGTGATCGAGAGCTGAAATACGAGAAGAGCTCAGCTGTTGTCATGAGGAGTCAGGCGCATTACGAACACACGTTGTTTTGGCTTAGGGTTAATGAGGCTTTAACGTCCCAAAGCGACGCAGGCTATGAGGGACGCCGTAGTGGAGGGCTCCGGAAATTTCGACCACCTGGGGTTCTTTAACGTGCACTGACATCGCACAGTACACGGGCCTCTGGAATTTCGCCTCCATAGAAATTCGATCGCCCCGGCCGGGATCGAACCCGCGTCTTTTTAGGTCAGCAGCCGAGCGCTATAACCACTGAGCCACCGCGGCGGCAAAAGCACTTTGTGTTTGACAATTCTAGAGTACTATCGCGCTCAATATGAGTTGCAACGCGCGGTCATCGACCGGGGTTCGTTCCGTGGTGTGCCTCCTCCAAACAGTCGCTCGGAATTCTGGGAGAAACTGCTGTTCCAGAAAACAACAGCACCCCCGCTTGGGAAAAAGTTTCTCCCAGAATTCCGAGCGACTGTTTGAAGGAGGCACAACACGGAACGAACCCCGGTCGATGACCGCGCGTTGCAACTCATATTGAGCGCGATAGTACATGATAGTGATGAGCGCTGGTGATGTGTTTGCAGGCATTTCTCACCTCTCATCTGTCTTCGTAATTATCCTCCGTACCCCTACTGTTCTCTTATTCCGCTCTGAAATGCGGAATATCAGATATGCAGGTCAGCCAACAAGCGCTATATGCTTAGGCTGACCAGCAGACTTACGAGGTCTGTTAGAAAAGTATCCGACTTTATTTTTTTTTTGCGAACACCTGATGGATATGAAACAAGCGCGCTTGCATCAGGTGACATTGAACCTTCGTGCGCATGCACGAATTTTTTCTCGCCTGTCGATAGCGTCAGTCGCTGGGACGCAGAATTTCAGTGAGGCACTGCGCAGTGCTCTCGTCGGTTTTTTGTTGCAAGGAAAATGGCGGAGTGACAGGAGCAGCGCAACTGCATCAAATTTTGCCATAAACTGGGCGACAGCCAAGTGGAAACCATTCGGAATGTTCAGACGGCTTTCGGTGACGATGCTATGAGCAGCACACAGATTAAGCAGTGGTACAATTGATTTAAAGATGGCCGCACATCCGTGGAGAGCGAGCCACGCTCCAACCGGCCATCAACATGCCGAAATGACCAGGTAATTGCCGAACTGAACGCTGTGGTGATGCGGGACCGCCGCGTGACTATCCGAGAAATTGAGGGAGAGGTGGACATGAGCAATATTTCCGCACATTCCATTTATCACCGAAGATTTGACCATGGAGAGAGTTGCGGCGAAATTCGTGCCGAAGCTGCTCACAGTGGAGCAAAAGCAGCTTCGTGTTGAAGTCTCACAGGGCATGCTGGATTCCACAAACAGTGACCCCGACTTCATCAACATCATAATCACTGGTGACGAGTCTTGGGTGTACGGGTACGACCCGGAAACCAGATCCCAGTCGTCACAGTGGAAGCATTCCACGTCACCAAGACCAAAGAAGGCCCGCCAAGTGCGCAGCAATGTGAAAGTGATGCTGACTGCTTTCTTTGACTCCCTCTGTGTGGCAATCCACGAGTACGCACTACACAGGGTCAAAAACTGACCAAAGAGTACTACAGGGATGTCCTACGTTGCCTACGTGATGCTGTGCGGCGCAAGAAACCGAAGTTGAGGTCAACAGGAAAGTGGCGAATCCATCACGACAATGCTCCTGCGCATTCCTCGCACTTGATTCAGACTTTTTTGGAGAAAAACCAGACTCCTGTAGTTCAACAGACTCCTTACTCTCCTGACATGGCCCCTGCGATTTCTGGCTGGTTCCCAAAATCAAGAGGCCATTGAAAGGAGCGCGATTTCAGACAAGGAAGAACATTATGGCTGCAACGACAGCTGAGCTAAACTCCATTCCGAAAGGGGCCTTTTCGGAATACTTCCCACAATGGCAGCACCGCTGGGAGAAGTGTGTGGAGTCCCAAGTAGACTACTTTGAAGGTGACTAGGTTTGCAACGCTCCAGTTATGCAAGTTTTTTTTCTACGGCCAAAGGTAGGATACTTTTCTAACAGACCTCGTATGTGTATGAAAAAGTGGTGAATAAATTGTATTGTATTGTATTGTAAAAAAAAAGTACTCCTACATCTGACCTATCTGCATTTCGTTGTAAATAAACCTATTTTTCTCTCTCGCTAGAAGTGAAAGGCAAAGGGGGAAAAAAAGAAACGACAGACTGTCGGTGTGGCCTCTCGTCTAACCTGAAGTACGGCTGTGCAGTCGTTGATGTTTCCGTCGATGGTAAGCGACACCCTGTTCCCATCGGGAGCGGCGACAGTCCAGTAGCAGTGGCGTCGCTCCTCCAGTGCTCTCGGGAATCCAGGGCTCGTGAAAGTTCCTTGGTCTCCCGTGTGTTCTCCCCCGCAGTCTGCGTGATTGCATGTGTTGCACTCACCTTAACATGATAAGCTTTCGGAAAACAAGAGCCACGAAAACATTCACTTTAATCAATAGGGCATTTTGCGCATGACATGTATAACCGCAGAGCAACGTGATGCCATATTCCTGTTATGGTTTAGCACTGCACCGTGCATGTGTGCTTCCCAAGCTTTAAAGTTTTGTGTGGCGACAGACTTAGCGGGAGGAATCGGACAGTTATAGGAGCTTAAGGAAGAATAACAGCTAATGGCGTGCTTTATCCCCTAGTGGACGCATTTCATTTTTCGAAAATGGTACCAAAATGGTAATTTAGCACCCATGCTGCCAACTGTAGGTAAACCAAAAAATGCTTTAGACGATCCCTACTCGCCTTAAACCGGGAAATACACAAAATGGACTCGTCATGAGCCTGAAATTACAGTTGGCTTCTGACGAGCCTGTCAGAACCCCGACGAGCTTAAGGAGCTCGTCGGCTCGGCAAGCCGATGTGTGCCGTAATGATTGGACCGTTGCCGCTGGTCTGGCAACACGTACAGCTGGGCCAGGGTTCCGCCCAACGTTCCGCCGTAACGGTGCGGTAGCGCCATAGGAGGCTTTGTGGGTGCTCCGCAAGCTAGCAGTGTGCGCGAAATTCAAACGACTAAATGTGAAACATCGCAACTAATCATTTTCTTTAAGTGGGTTGTAATTTCTTTGTAGGTTGTCACTCGCTCCTTGGCCGCTCGACCTGAGCTCGGGGTAGCGCAACTCCCAGTTAACCACGAATCCTCGGGCAAATTGGTGCGCCTTCTGGTTTCCAGGATGGTCCGAATGGGCAGAGATCCAGATCAATGTGATCTGGCGGGTATTGGAGAAAGAAAGACAAATCTTTCCAGAACCACATAGATCTTCCCAGAACCACATAGAAGTAAAACACAAGTCAATCGGCGGCAGCTCCAAACAGACACTTTCTTTAATCCGTACATGTACTCCATATGCTTCCCAGAGCAGTTCAGCGCCGTCTGTTCTCTCTGTAGACACCAAAAGGCAGACAGACCGCACATCCTATACTCATGTAATCAAGACAAGCCATCGCAGAGACTGCAGCTCTCTACCCAATCTCAGTGGGAAGCCGCGCTGCTCAGCTCGGACCCGGAGGTTCAACTCAACTCCGTGTCACGGAGCTGGCCGAAGAGGTCGCCGAACGACATCGTCGGTCGGCCACATCGCGTCCGGCCTAGACGAGGAGCCCACCCACTGCGGGGTGGGGAACGTCACCCCAATCCGCGCCTAAGACCTCTTCTTTAATGAAGTTTACCTCCTCCTCCTCCTCCTTCGACTAATAATTTTCGATTCGTGTGTGGAGCACATGTGGTTGTGCTAGGTCGTGCTTGGCGAGCATGGCGATATCCTTGTGATATCGCCAAACTAGGTTGGGCAGTGCCTGGGCATCCACTATTTCTTTCTGCGGTCCGGGAAAGCTCGGGTAGAGGCAATAATTGCTTGGGAAGCACAATGGTACGTCGCCTTTGCTATGCCTGACATTGCCTGAACCTTAACCAATAGCCTTCGTTCCCCTAAGTTTGCGTTTGTTTTCTCCCGAGGCTCCGAATCCAAGTCTTGAGGACGAATCTAAAACAAATCGGTTCATGCAGTGATAAAACAAAATATAGCGTGCTTCCTTGATAAACAAGGGCGAACAGAGTGATACAGAGTATAGTCAAAAAGCGCTATTTTTTTCCCCCATTTTTAACGAGTAGCACGGTAGCAGAATCCGGGAAGCATTGATGTACTGCATGCCGTTATACCAAGATGTGTCTGAACAGTGTAACGTCAGTGGTAGAATCTTGCGAAGCTATATTTAAGAATGCCAGCAGGACGTCTGTTACAGTGCACAAATGCTCTTTACGTATTACTTGGCTTTACAGCTTTGCCATCAGCACAGTACAAATTTAATTTTGCCTCCTAGTAATGACCCTAGTATAAAAGAGACATCTCACGATAAGAGTTCTAGAGCAGTTACCACTAAAATAAAAAAAAAGAATAGAAGTCAAAATGAACTGCAACATGAGCGCCTTGTTTAAGCAGGTCGCTTTCCGGTCCCTTCCATGGAGCGTCCAGGTAGGCGCAGCCGTAGACACAGTGAAGCACGTCAGACTCCGCCATCTTGTGTACGTGCGGCGCTTCTCTTCACGTGCCTCGTTACGAGCTTCAGAAAAGCTCTCGCAACAGCGTCGTCTACAACCTATACTGTTTTCAGCAGAGCCATCGGCCGAATTGGCTGACGCGACTATACTCTCATCAGCATATGGCACAATTACAAACATAACTTCACTAGCGAAAGTGCGAGACTCCAGGAGAAGAAGAACACTCATACTTTTGCTGGTGGAGTTACATCTGATATAGACCAACTAGCCCACATGGTTACCTTGGCACAATTGCAAATAACAAAATAATATTAATAAACTTTTCTCATATTTCTGGCTCTTCAAGTCGCAGACAATTAGCTCCTAACTAAAGCATTAACGCATAAGGAAAAAGAAAAACACAACTCGGGCAGCGCGCGGCCGCCAAGAACGCTGCTACAGTTCAATTTTCGCAGAATGAGCGAGATTATTTGAAAGATCGCTCCAGCTCACCGAAGACAATTTTACAATGCCTTCTTGGCATAGCATCGTGTTCTGCACTCGCTCATGTCATTACGAGAAGGATATTGAACTCACGGCTGAATTCGGAGTGCCATCGCAGAACCAAAGAACGCGGGTTGTGTTGTGTTCCTGAGCTCAGTTTGACCCGCACGAACATGGAGTTCTCTGAAGACTGCACGTCCAGCGACGAGTTCGCACCGCAGATTTGAGCAAGCAGTGGGCCTGCGGAGTAATTGGTTAAGAAGTCATAGGCTTGAAGATTCCAGCTAGTTTTAACGCTAACCAAATTGCATGCGATATAATTGTGTCTTGGCTGTAAAAGGAAACAATAATGGCAGTGGCAAGAGGCACACTTGTCAAAACTTGTATAAGAGGGAATAAAGTACATGTGGGCCACATTTGTACGACATTGAAACGCTGATGACGAGCTGATGAAGGCTGCTTCTTGAGATAACCTGGAAGGCGTATAATTTCAACCGGAAAGTCAACAGCGATTTTAAAAGATACACTGTGCCGTCTGCATTAATATTCCGTTCGTGCTTGGCGCCATTTTATAACTAGCGTCATTATACAAGCGCCATTTTCTATATGCTGTCTTCTAATTATGCTTGTGCATTTGTTGTTTCGAAAACATTTGTTGGTGCCCTTCCCCTCTTATAATGACCCAGCTGTTACCCATGACCCATGAGGTATAAAAATAAATAAATAAAGGTCCAAAGTAATTTTTTCAACGAGCGTGTCATCGGGAATAAGCTAAGAAAGAAGTATGTGATGTAGGCAAGCGTAGCAGGGGGCGGAAGAAAGGCGGTGGACGAGATTGGGAAGTTGGCGGGGTAAAGTGGCCGTAGGACGTGGTTAATTGGAGTGATATGGGAGAGGTCTTTGCTCAACAGTGGGCGTAGTCAGGCTGATGAGGATGAAGATGTAGAGCTCATAGTTACAGAAAGGAAAGTGAGCCAGCATGGAACGGCTTTTGGTCGTAGTTTCAAACCTACACTGCTTAGTTTGCCATCTTTGAGAAAGCAGGCGTTGGCAGGGAGAAGAGTGAAACCCACCTGTGCTGTTACCGTCGCGGACTTCAAGGAAGTCGGAGCCCGAGCAGTCGGGGCTCTCGCTCAAGGCGAGGCCACGCACAGACAGCGACACCAGCGTCTGGTCTACCGCACGCAGCTGCCAGGCGCAGTCGAAGTACGAGCCCTCGATGAGCTTCTCGCGCAGGTCCTCCAGGTTGCGGCTTCGTTCGCTAAACGGCCACAAGGTGCCGCCACACTCGGCTGCATGAGAGCGGAATACACATAAGCTCTCGTCACCGTTTGTCGGGAGGCTTATTGAAGTTTTGTGGCTCAACAAACCAGGAAGACGGGAAGGTCCCAAAGACTGGTACAATAGGAATTTGAAGCACAGTTCCCAGGGCTGCTTACAGAGGCGCTTATAGGGCCCCTAATAGGGTCGCTTACAGGGCCACTCACAGAATCACTTATAGGGTTGCTTGCAGGGACGATTACAGGGCCGTTTTCAGAAGCGCTAGTAGTGCAGCTTGCAGGACCTATTGTAGGGTCACTTAGAGGGCTGATTACACAAGTGCTTATAGGACAGCTTAGAGAGTCGCTTGCAAAACCTCTAACAAGACCGCATATATAGGTGCTATATGGGCGCTTGCAGGGAATATTGCAGGGTCTATTAGAGGGCCACACACAGGTACGCTTACAGAAGCCCCTATAGGGCCGGTTACGGGCTTACTTACGGGCTCGTGAACGTCTCTTTTTCCCTTACTTCGTCCCTTGTCTGTTTTTTTGCGCTGAATTCTATTTAACTTATCATGAGGCCATTTACAGGGCCGCTTACAGAAGCGCTTCTAGGGCCACAGTGAGGGCCAATTAAAAGCTCACTTACAGGGCCGCTTACAGAGCTACTCGCAAGACGGTTTACAGAACGATGGGGCATCGACGACGCAGACAAGCAGACAGGATACATCAGTGCACGTGTCCTGTCGGCTTGTCTACGTCATCGGTGTCCCATCGTTCAAGCTGGCCTATACCCAAATGGAGTAGCACGAACTGACCCGGTGTCTATGGCCAAGTCAAGCGGTCCAAGAGGCCGCTTTTACTATGGGCACCCTGTCACCATGTATATTGTGGTGGTAAATAAATAAATATCAAAAACCCATTCTACATTTACAAAAGCGCTTGTAGGTCGCATGCAAGACCTATTACAGAGTCACAGTGTCGCTTTGATTGCATATAGGGCTGCTTACAGAACCATTAACAGGGTCGTTTACGGGAGGGCTACACGGTCGCTTACAAGCCGTTTACTGAGCTGCTCAGAAGGGCACTGAAGTGGCTTTTGCACACGCTTTATTTGTAGACCCTTGTAGAGGCTTAACCCTTGTAGACCACGTTCAGTGCGTTTTCATGCGCGTTCGGGCACTTTTTATTTATCCATCACGAAACCGCTTTTATGATGAAATCATGCACTTTGTATTTCCCGCGCTCTCAGACGACTCTCAGGTCACCTGTGACGACACTGTAAAATCCTTGATGAGCGAGTCTTCTGCAGTATCTAGGAACTGCGACAAGCGCCGACTGCTTGGCCGAAATTCCTCATCGACACTTAGCTACCGGGGCTGCTGATTAAGTCACCATGCTGGAGGCACGTCAAATTGAAAAATATGGCTTGCCACGCGAGAAATTCAGGCTACCCTCAGTAACACCACCAGCGGATTCCTACATTTCGTCATTTTATTAACATAGAAAAGCTCCGGAGGATGGCGGGATGGTCTAAAGGTGTGTTATTAAACTTATTGTATTACACGTAGGCATGATCGAATCCAACTTAATTTCCCTTCAAGTGCCTTGGCATTTTCAAGTAAACTAAGGGAGGGCCTTAATTCTTTTGTTATTCAATACTGCCGGCCATTATGCCGCTAAGAATTACAGTTGGTTTGCATATGAAATGCTGGGTCTGGTTATCTTCCTTTCCCATAAATTCCCTGCTTAAGCCCATTTCTTTATTTGATTTCAGCTAAGATACCATTTACTCGCGTTTTTTTCCCGACCCGCTCAGCTCCCTTCGTGTCTCTTTACGTTACCTCTACCATTTTCGTTTCCAGAGTTGGTTGCGCTGTCCTCAGTTGAATTTCTACTTTTTCGTTAGCCTCCCACATTTCAGCCCCATAAGTCAGTGCCGGCAAGATCTCCCTACTATATACTTTCATCTTGAGAGACACTGGTACCCTGCTATTCATGACCTGAGAGTACCCACCAATAAGCACACTCCACTCTTGAAGCGAAAGCTGCACTACGGTACCTAGGGCTTCACTCGCGGACCGTGTAAATTTGACCTTCAGCTGAGTTGGAGGTCAAACCATGAAAAAGGGGAAAAAAAATCGAATCAACATCCATGACTGGCAGTCGAACCCATGGCTGCGCGGACAGATCTCGTTTTAGGGCCACTCAGCGAGACCACTAGGCTATCACCTTTTATGCGAAGCATACTACTTTAGCTACCACTCAGCCCTTCACCGTGGTTATGCGCCTCCAAATCACGTGATACATGACGTCACACCACGTGACACGATGACGTCACGACAGTGGAGAAACGGGGGCCCACCTCGCGCCGTCGCTGTGGTTGTGCGCCTCCAAATTACGCGACACGATGATGCTTCGCATTCTCCAGGCTTAACCAAGTTAAGCCTCAGCCATTTTTTTTTCTTTCATGGTATTTATTCTGCAATGTTATGTACAGAAATGATATATATATATATGTGTGTGTGTGTGTGTGTGTGTGTGTGTGTGTGTGCGCGCGTGCGTGTGTGTGTGTGTGTGTGTGTGTGTGTGTACACACACACACACAAATAACTAAGCCAATACGCCTCGTGTTAAACTGCACCACACTCTTCTTCTCCACAGTAAACATGGCACATACACACGCGGGGGGATTGGCCAAGGTACGGTGGTGAATGCCAACGAAGTATATGTGCGAAAAAAATAAAAAACAAAGTAGAATTGCAGAATGACTGAAATTAGAAAATATATTAATTGTTGAAATTCTTAAATAATTTAAAAAATTATATATACCAGGAATAAAATAAAATACACTTTTTGGACATGCGGTAGAATTTTATATGGAGTTAACAGGGTAAGCGACCAGTTTCGCGCTATTCATTGCAGGCCGTCGTCGTCACCAACTTCCATCTGCTCCATCCTGCGGCACGGCCGGCTCACCGTCGTCTTCTACGTAGCACAAATTCGTGTTTTCGCTCAGATTCGAATGTAGTAAACATTCTTTGTAGTTTCTAATTTTCATTCAGTTCGTATTTTCCATTTTATTCTCATGGCACAGATATGCGGTCACTACTTACCCTAAGGAGGTGCATTTCCTTACCACTTTCAGTGCTTCACTGCCAATGGTAAACCATTCCATTACCACACTGCTGAAGATTACGGACGGTACCTTAGAGTAACGAAGTGGAATCGAACAGAAGGCAAACTATGCACCCTGGCCAATCCCCCGCCTTGGGTATGTGCCATTCAGCCTGAGGACATCATCATCATCATCAAACATACGAGAGGGTGGCAGACAGCCAGGGAGGCCGAGATTTCGATGCTAGCGAAGATAAGGCGATCGCAGCTGGCACAGGACACGGTTAATTGGGGATCATTGGGAGAGGCCCGAACCTAGTTAGACTGACGATGACGATGATGACTGCATAATTTACTAAAATATGGGTTTAGTGATTGCGCTGCAGAAAGAATGCGTATGAACCTACCCAGCGTGACGGTCGCCCTGAATCCCAGAGAATCCACTTGAAGGTTCATCGTCTTCACGTAGCGCAGCGCGACGAGGTTCCCGGAACTGACCAGGCTGTCGCCCCGGTCCGAGCCGCAGAAGACGCCCAGCGACGGGGCGTTCGCGGTGCCGCCATCGAAGACTTCGACGTAGTCGCTGCGACGCTCATTGCCTGCTTCGTGGCAGCTGCAGAGATGCAATACGAAACGACGTTGATGCTGAGGTATTGCAACCGCAGTCAAATTTACGTACGCCAACTGATGATATTCTAAATGCAATAAGTAGGAAATGGAGACTTGGGCATGACACCCAGTGCGAACACGTACAAAATGAAACTGACGTGGTCGGTTATGTGGACGCCGTCGACACCTTGAGAAGGGAAAGATGGTAGGGAGTAGCAGCGGATCAAATGGAGTGAAGGGGCTGGAAAGTTTGAAAGCTGTCAGAGTAGGCGCGACTGTCGAAGCTAAAAGCATCGTCTAGTTGGCACTGAAGGCTGTAATGACGTTGTGACATTTGAATGACATTCTTTTTTATTTTTCCTTGAGCCAAAACCAGGGCGTGCGTAAACATTAAATGGTATCTCGACTACATAAGTCGTTGCATAAGACCATAAGAAAATCCTGGGCTTTATTTTGAAACTTAGTTATTGCCGCTTGCTCTTCATGCTTCGCCTTTCGTGTTAAGCATTTTAACCTTCCTTGCAGCATTGATGCATGACAGAGTACAGTTATGATCGCATGAATACGACATATGTTGCTGCATGCCACACTTAGACAGCAGCTAGGTTTCGTGCTATCAAATTGCATCTCGGGAATGGACAGACAGTATATGAGCATATGGAAGCGCATGGAACTCAATTTTCGCCGTGTTTCGCCAGAACAAAGCGCTTGCTTCCCCGTTTTCACACGACGTCGTAAATGCCCAATGCTGCTACAGTTTCGGCTCCAGAAATGCCAACGCAGTTCACCGCAAAACGCTTCACGGCGTGTCCACTCGAATGTTTCGTGACGAAGGAGGAATCGCGGCAGTGCGCTTCGCTCGTTAGGACTTCACTCACCCGTGCCGCATGTGGAAGGCGTCGGGAAAGTCGACCCTGATGCGCGACCTGGGCGGACCGCGGACGGTCCAGTCGCACGTGACAGCGTGCCCGGGCTCCCCGTGCGGGTATCCCGGTGACGTCACCTCGCGACTCTTGAGCTCCCTGCTCAGCTGGAGCGGGCCGCCGCACTCGATGCCCGACTCCTCCCAACGTACGCGGAATTGCTGCGATCGCAAAAGAAAGTGGCAGCAAAAGACAGCGCTTGTGAGGAGAGTAGCTCATCCCCCGCAGACAACAAGCTGAAAACACAATTTTCTGGTTCCATTGCCCTAACGCGCACAGCATTGCGCAGCATGTTGGTTTCTGGGCAATTTTTTAAGACTGCGTTATGATTTTGAGTGGTAATTGTGAAATTGGGCATACAGAGTGAGCGTGTGTTTGCCTTCTCATCGGGATCTCACGTGTAAAACGCTTTATGGTACTAATTTTATTCGTTTGTTGCGTAGTTTTATTGTAGTGCACATTGTTCTTTTGTGGCGTAGTTATGTTGATGAATGAATTCCGTGTATTCCATTACAATATTCACTTGTATTTTAACTATTGTACTCAGTAAGTAGGACACAGTATGTATTCTGTTGCACATTTCATTTGTATTTGAATTATTGTAGTGTATATGAAGTCGCTGCTGCCAAAATGGTTCCCTGACCTAGTCAAGCTGTCCTCACAGCTTTTTGTCACGGAAGCCATCAATATTGTATCAATGTTGAAAATAAATTTGATTTGATTTGATTTGATGAGAAGAGAAAAAAATAGCAAAAAATAAACAGAGGCGTCATATTGGAGGTCGGGTAATGCAAGTTGCCGAAGTGGACAAAGCTGATAGGGCGAAGAAGGGCCAGAAATGGCGAAGGCGATAACCTTTAGAAACAGTTGTAGCAAATGTTGCATAATTATGCACTGGTAAGGCGAGCGTAGCCTAAAGCACTGTGTCTATACGGCCACGCACAGCTAAACCTTATGTTATATATACTCGCTTTTGAAGGCCGTGCATTGCCGTTTAATAAATAAACCAGCTCAATGCGCCAGCGCGGCGAATATTGCATCCTGATACAGTTCTCGGCACGATACCTCAGCGGCCCCCAATTCCATTGCCGTTTCAGCATGGACAAGAAAAAAGCGATTAAGGGAGGATCTTTCTCACAAAAATCTTCGGGCATTGTTCGCTTCAGGAAGTGGCTGGCGCAACAGCTATTAAGTAATTTTAAGTAAAAAAAGTTACGGTGAGTACTTAAGGTCCTAACATGCTGTGAATGCGGAAGAATCCTTTGATTTTAAGGCCTTAACCATAACGTAGCTGATCAGATGTGCACGATGTAAAAGTTAGGCCTAGCTAAATACAGGATTAAAAAGAAAATGAAACACTACGTTTGGCGTAATCGTCAGGTTATCTGAGAGTCCCACTTAGCTAAAAATAGACGCTACATTGGACGCCCCTTTCATTATTGTTTTTGCTTTTCATTTTAGCAAGCGACGAAGAAGGACGTACCCCCTTCTGAGGGCTGCTGCGATGGTAGACGATATACGCTGTGGGTGAGGATGTTTTCGGCAGTTCCGGCAGCCTGGACGAGCTGCCGCAGAACTTGCCCTGGCCCAGAGGGGGAGAGTCGCGCTGCCCTCCGTTCAGAATCTGCAAGGAAGACAAGGCCTCGTGGGTGAGCACTGAGTATACTGCCATGGCAGACGTTTCAACGCACGGATGACCTTCCTTGTTGGTTTCGGCGTATTTGAGGTTTGATTTACTTAGTCCGAAAATTCTGGACAAAAGCATTTTTTTTTGAACGGGAACCAGTCAATGCACGCAATTTTTGATATACCGCGTGTTCCGTATTTATCTGTCCCTGTTAAGAAAAATTCCGCTGCGCAACCTACTGAACTATATGGGCTCAAAACACCTACTACAAGGTACCCTATGATGGTCTTCGTCTTTCAATAAGTAATTTAACATTTAAAATTGCCTGCATTTTCAGGAATCGGCGAAAAACTGCATTCAGCTGCGGCAGAACTTTTCGTCCAGGCGAGCAAAGAAGCCAGTGTGACAGACTGCGCCATCTGGCGAGCGGTGTTAATTTCAAGAAGCAGACGACACGCACATCCTATCACATCCGAAGAAACCGCGTGAGGAGCGCATTCCCGCCCCAAGCCATGACATCGGTTGCCTCACCGCTCGCCAGATGGCGTAGCCTGTCAAAGTGGCTTTTTTTCTCGCCTGGACAAAAAGTTCTGCCGCAGCCGAATGCAGTTTTTCGCCGATTCCTGAAAATGCAGGCAAGTTTAGAAGTTAAATTACATATCGAAAGGCGAAGACTGTCATAAGCTACCTTGTAGACGGCGTTTGAGCCCATATAGTCCAGTAGTTTGCGTAGGAGAATTTTTTCTAACACGGGCAGATAAATGCGGCACAGGCGGTATATTGCAAGATTTCACTATGCAGATCTCCCGTCGGCAGGCTGCAATTTTTTTGCTACTAACGTTTCTGCTATCGTTATAAGCGTTTCCCATTGGTTTCCTATGGCAGTTTCAACTGCTCGATGCGAGCGATGGAAACACTGTGAAAGAAAGATTGTGCTACCCACCGTAAGAATGGACCATTCCGTTCAAAATTTCCATAACAACACCTTTCAATTTTTGTCCGAGATTATTGGACATGACCAGATCCCGAGCTGGAACAAAGATTCAGTTTACTGCACACATTTAGCTGCCCTAATAGCTGTGCATACGACCATTTGAAAAACAAATTGGACAGAACGTAAAAAGCGCGGAAATTAGAGAAATTATTTAATTAGTTAAACAAGAAGTAGCGACACTAATTTGAGTTTCGAGCTTCCTATTTTATGCACTTAGAAAGGGGTAATATATGGCTGTTACATGCCGTTTTACATTACGTGTAATACATGCCCTACACATGCAATTATTAGCACACCCAAACTGTGCTGACGTCACCATCACACCCATGCTTATATCACCGCTGCAATCCAGGACGTCAAATTAGGTTTCTGCCTTGCATTCATGAAATCCGCCAGTTTAGTTGACTATATTTCATAACCAGAGATGCCGTTACGAAGAAAACAGTCCGGGATTCAAACTAGTGTAAATTATATATTACGGTAACAGCAATTTACCGCCAAAACTAAGCATTTCGCGTTCTCTAAGATAATACAAGGTAATTGGTGCTTGCGCTGTCTCCAGTTAGCCAGGAAGGTGACGGCTGAGCGAGCTAGTGCTTCATGACTAGAGACCGGATTTTAGGCAAATGCCTATTTTTTTTCAACGCTGCGTAGGCGCACCATTTTTACATATGAGCACGAGTTAGGTGTTGACAATATGTTTAATACTCTTTTTACAGTGCCTATAAATGCCTATTTTGGGTGTCAGTGCCTATAAATGCCTATTTCCGACGTCGGTGACTAAAAATGCCCTATTTTACACAATAGGGGCCTGAAATACGCTGTGGTTTTGCTTTCAGATTTTGTTTGCTTTCGAGTCCATTTCGGTTTTGAGTGGAACACACACGTGGCAACATTAGATGACCTTGTCAGTTGACTGTGGTGAACACTGCACCTACGCCGGCTGTGTACACAATACCAATCACGTCAGCCGAAAATATCGAAGCAACCTTTTTCCTATTTTGTGCCATTTTACCGTGGCAGCTTGTTGATGACTTTGGCTATTAAACTGGTAGTTGACCAGATGGCACCACATTTTGGAAAGTATACGGAGTAAGTTATAGGTTCGTCCAAATTATTCCCAGTGGGTTCCAATTGAAACCAACTGTAAAATGTTCCATAAACCTTCTGGAAACAGTTTAACTGATTAAAATTTCCACCTGGGTAAACTGCCTTATTTTCGTTCCTTGTGCCCCAGCCGCATGCCATCTTCTTCAAATGCCATTTGGCGGTAATCTTGTTGGAGCAGGCCACAGCTGGCAGTCGTGCGTGCATACGAAAACGCATTCGTGCACTCAAATCATAGAGTAAATGACTCAAGAATGTGTATTTAATGCTTGCATGAAGGCCACTCTTCCGGCGTCGCTCCCGCGCCATATTCCCTCGATCCTTAAATTGAAATGGTGAAGCCACAAACTATAAAACACTGTTTACACAAATGACAACATATTTATTAATGTTGAAGCATCGTGTATGCCTGCAATAAATAACTTCAATTCCTGTGTGAGCGAAGACTGAAGTCATTTGTCAGATGCTTTGAATTGACAATGTTTCTATCAATTTCTAAATACATGGCCTCCTGTTAAGGTGTTCATTGTTTCTACTTCTGTACACGACAAACGAATTGTTTGTTTAGAGGTATACAAAAGTGTTTTAAAAGGGTTGGTAACCGTCCCTTTTGCTCTCCTGAAGCATGTGTATTGTACGAAAAGTTGCGCGACAGCCTTAAAAAAACGGCTTCTAATGTTCGCACCTTGGTTAAGGTCCCAAATCATTCCTGCTGTGTTTTTGTTTTATTTTACGGCAGATATTGCGCGCTGAAGTTCGGAACTGTGTGCACTTTTGATAAAGTTTATAGTGCCTATTTTTCTCCGTTAGGTGCCGAAAATGCAATTTTAGCCGCCTATTTATGGCGCCTAAAACGTGCTTTTTAGTGCCTAAAAATCCGGCCTCTATTCATGACTCGCCTAGGTTAGCTCAGTACCTCTGTTAGCTTCAGGCGTTGCGTGCACATTCGTGAGCGAAACAAGCAATCGCTCATTAGATGCCAGAATACTCGGTCTGGACGGGACAAGAGTGCTGTACGGTACACTCGTTAAACACGTAAGTGTTTTCTTTTTTTTTTCAGACGAGGTGCGATGGCACTTGCGGCGCACTTCTGAAATATGCAATCGCTTCTTAGAGGAGGTTCACTAGTACTGCCGGGTTCAGTACTCCCCTTAAAAATGTAATTTCTCCTCTACTACACTAGGCTCAACATTATTTCCATCCGGATGTCCTACTATGGTGCAGTGCACGCTTTAAACATGCAGTCGTTTCTTTAGATTACTTTAGACAGTAGCCGAACTGACATAGGGTAGCCGAACTGACATACAGTAGACGGGTTTAATATACAGTCACTCCTTTGGTCTAGGTTCGCCGGCTGTTCGCTGAAATGAGGTGCAGTACACTCGTGAAATGTGAAATCTCACCTTTAGGCTAGGTTCACTTGTACTGAAGAATGTTGAGGTTCATTACATTTATGAAATATGCGATCGCTCCTTTATTCCAAGCTCATTAGTAGTGCCGGCCAACGTACCCAGTCACTCTTTCACACTAAGGTCACTAGTACAGCCGACCGTTCATCAAACAGGTGCAGTGTGTAATAAGCCCGCGAAATATGCAGTTTGCTCCTTTAGTCTAGGTTACAGTTGTAAAATTTCAAGAAATTTTGAAACTTCGGAAGAAAAAAAGCCATTCCTTTCTTGTTTTTTTTTCTTCAGAAATACCAAGTCTCGGAATCAAACGAGAACGTATTTCATTAAGCACATTTCCTCTATAACTAGGGGATAGGTAAATATTCATATTTTTACACGAACACAGATATCCTGCAAACCTTTTTCAGGAAAAGATGACATATTGCATGAAATATATACAATCGACGCAAAGCATTGTGTAAGTCGGACTGGTCACAGCTGGGTAGGAAAATGCTTCCTTGTGCGCCTTTTCCGACGTTGTGGTTCGGGTGCTCGTACTTAAGGTTTTACACACGCTTTAGCACAAGGCAGTTTCCCCAGTTCGACCAGTTTTTTTTTTTTTTTTCACATGACGCAGACGAGGCGGAAATTTAGAGCAACCGACATGCCACTAACGTTAGCGGTTGGTAACTACAAAGACCTTGTCACCATGTGGGCGGCTCCAGACTCTCGGAAGGCTCCAAAAAGCTCATTTAGACCACCTTTTACAGTGAGTAGTGAGGTTATACTCTGCAGAGAACTGTTTGAAAATTTTGGAGCTTTTTCTCCTTATTGTGAGAAATGAAAACAAAAGGAATAAGAGTTTTTGCCCCAATTTTCCAAGGCTCTTTCTTTCAGGAGCTCACCCGGACGAAGACAATTTCTCTTGCCGGACGAAGAGAAGTTCTCTTGCCGAAACGTTGGCAAGCACCCTATGGCTTTACCCTCCCTTGTTCGCTTTGTGATTTTCAAGAACCACCTTCCCACCGTCCCTCTACTATGATCTCTATAGTCTAGGTTTATTAGTACTGCAGGCTGTTGGGTCTTGAAATACGCAGTCACTCCTTTAGACGAGGTTCAGTAGTACTGCTGGTCAGTTGTCACACTCGTGAAATATGCACTCGTGAAATACGCATTCGCTCTCTTGGGCGAGGTTAGATGTGGCTGCCGGTCGGTTGTCAGACCTGTATGAATGTATCCCGGCAGGCTCCTCCATCCGACGGTAGGTTGATACTCTCGATGGTGATCTTGAGCGGCATTCTTCGGTCGGAGCTGATCCGCCAGCGACAGAGCACTTCATTGTCTAGGACGTCGCTTTCCTGAATCACTCCCGACGCCTCGGTGATGTTGCCGCCGCACACTGCGTGGAGGGAGTGATTCAGATCAAGGCAGGTAGTGGAAGCTTCTAAGCACGCACCTCAGCATCCATAGCACGAGCTGAATGGCATCCGTCCTAATATCTGCTCAGTGAGAAAGCTTCGTCAGTGGGAGGAAAGCGCGAGCAACTTCCGTTCCGGCTAATTCGAGAAACCTCCGCTGAAACCGTAACTGCTCCGCCATCCGCTATGAGCGTAACTCAAGGAGGAATTAGCGTTAGCGTCTGTAATTCGTGGCCGCTGGGAGGTATAGGAAGCTTCAGTCCCCTTGCTTCATTGTCCCCGATGAAGCAGAGGACAATTAGAAAACAAGGAACGACAGAAGGAAGAGAAGGAAGGAACAAAGAGGAGAATAACAGCAAATCTGAGTACTGAGTGCTGAAGCGGATACAAGAACGATTCTGCTAAGCTTTTTGAAGTAAGTTGAAGAAGTTAGAGTTAGCAGTCTTTATATGCAAAATATTTTAATGTCTTCATCATTGGCACCCGTCTTCTATTTTGGTGGCGATTTCCGCATTTAGAAACTGCATGCCCTATTTCGCCGAGTTAAGGATCCGAGTTAAGGAAAGTCTTCGCTCAGTTATATGCGACGCGCGTGTTTTGTTTTGATATTTTCTCTGAGATCCCTTTCTTTAAACTCCCGCCCGTCTGTAAGCAGCAGCTAGAGACAGTCGGCAGCCCATGTAATTTGCTCTTGTGAAAGAAAGAAAGAGAAAAATAGGTGCTGTAGGGCTTGGGAATAATTTCGACCACCTGAGGTTCTTTAGCGTTTACTGGCATCGCACAGTACATAGACGCCTATCTTGTCACAGAAGCGGTGAGTGGTCTTGAAAAGATTGGATTTTGACCAAAGAAAAGGCGCAGTAACTGTCTCACTTCTTGGTGGACACTTTTAGTCGCACCCTGAGAGAAGGCATGAAGGAGGGAGTGAAGGAAGGAAGTGGGAAGGAGGTACTAGAGCCCACAGCAGCATGATTACTGCCACAAGAGGCAAGTAAGTGCCCGTAAAGGCTTATTACCCCACAAACCCTGGGTATAGGGCATTATTATATGGGTCGTGCCTAGCTAGCGTCATCGCTACCATCGTCATCTATGTGGACGGCCGTTTGTAAACACCTCGCTCTTTGGTTCTGCCTCGTCTAACACATGCGTGACGCAAGCTACAGAGGCCAGCTAGTAGTCGGCAGTCAGAAAATTTCTTTTTCCCGATTGGAGACAGCGCAGTAGTCTGACACGTGCATGATATCTGAGTCAACAAAAAGCAAGACTTCTTTTCGGGGCCATCCATCTGACGGTTTCAGGTAGCCTAAGCACAAGCAGTTTAAGACTGCCTCTGCGAGCACAGCGACAGAATGTCTGCATTTGGCCGCAAAAGAATTTCAGCGAGCACTGGGTCCCGAGATGAAGGGAGGACATTCATGTGCCAGTATCAAAACTCACGGTTTTCTTTCAAGCACGCGGCGAACTACCGCATCATACGGCGAAACACAACCTTCTGTTTCGCCGTAGGCTTGCTGGTACCAGCATCATCGCAACTCGTGGTGGCCATATCTTTTCGCACGGCTGTGCTCTTTCCATACCTGAGTGGACCCTCGCCGAAAATCCCTTGCCGGTGACCTCGGGCAGGGCAGTTTCGTCCGTCCAAAGACGGACCACCATGAACCGAGTCGAGCTGGTCATGGGTGCCGGCAGATCCGTCTTCGCAGCGATCTGCCCGCAAACGGTGCCCAGTGTGCGCTGTTCTGATCTTGCTGTGGGGTCCACTGCACAAGAAACACAAGCGGGCCAGTGATTCCGGCGACAGCCGATGTGGCCTCAGGCAGTGATAGCGATAGCGCCTCACGCGCCTCAGGTGCAAGTGACAGCATTCCGTGCATAGCGACTCACACGCAGCGCCCGTCACAGCCATCTGCCATTGAAATTCTCCCAAAACTGTGTTCAAACCTTGCTCAGTATCACTGCATTGGAGCTACTTTGCAACACCGTCCCACCAGTAGGTCTACCACAGCTTACTTGGGAATTGTGCTATGCATACAAAAAAAAAAAACGCGAATAAATTATGCGCGCATTTCACTCTGTATTCTAAAGATCTAAAAGCGAAGAAATTCGAATTTCTCACATGATTATTCCGCTACATTGCCTTTTCAGCTATATTAGGTGGGCTTGCGTAACTATGACCTCTTCAAAAATGAATTAGAGACGACCATGTCAATGGTATAGCATTAAACGCCTTATCCGGGGAAAAAAATGTCACAATATTCGATCATTGGCTGGAGTAAAGTGACGTCACCAGACAGGATAATTCCCATTGGATTCTGGGAAGTGACTTCGCCAGACGTCACTTCCAGTAAAGGCATCAACAGCTTCTAATGCTATCATATTGTCAGCACATAATGTTACTGGACGCCCCCTTTGAGTTTTCTTAGCAGTTATTGCGACTCCTTGAACAGTCAGAAAAGAAACACCCGGTATACCGAACTAGAAGGGGATCACAATATAGTTCGACATATTAATAATTTAATGCATAAAAAATGGAAATACACGAGCTTATGTGCAGCCTTGAAGCAAGCATACATTGCATCCACTCTAGTGACGCGCACCTTGCAGCGACGTGCCGTCTGCTGGCGTTCAGGCAGCCCATCTTTCACTGGGATTCACTAGGCCTAGCCAGCTTCACATCGAAGCCGCAGGGAGCAGTGCTTTGAAACTAACCACTGCCTATTATAAGATGCCTAATGCCGTCATGCATACACAATAAGTAGTACATTCTCGTTAAAATTAAGGCACAGTTGGTTTCCGCAACGCCTTCGGTGAAGACGCTAGGGCTGCGGCTAAGCTTTACTCAATTTGTAGTACGGCAGTGGTTGTGGCGTGGAGAATGAGTACAAGAGATCGAAGTCCACCCACGTTCACGTCGTCACGCGGCTTCAATGCGCTAGCGCTGCTAGCAGGGGCGCAAGGCCGCGCAGCCGGCCTGTCTCCGATTAAAAGTTATCTCTCTCCGCTCTCCGCGCGCGGCAAGCAGAGCGCCGTTAGGAGAAGAGCCATGTGCAGGAGCGCGGCACGCGTTCCGATATATGAAACGACCTGCGAAACTGCAGGCACATATACTGCGAGACTTTCATATTTTAAGCAGGATTTTCAAGCGGATAAATTTTGTGTTCGATATAACCAATAAGTCGAAATATCCGGATTCGATATATCGAGATACATTTTCGGTTGTCAGTCTGCGTATCCTCCGTGTTATGCGATGATGCGTTGTTTCAAGAACTATGTCGAAGTTTCCAAAAGCACAACAATGCAAGGCCATGCGAGCGGTTTGAAAAACAACACTAAGTTTGCAGTAAAGAGCAAACTTTATTTTACTTCCGGATCACCAAACTGCTTTAAAAAAAAATGCTTCTGGGTCATACGCCTGGGGAGTAATTGTTGACACGACGCAGGTGTTTGTATACACCGTTTATTCAGCCCAATATATAATTTCATGGGTTTTACTCATCAGACAAGGCAGCAGAGTAGGCATGCTGCAAGCTACGTATGAGATTCTATACTGTTTATGACAGGGTTGGACGCGGGAACGTAATCCATTGGAGGGCATCTCGAAGTGGTGAAAATGAGCGAGAAAGCTGGGACGTCTGCAATTAACGCTTCCTTTAGTACTTTTTTAAAATGTCCTTTGTTTTAAATCTTACACTTGAGCAGCTCTTGTAGGAGATGTAGAACAGTTCAATAAATACATGGCGTCTTTTTTCTCAGTCTAGTATGGCTATTCTAATATGTTAACCACATATAGAAGGTCACGAGTCTGCTGTGGTTGTATGCCTTTAAGTGCTATTGGTAGAAAACAACTTGCCCTCTACAGCGCGTATTAAAATTACCTTGCCTCCCAGATCCACTTGTAAATGCATCATCAGCAACTCAAGTTGTTCATTGACGATCACATTTGACTCTTGACTCTGCCAATAATTCAATGCTCCGTAGCAGGGCCTTCGATATAAAGAAAAGTATTAAAGCAATAAACGTACCTGAATTCTTTCAATTAGAAACGAAGGAAGAAAAGAAAATATGGTGGAAGAAATTCAGTGATAATGAAGGAAGCTTATTCTTGCTTTGTTGGCTACCCTGCCTTACTAAAACTTCTTTAGATACTTCACAGACAATCCGCAGGCAGTCCTTAGGCAGTCTAGAGACTGTTTGTTTAAATTATTGCGAGGGAGCTGCTATGCAGTAAAAAGCATGCAGTGCGGACATACCGTCGTAAACTTTGACGTAGTCGTAGAAGCAGCTCTCCATGGTTTCCCATCTGCGGAGGTCGACCACGTCGAAAGTGATCTTGGCGGAACGCATTGGAGGCGCCACTAAAGACCAAGTGCAGTTGAGGTAGCCGGTGTACTTTTCAGGATACCCAGGAGAGGTGATGTTGATCACGGAGGACGCGTTGGCCAGTTCAACTTGGAGCTTGCACGCGGAACCTGTCAGGGAGGGAGTAAGGTGGACATATTTCATTTTAGAAAATTAACGAAACAACGCAGCTTCATGATTTTCAATGAAGCAGCTTATCAGGGGTGCAGATAGTTTAACATCTATAACAGTATTAAAAGATAGCTTTCTCATTCTCTCTTTATGAGTGTGGCACAAAGGAGTGACATGTGCTTCGTTTCGCACGCATCGAAGAAGCCCGCCGAGCCCGAGATAATGTGCTTTTTATGGCTTAAAGTGGACCTGCACTACCCTTTTGATGATTTTCCGTTACACGTTACATTGCTTGCATGTTTTGCAAAGTTGGCTACATCCGATCTCCTCTTGCGTGCTACATCCATGGCGCGTGCATGTAAACTCGTTGAGCCATTACTGCGTCAGAGCTCCATTCGACAATTAAACGATGCATGCAATCGATTACATAAATGCCATGAGACCATGTTCGTTTGTTAAGCTGACATCGTGAGAATCAGAATACGGGCTTAAAACCTGTCACGGGGCTCAGAATAGCTCCTCAACACTTGCCGTGCGCGACACCCCAGCACGCTGTCCGATTTTGTGCGCAATTCAACTCAAAATGTGCGAAATAGTGGATTGTTTCTGAAGCTGATAGCGGTGCCTATCGAAGCAGGATTCGGGCGGTCAACTGTTGGTTCGCCGTAATTCTCACACTGTTCGTGAGGTGAGTACAAAAGAGTGTTTTGATCCGCCTTGCGGTCATTCTTTTATCTTGTTTCGATAACAAACTTTGAGCGGTACAACACCGCTCATTTCAAGGCAACATAGTCTACTTGTCCGTTTTATCCTGCACACTTTCTGTAAACTCTTATTTCTAATTTGTACTTCCTCCAAATTATACCTGCGGCTTGGCTGTCTTTAAGCCAAAGATATCTCTGCACGTATCGTTTCGCTTGCTTCGCTTATTTAGTGTAGAAGGCTTTCCAGCTATTGTAACCCGCAGCATCATTTCTCTGTATTGCGTGCGGCAACGCCAAAAATAAATCGCTATAGAGACTTGTGCCTACAGAAATTTGTTCTCGAGCTACCAACCCTGGCCTGCGCTTCTCTTGAGCGCCTAGTAACTGACAAAACAAAAAGTTTACTTTAATACCACTAGTTTTATACGGATCTCCTGCGCATTGCCTTGTCTGCTATTGTAAGTCTTCAGTTAAGTATGTAGACGCAATTTCGGTGCTTTGATGACTCTATTAAGCAAAGGCCCACGAACGTTTGTGGACATTTTCCTTCGAACCTCTGGGCTGTGTGCATCATGGTCACTGCCAGAACAGAAGGAAGTGCAAGCATAAGGCCACAGGTTTACTCTCCAGCAGCAAAAAAAAAAAAAGTAACTGCGCGGATTTACCGGCTATGCTGGTGTCTATGCTTTGCAGGTAGCTGCTGTTGACGGCCTCCCACCGCATTCTCCACTTGGCGTAGCCGCCACCGGAGGTAAACCTGACTTGAACATGCGACGAGCGGAGAACAACCGGACCTGGCTTTCTGCTCCCGCAGTAAGTCGCCACCTCGGGCGAGCCCTCGTCGATGCCTTCGATGATCTGCAAAAGCAAAGGTTAATGCGCAATCTTGACTTTTTTAATGCCGCGTGGGGAAACTGCTAGCCCGACGCCGTGAACTGCCATCGCATCCCGTGGTAGTAGTGCATGAGCCTCTATAAAAAAAATTGCCAGTGGTTTAGCTCTGGTTAAACCTGCAGGATTGCGAAAGCAACGAGGTGAGAGAGAGAGGTGATGGAGAGCTCGCGGCGGCGGCCCTGGCACGCTAGCTATGCGCCGCTACTGTGCATGCGCAGCTGGCGAGCGCGGCGGCGGCGGCACTTCTGAGTCACCCGCGCAGCGACGGCGGCGGTACTCCAGCTGTGCGCCGTGTGACGTCACTGCTCCTCGCGCATGCGCAGCTTGGCCTTTCGCCAGCTCCGCGAAATGGCTCAGCGACTCGCGTAGTGTTGCTTTCGCAACAATTTCGCTGACTCAACTACATCACTCCCAGATTATTCTTTTGTTACGCGAAAGCGTGAAGTGTCCTGCTAAACGGAAAATCCGGTGTCGGCGCTGTAGTAGTTGTCGACGTTCTTAATGTTGGCGCTGTGAGCGTACAATCTGCATTAGTTGTAAAGGTGACTGCGCCACGCGAGGAGCGGCGGATTCGGAAAGTGATTTAAAGAATTAGAAAACGTGTGATTGGATGGTCGCAACATGACTCAGACGTCATTAGGACATGCAAACATACAAAGCAAATGAATCCCAATGAAAAGAACATCGGAGTTTTTAGTCGGGTATCGAACCTCTGATCCTTATGCTGCGTGTTAGACATACTACAGCTACGCCGCACAGGCACACTCGTATGCCCTGATTAAAGAGAGGCTTTATATATGTCGTGTGGTCTTTCACATAATGGTTAGTATATGGTTTATGTGGGTTTAACGTTCTAAAGCGACTCAGGCTATGGGGGTCGCCGTAGCGAAGGGCTTCGGAAATTTCGACCATATGGGGTTCTTTAACATGCATTGACATCGCACAGCACACGGGCCTCTAGCATTCCGCCTTCACTGAAATGCGACCGCCGCGGCCGAGATCAAACCCGCGTCTTTCGGGTAAACAGCCAAGCGCCATAACTACTGAGCCACCGCGGCTTTTTTTCTTTACTGAGTCACCGCGGCGGCCATTTTTTTTTCACCCCAATGATTGTGATTGTGAAAGAGGAAGCGGTGCCCGTGTCTGCCTGGGCAAGAGGAACTGCTGACGGGACCCATTAAAGCTGTCGCAACATACCTTTAAAGAAGGAGCTTAAAGAGTCCCTCAATTTTTTTTTTCTCTTCTGTGGATGCTGGGTGTTTTCGGTTTCTCCTTTGTGGGGTATCGAAAGAAAGAAAAGCTCGTTTGGGGCACTATTTTGTGGAAGGAAGGAAGATTTCTTTGTCACGTCACACAAGAAGTGGTTTCGGGCGCGATACTCTATGTGTCCACGAAATGCAGCGCCATCGCGTCGACATGACTTGCGGTGAAGTGACCGTATAGAAGCACGGACTGCGTAGGCAGCACTCAAGTTCAAAAAGTGATTTTTTAACGCCTAAAGTTCACATCAATGAATCTCCCTTCGTTAAAAGTTGATAAGCCCGGCTATCAAACGAGTGAAACCTTATATTTTTAATTGAAATATCATAGCGGCATTGTTTGCTACTTTGCCAGAACGTGAGCAACAATGATGTCTCTTGCGCCTTTAATATATTTTTTTCTGCACAACGCGCCTACATATAGGGAACCAAATTCATTCATTTCGAATAGTAATACGTCTTGCCAACGCCACAAAATAGCCCAAGAAGGTAGGAGAACAAATTTTTGAGAACAAATGCCATTAGTTTCAATTATTGGGTGTACTCAATGAAAATTAAAAAAAAGAAAAATTGCTAGGTATCTCTTTGTACATTAGGGCTGAACTGGTGTGGATATCAGAAAAAGAAATGGAAACGATATGCCAGACCGCTGAGTGTTTAGTTACTTTTTCCTAATTACCTTGTTTTGCCAAGTGAGCTAAACATAGCGCACAAAACACGTGGACAAGAGGGAACACGTATGACAGGACGGGCCCTGAAAAAAGTCCTGGTTCACCTTGCTTTATCATCAGGCGAAAGCAAATTTAAATGTACTGAAGCGGTAAAATAAAAAGCCACAAATATATTAGCAAAGTGATATTCCCTATATGACAAAATGGCATGATTTTATTCAGTCATGTTCAAGGTCGCTGAACGTCGCACCTGAGGCGTTTTAGACAGAGGTATCTGTCAGCTGATTTAAAGATTCATTGTTGACTAAATATGCGGAAATGAACAGCAAACGTTATAGTAAGCTAACCGTGATGCAATCTACCATTTCTCTACAAAACTTCACTTTGAAATATCGCAAGAAGTGATTTGTGTCAGTACCCGAGAAAAAGCAACATTCCAGAAAACCGCGTAAAGGATGATGCACAAAAGGTGCACTTAAGATATTCAGGCACTTTTTATTGCCTCTCAAGTCTTTTGCGTTGCTTTCTGGAGTTTTGATATGTACAACCAACCCTAGTTGGACACAAGTCAAGAACGCAGCGGCTTTTCCGCATCAAAGGACTCCCTTCCAGTCAATGGCGTCTGCCAGTTCTCATGGCCCTGCTAGCATGACAATGAAGGAAGTGGTAGATGAAAGGGGATAAACCCTTCCCTAAGTAGTTGGGGATAGACCCCTCCCTCCATTGTGGCGTCGCTCCCTGCATTGTCACCCTAGCAGGTTCCTGAGAATCGGCCGGCGCCATTGGCTGGAGAAGGGTGTCCTCTGGCGGGGAGAATCCGCTTCATTCTTGAGTTGTATCCGGGCTATAGTGCATACCTAAACAACAATAGAGAGTTTTAGTATAGCGTTAGCGTGATAGCGGACTTAAGGGAAATTACGTTAGCGTGCCGCAAGTAACTTATCCCTACAGACAGTTTTAGTGTAGCGTTTTGAAAACGCTAAACGCCATCTGCTTGACATGGATGCCAACGGTCCTTCTAAAATGGTCGACATTGCCGCTAGCTTGCCAAAGTATAATATTTCCGAGTTTTTTAAACGAATTATTAGTGCAGCGTTCATTTTCGTCCGCAAAATGACCCCGAAATTGAAATAAAATGAAATAAAAACGTAAAACAGTGGCGCCATTTAGTAAAGGCAATGTTAACTACAAGCCGTTGGAGCAAGAGTATTTGCCATCACATGACGTTTAATGTTAAAAAAACTTTTGTAAATTTAATAGAAACTCTTTTTACAGAATTTAAGCCCATAAAACACCGCGAAAAACCTCCAAATTTATTTTTGTCTCGTTCCAAACAGTTTTGCTAGGTTTCTGCTGCGTTTCGGGCCGTTGCAGACGGTAGCAGTGCAGCTTGAGGTTCCATTAGGCTTGCGCGCTCCAGAATCGAGAGCGTATCTCAAAAACTGGGCTGAATTTCAGCTTAAACTTTATCGTCGAAGCAAGGTAAGTCATAGCGAAAAGCAAAAACACCAGTAGTTGCCGGTAAACATGCCGACCGGAATCGCAAGAGCTGCTGAATCGGCTGAAGCGGGCGGCTGTCGCTTGGAAGGACGCCGCCATGTTTCCACGCTAAGGACGCAAAAGCCGCAACTGCCGCAACGCTAAATTCTTTAAATTGCGTGCGTACGCTAACGCTATTTCCCCATTAGCGTTCTGCGCATGCGCACTCTGGACCCGCTATTCCGCTATGCACGCAATTACGCAAAGCCCGCAATACTAAAACTCTCTAATGTTCGGTACACGGAAGCTCATGCAGCTGCAGAGATTCGCGAACAGAGGGCAACAGGCTATACGCACGACGATGTTGCTGGACCAGCACTCCTCGTCGGTGGAGAACATGTTGTCCCAGCTGATTCTCGGATAGAGGTCGTCGGGAACGTGCAGCCTCCACGTGAAGGTGCCTACGGCGATTGCTTCGTGCGGGTACATCGGAGACTCGATGACGCCCGACATTCCCTCCAGGTCCACAGTGCGCACTGCGCCATTTTTTTTCCTCAATAAAACATGATCAGAAGGGACACACTCCAAACCTAGAACTCAAGAACCACTAAGGCTGCTCCCTTTCCGGATGCTTCTCACAAACTTAGATCGCTCAATAAAGACAGGTTAAAAAAGCTACGAGACTGACGCTAGCTTCAAAGCGTACACGTCCAGCTGCTTTAGGCTGTGCGCTGACATTCGCTGACGTCACATGTCTGCGAACGTTGGGAGCTTCACAAGAATATAGAGGCGTCTGAAGAGACTGGTGAGGATTGGTTGCATCTAAAAGTTTCCTGGATTTGTTGTTGTGTTAATATTATAATGAAGCCAATCAGCTGTCTTTGGGAGGAAGGAGAAACACTGGAAATCATTGCTATTCTTGTGCTTTTCACAGATTGAGAGGAAAAGTGCTGAATAAGCAGATTAAGTAGCAAGTAATTCAATAAAACGAACAAAAACCAACACGCTGCACTGGAAGCCGAACCCATGACCTTCACGTCATGTGAGGTCGGCTACCCTTAGCGACATGTCTTTTAGTCGGCTCTCTGACTGTCTCCTATTTAAAATTATCCCTCAACAACTTCTCTCCTTTAACGAAAAAAAGAAGAAAAACAAAGAAATTATTTTTCTATGTTTTCCTTGGTTTCAAGGACGGCTTCTTTAGCAAATATTCGCACCAGTTCTTCAATTCTACTTTTTTCTACTTGCTACTTTGTTCCGCTTACCCTAAGAAGCGTTTTTAAGAGTCGCGGAGTCTGTCTTTTTTTATGTGGCACACTTGCCATAAAGGCATTATTTAGGTTCACTGTATACTGTAGGAAATCATGTAAGGTATTTTCGTGCACGAACAGGAGAAAGCTCCAGCTCTTATTGTTGTCAGTCAGCCACTTAGAGAAGTCCTCCTCCCTTGTCGCCCACTTTCTGCAAAATCAGCAGGTGGCGAACATATCCACCTCCGCAGCCGGTGTGGGACATCTCGAGCAAGGGGCGGGTCGTGCGTCTTCTCGAGAGCCCCATCGGCAGGTGACCGACGGGGTGAGGGCCACCCCAGCCCTGATCCTTCTAAGGGATACCTCCTCCAATCTCGTTGGGTTATGAAGGAGGGGGAAAGTGCATGGGGGAATGAGGGCAGGTGTAGTTTTCTTTAAAGAGCATGCAGAGATGGGGACAGCGGAGCGGGTGTCAAAAGAGAGCCTGGTGGGGGATGCATTAGTGTTTGGAACTTGGCGTGTAAGGATGTCTACCGATGTATGACCAGAAGCATGTATCGCATATACGGACACGCTGATTATTAAAAAGGGCGATATAACAGCAGCCGCTAGCTCGACACACAGAAAGCTAAACGTACATCATGAATACCTATCAGACAGCCCGTACCCGCTTGTGATGGAACTTGATGCGATCCGTGATGCTACGGAGGCCATAAATAAAACAGAGTCTATAACGGAAGCCCATATGTATATAGACTGCTTAGCAGCCAAAAACTAACTGAAAAGAGTGACAAAGTCACTATGTGCTACTCAGGAGATCCATGCACTCAACAAGAAAACAAAGATACGCATCCAGATACGCTCGACACAAGACGATGCTCAGAACGCTGAGTCTCTCTATTTGCTCGCTGCAAAGCTATCGCCATACAAACATTTCCCTTTGTTTACGAGTTGACCAGTGCTTTCGTTCAGGTATGGCTTCCAACGAATGAAACACGACACTCCGGGAACGAAGCCTTATGATGCTGGGAGGATTTGCATCAAAATTTTGATTTCAAATAGGAGTTGGAAGAATGCTTGCGCTGCTGATTTCCTCTTTATTTTTTTTAGCTTGCACCAACAGAAGCAAGCCTCACAATAGGATTTGCGGGACGTCACGCGCTCATTAGGCAGTTTTAGTTTCACGTACGCAAACGTGAGAAGTCTACGTAGCCTACGCTCATGTCGTTTGGAACCCTACGCGACGCACGCCGCGCGTAGCGTGCTTCGATGCGAGGGGGAAACGCGCATCGAAACACTATAGCCGCGCGTTTGTCTAGCGCCATCTACTAACAAACAGATGCAGACACTGCTGTAGTCAATCTTATACAAGACGAGTCAAAGCCAAGCCAGTCGGACTGCGTCGGCGCAATGCTATACGTAATGACGACAAACGCTACTTTGCCAGGCATAACAGCTGAAAAATCATCCTTCTATCTGTAAAACAAAAGCTACTTATCATTTGATGCAACAGTTTAGAACGCGATATCGCGCCGGGGGATTACCGACGAAGCGCTATTGCTGTGAAGCGGTCGGACAGGGCGGCTCCATGCTGACAACGCTACGTACACAAGCAGCGCAAAAAACGCGAATCTCACGAACGTCCATGAGACTCATGCTTACCCTTCGCGTTCTACGCGCGCGCACTGATCACCCGTAAGAGTTCTACGTACAGTCTTCGCCAAAAGTAACCGGGCACATGTGGTCTCTATCTTAGCAGCGTAGCAAAGCACTCATGGCAGCCCTTAAGCTCTGAATCTTTGTAAAGTAAGGTGAGCCATTGTCCTCACGTTTCGACACCTTTCGTTCTTAAGCAGTGTCGTAACAGCTCCGTTATGTGGTTGAGAAGTAAAAACCTGTTGCTCGGTTACTTTTGACAAAGGGGGTACATGAAACTAAAACTGTCTATTGGTTCAACACTGCAGAAGTAGTCTTTTAGGCAACACTGGAGACCAGGTTTGCTGAAACAGGAGGAAGAGGGCAGACGCACGCGTGGTGAAGTGTGCCAAGAATCCGGCGCCCACGTCAGTGTCATCCGAGTGGAACTTGAGCCAGAGCCCGTTGGCCTGCGTCAGGTTCGCGGGGATATCGTCTCCGCAGAAGCGGCCCAGCAGCTTGCCGTTCGCGTTCCGCTCGCGCACTTCCAGGTAGTCCTTGTTGCAGAATTCGCTCGCTTCCAGGGAAAACAACCTGCGCCAACGAAGATGCCGTTCAGGGTTTTCTCACGAAACTAACCCGGGAGTTCGTTTATGCGCGCCGGAGGGCCAAAAAAAAAAAAAACATGAGCTGCCGTACCGTATTTATAACCACCAAAGTGTTTCCTTTGCAACCACTAGAGAGGCATCAGAGTATGAAAGAAAAAAAAGAAAAACATGTTCACGTGTTCACATTCATTCGATACCCCTTGAAAATGCGCGATAATTAGATTTCCGTAGCTATATACACAGTTTGCTCAAAAGGAACGCTACTGGCCCTCGAATAAGTGGCGTAATGACAGCTCTGAAGACCTAGAGAGAAAAAAGTGGTAAGTTGTTAACGTAGTTAAAACGAGTAGAAGTGCGAAAACATGTGTTTAGCCTCTGCCTTCGTGCAGTGGCGAGCGAAGATGATCTTTTCGCGACGCCTCGGGGGTGAAACCCAGTTGTGGCAATATTTTTTTTATTTCTTCACGGCCGTCGCTATGGTAGGTTTGGCCAAGGTCACCCTCAAGGTCATCCTCCCATTGGCTACAGCTGGCGCGACGCTCCTCCGAAATAACCCGAACTTACCCGAGTTTCTACGAGGCTTTACACAAGATTCTTGATTGGGACCGTGTTCAGTAGTGCTTAGAAGCGCGCAAAGCTGTGCAAGTTTACAATGGATAAGTGGTGCTTTTTAGCCAGAATGTCAGCTTCCAGGTGAGCACGGCGAGCATTGAATCAGCCATGCACACTAGCGCATTTGGGGTTCGCATAGCTGTAGTGACGAGAAAAGGAAGCGGGTATTGTTAAGAACGCGCCGGAAACACCAGGAAAGGCGCACTGTCTCTCGCATACCGCGGTTCAGCATTGCCGCAGGAGCCGCTAAGTCTTATGAATCAGTCCTGACTGAATCAGTTTTCACAAGCAGCAAATGGCCTAATTTAAGGTGGGGAGTAAGCTAACAACATTGGTGCCTTACTCTAATTATCGAATTTTGTTATAGGTTTTTCGTAGCGCTTTGTTTCTTGTATATTCACGCACTGTATTCGAAACAGGACTATGTAGTGCGGTGATGGGTCGCACTTCACTTTAGTAGTCCAGCGCGTCGAAAAAGTGGAGAAAGCCTGTTCGCAAGATATATACAGACACAAAGGCCTGATAAAGAGCAAAAAGATCTTGTATTCTAGATAGGAAGAATGCAGCCGTACGAGAAGGTGAGCTCCACCATGTTTCCTGCGGCTGCGGTGATCCTCCAGGGACAGTCCACAGAGGGAATGTACGTATCCGGGTAGCCGGGGCTGGCAACGTTGCCGTCCAGAGCTGTAGTCCTCCCTCCGCAGCCTGCGTGGTACAGATACGTGCAGTACTGACCTCCCTATTTCTCCGGGAATTTTGTTGCGAAAGCAACACTACGCGAGTTGCCGAGCCATTTCGCGGAGCTGACGAAAGGCCATATTGCGCATGCGCGAGAAGCAGTGACGTCACACGGCGCACAGCTAGCGCGCCGCCGCCGTCGCTGCGTGGGTGACTCAGAGGCGCCGCCGCCGCGCTCGCCAGTAGCGCATGCGCAGTAGCGGCGCATAGCTAGCGTGGCGGGGCTGCCACCGCTGCCGCGCGCTCTCCATCGACTCTCTCTCTCTCCTCGTTGCGTTCGCAATCCTTCAGGTTCAACTAGAGCTAAATTGCCAATTTTTAAGAACGTTTTCTTTTGCCCCATTTGTTTGTTTGGCTTCAAATTTCGCAGTGATATCGCATATCGAAGCTTGCTTCCTACAGTAATGCTTTGGTTGAGGTACAGTCATGAGCAAAAGTAAGATATCCCCCCCCCCCCCCCCCCCTTGCTTTCCACTCTGCTTTGTGGGCTCCACCTGACGAAACCCTCCTGCTGTCGAGACTGGCCCAGTGCAGCGATCTCGACAGCAAGAGGGCTTTGTCAGGTAGCGCCCCCAAGCGGAATGATAAGATTCGGAACACGAAGAGGAGGGTCTCTTACTTTAGCTCGCGACTGTACCTGCGTGGTTCGCGTTGTAGAAATGAAAAATCATTTTTTTTTGTCTGCGAAGCCAACCCTCGGAAAGGAGGTGCCCCAAGCCGAGTGGTTGAGTGCCGCCATTTGCCGGCAAATAGAAATGAACAATGAAGCTACCTGCATCTTTATACGTTAGTTATGTTTCCAGCAGACAGCAACCTTGTCCCCCTTGATTGATTGAGTTCGCTCTTCTGAGAGTTGATCGGCCTCGGAGATGACAACGTTTTGCCACACAGCACGAACTATGCAAGTTCCGGAGCCAAGTGCGTTACTCCAAGTGTACTACAAAATGTGATCTCCAGACGGAATTCCAGAGCTAATGGACCAGTGGTGCAAGTGAAAGTCTTTATTTTAAGATTACCAAGGCGTAAGCATAAATCTCTCATGTACTCATTGATATATAAATGCATAGTCATATTTACAACGAGCCCCTCATTCCCCTTCCTTGTTTGCTTAATTGCTTAGCGAGGGCCTCGATCCTGGCAGCCTTGATGTCTGTCATATTTACAACGAGCCCCTCATTCCCCTTCCATGTTTGCTCAATTGCTTAGCGAGGGCCTCGATTCTGGCAGCCTTGATGTCTGTCATATTTACAACGAGCCCCTCATTCCCCTTCCTTGTTTGCTTAATTGCTTAGCGAGGGCCTCGATCCTGGCAGCCTTGATGTCTGTCATATTTACAACGAGCCCCTCATTCCCCTTCCATGTTTGCTCAATTGCTTAGCGAGGGCCTCGATTCTGGCAGCCTTGATGTCTGTCATATTTACAACGAGCCCCTCATTCCCCTTCCTTGTTTGCTTAATTGCTTAGCGAGGGCCTCGATTCTGGCAGCCTTGATGTCTGTCATATTTACAACGAGCCCCTCATTCCCCTTCCTTGTTTGCTTAATTGCTTAGCGAGGGCCTCGATTCTGGCAGCCTTGATGTCTGCCATATTTACAACGAGCCCCTCATTCCCCTTCCTTGTTTGCTTAATTGCTTAGCGAGGGCCTCGATTCTGGCAGCCTTGATGCTCTGTCATATTTACAACGAGCCCCTCATTCCCCTTCCTTGTTTGCTTAATTGCTTAGCGAGGGCCTCGATTCTGGCAGCCTTGATGCCATAGGAAGCATAAGAGGGTTCTCACACAGCTTCCACCCTCTCCGTTCGATGACGTTCTACGTCACACCTGCGGTAACTCAGGACGTTCTACGTCCGCCGCTTATGAACGTGGGTGGCACTAATGAACACTCTCAAGGTTAGGTTACTTGTAAACATAAATACCCCCGAAAGCAGAAGGTTTGACAGCCGTCGCCGTAGCTCAGAGGTAGAGCACCGGACGCGTAATTCGGAGGTCGTGGGTTCGGATCCCACCGGCGGCATGTGGTTGTTTTTTCTTCTGCTTTTCTAATCAATTAGCTTTAAGCGATGACATATTCTACATTGATCAACACCACAAAATAAATAAATTAATTTGAAAAAAAATAAAAAAAATCTCCTGTGCCCCTTGGTTTCTGTGGCTGTTGGCTTCTGTCACATAGCAAGTAGTTTGTTATCTGTAGCTTCCTCCGAGTTTATATGTGTAGCCATTCATTCATTCATTCATTCATTCATTCATTCATTCATTCATTCATTCATTCATTCATTCATTCATTCATTCATTCATTCATTCATTCATTGCGCCATGTAGAAAGCACTTTGCCGCATAAACTTTTGTGCTAAGGCGAAGCCAGCTTTCAGTAGCAGCGCAGTCCCAATGCAGGAACTTCATTCTTCGGGTACATCCTGCGCTTTGAGCGTACACGTCCGGCAAGGTCCGGCGCCTCAGCTCGAAAGAAAGAGAGAGAGATAGAGTTTGGGGTGTTACCTTCCCCTCAGCTAGTTACTTTTTGCACACGATTTCCTTCCACCTCCTGAATCGTTCCCTGCCATTCCTGCGTGGGTTTGCACCCAATACCGGCAGCCCCTTCCCTGACACGCCGTTTTTTACCATGCCGGCGAATTTGCATTTTGTCGCCCTCCTCGCTTCTACCCCTCGCTCTAGAAAAAAAAAAAGTACAGTTTAAAGCCACTGCTCGTCCGTGTCTCTCACTGCGTCCCGTCTCATCCGCACTGTGTCACATAGTAAGCGTCGCGTTTCAGTGTATATCAAGGAGAACGCCGGTCTCCGGTATGTAAGTTTACTTCTTGTTTGCCCTGGAAGTTGATGTGGGGATGCATGGGAAGTGGCCATCACTGGAACTGCAAAAATCGTCCACATTTGCGTCTACGTGCCGCCAGGGTCACCGAGAAACATAGTTCAGGAATTTATATCTTAAGTGAGGTCGTCTCTTGGAGAGGTGATCGTCATTGTCTGCAGAGATTTAACGTCGATGCAGTCGCCGACAGGACGAATAAAGATGAAGGAGAATGCTGTTGATGACCTTAGATTTTATTGGCGCAAGGGCAAATTTGGTCAGGGAGCGACATGGCATAAGATTGTTTTTATACAAGGGTTCCACATATGTAATCCCCCAAGAAATCGAGCACCAGGCCAGGAGGAAGCTTGTATTCACTGCATCACCGGTGGGTACTCGGAGGCAGTGGATATCGAACCTCGCGCTTCCCGCATGTAATACCCATGAGGAGGAGAATGCTATTATCTCATCGACTACGTTTCAAAGATGTGCAGCGTTTCTACGGTCAATGAATCTCAGGTACCGGACACTTCGGAGAATTCTCCGAGGTTCAATCAAAATTTCGATCATGATGGGTACGAGTGTCGACATGCTCGCATGGGTAGAGGCGGGACCATCGCAATATGCAAATTTAGTCAGCGTAAAAGAAGGCAAAAGGGAAAGGAACTGATGCAATCATGCAGTATGAAGTGGCAAAAACAAAAGAATCTTAAAAACGCTCATTAAAGAACCACAGGTGGTCGAAATTATCCGGAGCCCTCCACTACGGCGTCCCTCATAGCCTGAGTCGCTTTGGGACGGTAAATGCCATAAAGAAAACTTTAGTGTGTGGCGCGAGTGTCAGCGGTTGTTTGTCATTTTCTTTCTCAATTAGTACATAGTTCTAATTACACAAACCAGTACGCATACTAGAACACGTTATACACCTCAGCACATACAAGGTCTCCTCTCAATTAAGCCGTACGAACGTACCTCAATGGCCTATAGGGGTAGCGTGTCTGACTCCTTAACTCATGGGTTTTATTCTCAAATAATTAGCCCGATTTTTGTTTTACCGTAAATAATTTTATTTGCATCCTCACATGCTGCAATGACATTTCTGTCATGTTACGACGTCGTAGTCACGGTTTAATGTGAGTTTTAATCATTTTCATTCCACAGCTCAACGTGTGACGTCACAACCGTCTCGACCAATCTTGAATTAGTCTGAAAACGCATGACTTTTCCTCCGAACATTCGCTCCAACCATGTCGCGTTAAAAAAGGTAGTTTCAGGGCGCTGAGGCAAAGCATGTAAATGCAGAGCACAGAAGTGTGAGAGGCCATGCGTTCTTCATCTGCTAAAGCGAATGCGAGCTGAATGGCTAGCGAGGCAAAGTAGAAATAAGCTTCTTTTTTCCCCGCAAATCCGAATTCTGTAAACTTTTGTCATGACAGTGCTGCTGATGGAGATTTGTCGCATTACATCGTACGCTTCCCTGTACATTTTATTGCTTCCTTTTATCCTTTTCTGGCAGACCAAGTAAATGGAGAAGAATGCTCAACGGCTGCATTGTGCAGAAGATGCTTGATCTTAAATCGACGAAAAAAGCTTTCGCATAATATAGCAAATTATCTGACGTGAAAGCAAGAGTTGCTAGACCCGTCTCGGACACGCTCATGGGAAGTGTAAAGGAGTGGGCGGGAGCGAAAAAGGGGGGATGAAAATGAACTAAAAGGAGAGGGAGGGGGTTATGAGGCTAAGTAACAGATAGGAGAAGAAAAAATTGCGTAGGGAAACCAGGAAAGTGACGTAAGAAGACACTACGAACATGACGGCTACTGCTATAGTTAAGAAGCATACGAAGAGCCGATGAGATAGTAAGCACGCGGCCAAACTGACCCATTCGTTTTTTTTTTTTCTATCAAATTGTCTCAAAAGACGGTCTTACCAGTGCTGAAGGCAGCATAGGAAGCTCTGAGCACCGCCTGCGTAGTGCGCACGAACATGGCGCCTCCCCTAGAAACAATGGCCGGTGGAATCTTCGCAGTGCAGAGAGTTTGCAGCACCGGTGCATCGGCACTGTCCCCGTCGTGCACCGTGACGTTCGAGTGAGAACACTCATGGGGAGGCAGGACCAGGTTCGTGACAGTCAGGCTCACCCGCTCGTCTGCGTTTTGAGACAAACAAGTGTTAGACGCATTGTGTGCCGGAATCAATGTTGTAGTGGACGCTGGCACGCCTATCGGCATTTTTTTGACGGCCAGAGCTTTTTACACGTCATGCCACGAATAGCGACTTTCTGTTCGCCTGTAACAACTCGGGGTTGAGGATCACTCTTCCGTCCTCAAATATTGAAGAAGTTAAAGGGTCAGTCTACTCACCGAGATGAGTGTATAAATAATGGCATATTCTGGTAGTTGGCACCCTATAACATCAATAACGAGGGGTCTGCGCCCGGTTTAGGCAGGAATTTATATTTTATTTCGGCGTTAAAAGTCGCGTAAAAAAGCATGGTGGCGACCCCAAACGTTCATTTTGTTCAAGAAAGTGGTAGTCTTTTTTTGTAGAAGCATAAGTGAATATACTACGTATGATTTGTATGCCCCAATGTCAGAGAAACGCACGTTTTGTTCTAGTAAACTGTAGAAGGCGTACCGCTCGCTATTTCTGTAAATCACATGAATATTTATAGTTACACGTACGCAAAACGCAGGCACATTCCCACTTTTAGTTCAGCGTATGCTAGCAGAGACGCAAAAATAAACTCAGCCTATAGTGACGCCATCTGGTAGTCAGGACGGGAACCATTGCTGTAAACAAACTGACTTTCCACTTAGGCCTAGGAGCGGCAGAATCGTCACTCTAATTATTAAAATAAAGCAAATTTATTTCTTATATGTTTTCTTACAGGCGAGATGAGACGAAGCGAAAGACAGGCGCCCCATTTATGGCCAGTGAACGCACTGAAAAAGGCAGCAACAACGAGAATTCAGTCCGAAGCGAGAGGTCCGGCTTCGACGGGCGCCGCCATGTTTGTCGCCGCGCGGCGGAAATCCAGATGGTTGCCAGATGAGACTACCATTTCATACAGATGTGTTCCCACATTAATAAATCCTATTTTAAAATGTTCTACCGCACTCCTTGGCGCCACAGCTGGCTAAACGGTAATTTGAGTGAAGAGCTATCGGTTGCCGCAAAGAAAATATGGTCGATAAAATTCAGTAGACTGACTCTTTAACGCTTAGCGTTGCTACAAGTATTAGTACAGCTTTCTTCCACAACAGTAGTCGTCATCTATGCTCAGATGCGAAAGCAGATAGAGCGCCTAGCCTAGCCTAAGAGAATAGTTTAATTCGCGCTCCTCTTGTGTACATTGCCGTTATACTTGGGATATGACAATACGTGTTACGTAATGAAATTGCAAATCATAATACGCATGCACACAATTTGCGTTTCTCCCAGATTTAAAGATTACTGCACATGCAATGAGCAGAACGATCAAGAACATATCGTAGGCTTTTGATTGAAAGACGAACTGCCATACCTCTTGAAGGCAGCACGAACCTCATAACACGATTGAGAGTCTGGTATTTCCACACGTGTACACTCAGAGCTCAGCACCGCCGTGGTGGCTCAGTGGTTACGGCGCTTGGCTGCTGACCCGAAAGATGCGGGTTCGATCCCGGCCGCGGCTGCCGAATTTCGATGGAGGCGGAATTCTAGAGGCCCGTTTACTGTGCGATGTCAGTGCACATTAAAGAACTCCAAGTGGTCGAAATTACCGAAGCCCTTCACTATGGCGTCCCTCATAGCCGGAGTCACTTTGGGAAGTTTAACCCCAATAAACCAACTCAGAGCTCATTTCAAGCACAGTACATATATAATCTACAAAGCTGAGACGTTGACTGCACGGCGACGCTTAATCTCTGATAGTATGCGCACCGCGCCTTGCTTTTTATTCATGTCTCTCCAGTCTTGTATTGCTCATCCAAAGCGTTACGTATGTTTACCTTCAATTGTGGCCGTCCACGCTAACAGCGACGTTGTAGGGGTGGATTATTTTCGGCCGACTGGTTGTTGTTGTTGTTGTTGTCCTCTAAATAATGGCGCGTACCCACTGCGGGAGATTGTTGTTGTTGTTGTTGTTGTTCACCTCATGGGATGGCGCATACCCACAGAGGGGGATCGGCCAAGAAGAGGGGTGCATAGAGAGTTTTTGAGATTTTTTGCTTGTTTGTTTGGATTTGTTTTCATTGGTAAAATAAATAGATAAATTAAGTAATAAATAGAAATAGCAGAATGCTGGGGAAAAGAATCTTTATGAGAAAGCAGAAAGACTAAAAAGAAACAGGACAAGCATAACGCACGCAGAAGCTGGACTCAGCAAGATCTCTAGCAGAGGGAGTTGATTAAGAAATAAATGAATGAAAATAATAATAATAATAGTAACGGTGGATAGAAAAAAAATGTAATGATGTGTAAAAAATAAATAAATAAATAAAGAATAAAATATTAGCAAGGTAACCGTTTAGATTCCAGTAAAAAATTTTGAATGGCGGTGAAAACAGACCTGTGGCTGTAACCGAGAATGGTGGCCCCAAATGACAATATGATCGGGCTGATCAAACTAAGGCCAAGCTGTTGCAGTGGTTGCTCTAAATATCGACGTCTAGCTCTCAAACTCGACACGAAGCCGCAGTACACTGACACACTTCTTCCTTTTCGTTTGAACAAAAACAACCCCCGACGCCACCTGTCGGAGCCGACAGAAACATAATGCCATTATGCTTCCCAAATGCGACAGGAATTACTGCAGTTTAATTCTTTTTTTTTTTCGAGCAAGGACATGTGATCTTTACTTGATGTGATGTGATCATTCGACTTCTCGCTCTCACCCTGTTTTCTCGTTCTCGTAGAATTGCAACGGTGCAGGACCAAACGTGCACGACGGAACGGAACAGCGGGCTTTGTTTTTTCTTACCAGGCTGCGAAGTGCGAATAATCCAGGAACAGTCTGTTTCGGGGCTGAACATCGGGTACTCTTGAGTGGTGAAGTAGCCACCACTTTCAGCGTTCAACGTTGCTCCGCAGCCTGCAATCAGAAAACATTTATGTGCAACGTGTCGAAACTAACGTTGCTCCGCAGCCTGCAATCAGAAAACATTTATGTGCAACGTGTCGAAACTAACGTTGCTCCGCAGCCTGCAATCAGAAAACATTTATGTGCAACGTGTCGAAACTAATAATTTCGTTCAGTCAGTTTTCGAAGTGCTGCAGAGCGTGCGAAACCTTGTCTCTTGCCAGAGCCTCGTTTTTTTCCAGAAAAACAAAACAATTGAAGAACCTCTCAAAGCTGGGTTTGGAGCAGCAACGCAGAAACGTTGCGACAAGTGTGTCAGCCACCTGCATTGCAAGGCTGTATTATACGCAGTGCGAACGAATGCAGACGAAGAGCAATCAGAGCGTAACTCATCATGTTGAAAATAAAATATCCAGCTCCCCTTCCCTAAAAAGAAAAAAAAAAATAACTAGCCAGGTACAGCCACGTGAATCCCTATGGAAAAGACCTTTAACTGCAACCCTCAATTATATTCTCCTGTAATTTGTACGAAGCCAAAGCCAGGGCTTTGTGCCGAGAGTATGCGAAGTTCCATCTATATCTGCACGCTGTGTATAGATAAATTTACACATACACATATACTTATGTAAATATATAATATGTAGATATAAACATCTCCGAGGGCCCAATATCGCTCCAAGGTTGAGTTTCGCAATGACGTGCGCTTTTTCAAGGTTATACTTTCTCGCGAGCTATGACTGCGCAGGTCTGCTATTTCAAGGTAGAGTTAAACCATGCCAAGAAATACAAAACGAGCGCTAAAATGTGAAGGGCCAGGTCTCGGCGCGATGCGAACTGTACAGGTCGAAGCTCTACGCATGAAGGCAGGTTGCTAAGATAGCGCGGTAATAGGTTGAGTGAAAGCTAATGTGGAAGTAATTAAATAAAGTTTGGTTGTGGTTCAACCCGGCTCAGCATAGTAAGACGAAAGAAAAGCTCGGCTACGCCAGGTTAAGCAAGGTTAGGCACGGTTTTGCTTCGGTTTTGCCTCGGCTTCGCAGCAAGCGAAGCACAGACAGCGGCCTCGGCTAAGCGCTTTCTGTGCATACGTTCATGCACTTTATGACAACTTTTCTCCAGTCTCTGCTCTCCCGTTCTTCATCCGTCTCTGTATCGTACGCCGCATGTTTTCGCTGTAACGCAGATTATCTCTGCTTCCCTTCGATTGCAAATCGTTTGCCACGAGGGCCCGGCACGCTGTCGAGCCATGATGTCGTCCAGCGAGCCAGACAGCCACTTTTTATTTTGTCTTCTCCAGTATGAGCCCGTGATTCAGCGAGCGGTGGCGCAGGTGTTACTCAAGGCGAGGAGCGAGCGCGGCTGCGGAGCGAGCGCGGCTGCGGAGCGGCGGCGAGCGACGCACGTGATCTGACGTCACAGCCACGCTTCCGCTCCTCTTCCTGGTTGAAGGTCTTTGTTAAGAGCTTTTGACCTTTAGCCCTGCATGCGGAGAGCAGATTTCCGCCCTAAAAAAAAAAATGCGAGCAAGGTTCGGGCTAGCCACTTTGACGTCTCAGATCTTGACGTGGTTGCGTTTGCGCTGTTTAGAGAGACGAAACATCTCCACTGACTACACTCCCGCCGTTTAGCTAGGAACGCATGTTGTACGTTTGATTCTCTTCGACAACCGATCTTCGTACACCGTCACACAATGCCCCTGGCTTCCGCAGTTAATTTTCTCTTCACACTATAACTTCCAAGGTCAAGTTTGGTGCGCGTTTGACCTTGAGCCGGCGGAGAGGAGGTGTGGCAAGTGACGTCATACCACGTGACTCACTGTGGGGAGGCGCAGCAGCTGCGCTCGCTCGGAGGTTCGCGGCTGCAGCACCGCGTAACGAGCCCGGGGTATATAACAGCTGCTTGGCTGACGCTCGGCCGCTCAGTCTAGCCATAGATGAGGTGCGTGCCGGACCGACTCCGGCGCCAAACCATGCGCGACCATGCTTAACAGAGCTTTCGCTCGTATCACAAGGTTTAAGAAGCGCTAAACCTCTGCTAGTTTTTTTTTTCCGTGAAAACCGATAAGTCCAACCGCTAGTTACGTCCAACCCCTAGTCTAACTTGTAGTTGCTCGAACACTTCGTAGCGGGGCTATTCGTGCATCTCCGTGAACACATTATTACAACGTTGTGCGTGTCCACGTTCATTGTTATTGCATTTTTGGTTTTCCGAAAGAACGGTCTGAAAAATCAAAATAGCAGCGAATGTAAGGTATTCGATTCGTGAATACCTATTTTCATGCTTGGTCATGTTGTGTAGGAAAAAAACGAGGTGTAAAATCTGCTTCATCTTTTATGCAGAACAGTTTTAACAAAGAGAATATGTGCTTTGTAAGGAACTTCGATCTCAAGCGAATTTTCTCATGAAGTTTAAGCAAGTGCTTTTCGAATCTTTCATGCGAAAATAGCTTTTTCTCTAGCGCTATACCATGGAAGCCCCATGGAAGAAAAAAAAAAGCGGCGTCCTGTGTTTTAAAAATAACTGACAGGTCGAACGTGTTAAACGCCACAATGACGCCATTAGACAACGTGGCAAGGAAGTGTGACGTCCCAACGACGTCACTAGACCGGAAGGGTCGTCAGTTTTGGTAAAAGCAACACCAGCTTCTAATGCTATCAAATTGCCAACACATAATGCGATTACGTGTCCTTGAGTTTTTTCTAGCTAGGTGAGTAAATGCTGCTAGTCTGCTGGAGGCACATGAGTTATATTAGGGTAGATGTGCCCTCAGGGTTACATTTATGGTTTTTGTGTGTCGGAAGCAGCAGAATTAGACAAAATGTGTGATTGTAAGAACGGAATGAAAGCCTCTGCCGATTTAGCCAAAAACAGACTTGCCCGTGCTGTAGCGAAGCTTGAAGCCTTTGCCAGCAGAGTTGCCCGAGGCCTTCATTCGCAGGCGAAGCTGGTTGGCTGTGCTCGTGTAGTTAACTTGCGCCGGGAGCGAGTTGCCGCAGTGACGCAGCAGAACCTTGTCTCCGCCGGTGCGCATGTTGTCGTAGACCTGAAAGTTTTTTTGCCGCAATACAGATCAAGCTCTAAACACGCTTATGAATTCTATCACCCTTCGAAGACTCCTTTCAAATGTATACAATGATTGTTACGTGCACATCATACGGTCCTCGTTATCCTTCGTAACAAAATATGATGTCTGATAGGAACAAGAAATGTGTTAAGAACATGTTACTTTTTATCATATAAGACGCGACGACTGATCATTGTCGGTAGTAGTTTCGTACGGCGACGACGCACAGAATAATTATTATGCATACTTTCTTTAAGTTAAGAGGATCGGGTTAAAACAGCTATTCCTTCGAAAGTTTAGTTCTTGACTGGTTGGTGTGGCGATCAATCATATATCCTACAAGACGACAGTCAGGGCCTCCGCCAGTAACGGTCCGTTACTGCGTACACGGAGGGCCTGTATACGTTAAACGAATTACGCGAATTCCGTTCAACGTTAATTCCGACGCCGCAACCGTTGCAGCCGCTTCTCTCACGATTTTACAAGCCTAACAAAACTAGTATTCGGGCAAGACGGTGCATAGCTTTCAGAGTAATTAACAGCGCAAAAAAATGGTTGAGGCTTAGCTAAGGTTAAGCCTAGTCAGATGCGAAGCATATTGATGGCTAGGCTTGGTAATACATGGCTTTCCTTGGTTGACGTTCATCCCGCTCTTCATCGGTCTCTGTGGCACGCTGAAGCTTTCGCTTCTCGTTCAAATCAGCCCTGCTTCTAGGCGGAATCCCAACACCTGGCCGCCTCGTAAGTGCCCGGAGAGCGAGGCAAGCTCAGCTTTATACCACTGCTGTAGCGTCACGTGGTCAGCTGCAGCGCCTCTGATGTGGAGCCTCCACCGCCGCGGCCGACCGCGCGAGCCGGCAGCCCATCTCTCCTCTGCTGTGGCGTCATGTTGTCACGTGGTCAGCCGCCGCGCCTCTGATGTGGAGCCTCCACCGCCGCGGCCGACCGCGCGAGCCGGCAGCCCATCTCTCCTCTGCTGTGACGTCATGTTGTCACTTGGTGTGACGTGGTCACGCTAAAGGTCAATGGTAGCTCCACCGCCGCGCTCGACGGGCTGTAGTGTAGCTCTAGTAATATGCTTCGCATAAAAAGAAACATATGAAAAGGTCGAGAAAGACAAATGGCAAGCGCTTTTCTGCGTCTTTCTAGGCCTTTCGTGTGTGTCTTTTTTGGGCTATTATGTCTTCCAAAATCGTAGAAGTGTTGGACACCGTCTTCACGGCGACTTCAATGCCGTTACTCACGGCCAGGTAGCTGTCGGTGCAATTGGCGCTGGCAGGCATGCTGAAGTCCAGGATCTGCAGTCGCACCACGTGACCCTGTGCCACTCGTATCTCCCAGCTGCAGTCATCTTGGGCGTCGTAGTTATCGGGGTAATTGGGGGACATGATGAATGCCGAAGGCACCGAGAAGCGGCCGCCGCAGCCGCGCCGGTCGAACCGGTAGGAGGCGCGGAAGCCCTTGCCCTGGATTGAGACATCGCTGCGGAAGTGCACCGTCATCGCACTGCCGTGCGATATGAGCTCGCTGACACGGCTGGAGGCGCTGCAGATCTCCGCAATCTTTGGCGACGTGAGGTCTGGGCCGCCGTAGACCTGCGGTAGAATGCCGTCATAAGGAAAAAAATGATGGTGATGTGCGAGCAAACAACCTTGCGAAAAGTCATAAGGGGATCCCAAATTTTTCGCTTAAAACATCAGTGAACCCGTATCGCCACAAGCAATGCGCCTGCGAGTGGTATATAATTTGTTACTGAATTTTTTCGCTCATATAATTTTGGTTTCATTTTCGACAACAATGCTGCGTTTCTGAGCTCGCACGTCGGGCGGGAGTCACGTGAGGCACGTAAAAACACTGATATAAAAGCTGCCTGGATGTTCTAATCCATTGCAACAATTACGCCACCGCGACCAAAAGCCGGAGTGACAGCTAGAGACCAAACAGCTATTATATTGCTCTTTTGCATGCCTCGCACGAGCTCAAGTTTAGACGTGACGTCATATGCGTAGTTAAGCTGTTCAAAACCCAAACTACATGAGAAGAAAAATAATTCAATATGAATAATTCACCGGGAACAGGGGAATGCCACGTGGTGATATAAGGCTAACGCAGTTTTTTTTTTCATTTTTGTGTCATGTGATTGAACTTCAGGGTAAGGCGGCAACCGCTTCCAAACGTTCGGGCGGTGAGGTTGTCACAGAACGAGAAACCAGGCAGTCATGTTCGGGGCCGAAAAGCTAAATATATTGTGTCCGTACAGGCATCGCCAATATGCCTGCTGTTTTGAACGTAGCCCACCTATCCGCCTATGTTGCAATGCAAAGCGCTTTTAGCTACACTGCTGTAAAACTCGCAATCTTCCATTCTTATGGAAATCGTCAAGGTCGCAAGAGCCGCAAGTGTCTCTTCCTAGCAAGAAAGAAGAACCGTACTGAAACGGTCCGTCCCGCTTCGGTTAATAATCAACCGTCAATAAGCCTCACACGCGGCCGTTGCAAGCACTGCTTCAAGTATACGCTAGAAAGTCGTTACTGGTTACAGACTTGAGCGAGATTCCGAGCCACAGCGCGCGAGCCAGGTCGCCCTGAAAAGATATCCGAGTTCTGATAGGCTACGCACCCGCACAAAGTCGAAAGGGCAACCCCTGCTGGACTCGAGGTGCATGTCTTCGAAGGAGAGCTGCACTCGTTGTCCGATCGGCGCCCTGATCACCCACAGACACTCGGTGTTCTTGGGGTAGCCGTGCGGGTAGTTGGGCGTCTCGATGCTTCCGCTTCTCTTGACCAGAACGCCACCGCAGCCGCGCCAAGCGTACTCGAGCCGGAAGCCCCTCGACGCGACGCTGCCATCGGTCACATAGTGAACCGTCACGACGTTTTTGGTCGACACCACGGGAGCCGGCAGCGACGTCTCGCCACAGTAGCGGCCCAGTCGCTTTGGTTGACCCTCGGAACTGGTTTCGTTTATCTGCGCAGAGAGGAACGTTACATCGGGCGGCCAGGTTTTCTTTAGCTTGAATATTTCCTGCGAGATCTCGAGATAACGTCTCGTTCCTGGACCATGATAATCTGTCATTGAGCAACATCCCAGACAACGCAAGAACGTCCTAGGTATAACCTCAGGATTTCGTCGTCAGGATGTTCAGACGTCCTCGAGTTGTCTCTAACTGGTCCTCAAGCCGTCCAACTGGGATTCATTTGTCCATCCGTTGGGCATACTCAGGATGTCTCGAGGATCATGTTTGGATACGTTTTCAGTAATACTTCAAGATCTGAATCAGGATCTTTTTTTTTTCGTGGGAGTGCCGTATTCAAAGCTGATGTAATTAAAGGTAACAAGAATACGCAAAAACACCGTGCTTATAAAGGGCCGCAGAGAGTAGCTCTCTGGAGTTTAATTCTGCTGCCTGAATGGAAAAGATGAATGGCAAAAATCTAAACAGTACAACCCCGTCAGAAACATGCAGTGCATAAGAACAGGTGTGAAAGTAAAAATGTCTTACGATATCTGCTCAAGGCTTATAATTTTCGGGGTCAGAACGGTTTGTTTCGTTACATAATATACACCTGAATTTTTTAATTAATGAGAGCCGAGTGCGAGAGATAAAGCTGGCTTGATCTCAGTTCGGTTCTACAGTACTATCCTGCGATGGGATGATTGTAGGACGTTTGAGAAATTTTCATCCTCGAGCCGTCCATTAAAGTCCAAACTGAGGACATCCTCATGAGGACATTTAGCCATCGATGAACTCAAACGGTACTCAGAATGCTCTGTTCGGGATGAGAACGTTTTGATCATTTGAGGATGTCCTCAGGACGTTTGGTGTTGTCTGGGATACAACATGGTTTATGTGGGTTCAACGTCCCAAAGTGATTGAGGATATGAGGGATGCCGTAGCCGAAGGGCTCCCAATTATTTCGACCAACTGGGGTTCTTTAATGTGCACTGACATCGCACTGTACACGGGCCTCAAGAATTTCGCCTCCATCGAAATTCGACCGCTGCTGCCGGAATCGAACCCGCGTCTTTCTGATCAGCACCCGAGCATCATAACCACTGAGCAACCGCGGCGGCAGCAACATACCATAGAATTATTTCACTGTATTACTGTGAAGCAAAAATACATTTTTATTGCTCAAGACTACCGCTCGAAACACTGTTTTGATATCATTCCCACAACATATAATGATTTTTTCTTTGCTTTCGTGGTTCCTGTTAGGTAAACAGTTTTCGGATCGGATGCACCCAGCAGTTCGGGACGAGAGCATTTCTCAACGGGAAAGAGCTTATGAAGGCAATTTTTCACGCAATGTAAGATTTCCCTCACAACCAATATAAAAATCAAAATGACATATCCGCGGAATCTCCTGGGCACGCTTGCATATTGCTATCGTCAAAAACGTTACCCATTGGCTTGCTATGGCAGTCTTAATTATTCACTGTGTGCGGTGGAATAACTTAAAAAAAAGATTTAGCAGCGCATCGAAAGAATGGATCCTTACTTTCAATACTTTCATAAGTGACTTATAATATTCGGATATTCAAAATTTTCCTCCAGGAATGCTGGACTTGACACATCTCGGAACTGGATACTTAGGATACTTAGGTGGTTCTGTTGGGACTATCAGAGAGCTATAAGCATAGCGCTATCCACGATTCGTTACCGTGATATGGTGGCTAGAAGCACTAGAACCGTGATCCGCTTCTATGGGGTGCTACTGCACACGCCCACATAGTCATGACGGTACCAGATGGCGCCAGGTGCCGGCCAGCTGTGCGTCGGAACCAGTCAGCGCGTGCCCACCGGCGGTGCGCGGAAGTCGATCACAGTACCCGGGTTCGAACCCGACCGTGGCGGCCGCGTTTTCGATGGAGGCGAAACGTAACAGGCGCCCGTGTGCTGTGCGATGTCAGTGCACGTTAAAGATCCGCAGGTGGTCGAAATTATTCCGGAGACCTCCACTACGGCACCTCTTTTTCTCTTTCTTCTTTCACTCCCACCTTCCTCCCTTCCCTTACGGCGCGGTTCAAGTGTCCGCCGAGATATGTGAGACAGATACTGCGCCATTTTCTTTCCCCAAAAAAACAATTTACATTTACATATATATTAGCGGATCGCGCTATGCTTAACTATTTCTTGTCCTATATCTCATTTATGCGTAATTTCTGAAAAGGGAAATATTTGTCATGCATTCTTGCATCATAGAGCGTTGAAGGGGGATGTCGTTAGAGACATCTCATTAGGAGCAAGGATGAAAGAAATGTCGCATGCGGGGGTGTGATATGCACTACATTGAGATAGTCTATCATGAACAATGCATGCAACTTTTCAAGCCCATCGCAAGCCCATCGATCCCGGCCGCGGCGGTAGAATTTCGATGGCGGTGAAATGCTAGAGGCCTGTGTACTATGCGATTTCAGCGCACGTTAAAGAACCCCAGGTGGTCGAAATTTCCGGGGCCCTTCACTATGGAGTCCCTCATAGCCTGAATCGCTTTGGGACGTTAAACCCCCATAAACCCAAATCAGCTGTCAAAGCAAACTTTGTACAAGCTTGTTAACCAGTTAACGGCCTTCTGCTGCCATCAGTTTGAATCAAACACGCCGTGATCGGGCAAGGAGCGCAACTAAGCATGATTCCCCGCACCGCCCTCTTCGCCTTGTGATCTCCGATGTTTTTTTTGTTTTTTTTAATGTTGTGCAGGCACGGAAGGGCCGAAGTTTCGTTAAGTTTCTGCTCTAGTTCTATTTCCGTGCGCTTGTGTTCAGCGTTCGACAATGTTTTGAGCATCGCTGTGCCATTCTCATCGTCATCGGTCAGCCAGCATGGCGGACGATAAGAATTCGACTAGCACGAAATCTAGTTAAGATTGCTTCTAAATTCCGACCGAAAGGTACAAGCAGAACCAGCCAACCTTTGGAATGTGCCATTAACGAAACGTACCTCGACGTAATCGAAGGTGCAGTTGTTATCATGCTCCAGTTCGAAAAAGGAGAAGGCCAGCGAAATGTTGTGGCCCATGAAGGCCTCGATGGTCCAGGTGCAGTTGGCATTGTGCGGCGATGGTTCCGGGTAGTTGGGGCTCTCGATGACGCCATGCCTTTGGTTCTTAATGAGTTGGTTGCACTCTGCACAGCCATTGCAAGTATGCGCAATACGCTAAATTAAAGAGCTTCAGTAAATTTCAAAAAGTGGAAAAAGCGTTTAAGGTACGCACTTTAAAGAATCCAAGAGGGTGGAAAGTAATGCAGAGAACATCATTAAGACACATCCACACGACGGACCAAAAGAGACGACGACAAGGCGGGTCACGTGATTTACCCCTACGCTAAAGCTGGGACATTTGCTGGCAAATATTTTGCCACAATATTTTTTTGTTAGGGATTCGGTGGTAATCATCTCGGCTGCTGTCCCACAACGTCGTGAACTGCTGTACTAAAGCTAAAAAATAAATCTTAGCGTAGACCGACCATGTGGACATGTTGATAGTGGACACACGACTAGTTTCACTGTTTCGTACAGCTGCATGTGGTGCTGTGATTCGACTGCCGGAGAGGCCAATGTATTGCCACCTTGCAATACAAGGTGGCAACATATACAACTCAGCGTGCGCAATCGGGGCCACTGCTGTGCTTCACCACAAGAAACTAAACATGAAAAGGCGGATTCTGTCACAAGCGCTTAAATGAAAGACTTCTCTAACTGTGTTCCCGTTTCGGCAGCGGTATCATGATTAGGCTAAAATGTATTGAAACTACTATACATTTCAGGTCACTGCAGCATCTTAATTTCATGATTAGGAGCGAAATTACAGCCGACAGCATGTAAAGGGCAAGGTAAAAGTTATCTTGTCGCTCCCTATCAGGGTCTGCCATTTCGCTGCTAATAATAAATTTAGCACGCCAATGACAACTAGCCCAACTAAACTCTTTAGCATTCAAGGCAGCAAAGGCATATGCTCGCTTCTTCGGCGAGCGGCTAGTGATCACTTGGTTATCGTGGTTTTCCGGGTTCATCTCTACTGCCGGTCTCATAATACTCTTCACAGTCCATGAGCAAGTAGTGCTGGCAATCGAAGAAATGAAACTACGCTCACAACAGTTCAAACTTTGAGGCTCAAGCTTGCAAGAAGAATCTCACAAGTGGATCTGGCTCGTTTTGACGCATACATCAGCAGGATATGGCTAATTTTTGATTTGAAATTGGTTTTGCACGCAGGTTTAGCTGGCGTTATACGTGGCCCCTTTCGTACTAATAGTTTTTACAACGTAGAGATGCATAGATTCGCTTGCAATTACGGAATAATTTGACTTTGTGTCAGCTTCTGTACTTGGCCCATTTAGAAAAAAAAAAGAAAACCTCCTAATTTGTTGCATTATACGTATGTCACCTAATATGACGCGCGTTTGCTGACGTGATCCGCTCTCGGAGCCGGTTTCCTTCTCTCCGCACTCGGCGCTCATTTGGAGACCTCGTCCCGCCTGCCAGTCTACGAATTTCCGTCTCTCTCACCTCTCGTACTGAGGGGGGGGGGGGTCCTCTCGCCTGCGATCGGCTCGCTGCAGGCGCCCCGGAGGCCTCACTAAGCGGCCAGACAGAGACAAACGCCAACATTTTCGCCTAATCGCACTCATATTGCGTACGTAGTGAAAGGGCTGGCGCAAGATCATGGCGGGCGTTGTTTGCTTATTCGCTATCTAAGCTACCTAAGTTGCCTTTCGTCTTGAATTTTCGAAGTTTTTATTCTACAAGACGCGTATTGATCCAAGCTCTCACTGTGACATGGAGAGGAATTTCTCAGTATACGCGTACGAGCACGTATAGTGGCAGTGTTTCAATCCCTACTGTTAACTTTGTAAATGCTTTGAAAAAAAAAAAAGCTGACCTTCTTTTTTCGGTCCAACTTTTTATCAAGCCGCGTCCCTAGTCACGGCTTCTGAACAACTCACGCGCCGTGTAGACGACTTGGAATCCGCGGCCGGCTGACGAGGCGTCTGTGCGGAACCGCAGGAACATGTCCTTGCCCGTGGACATCAGCTGCCCCGGGCGCTGCTGGTCGTTGCATAGTTTGGCTAGCCGCTTGTCGCGGTCCGAAGCGCCGTCGAAGATCTGCGTGACGGCGCCAAGCCCTGAGCGTGCATTTACTGTCGTGACACAGGGTTGCCTGTACTGCCTTTGTCAAAAGTCTGCAGCACATAGCGACCGCGGCCGGAGCGACCATGGCCGGTACCGAGGTAGCGCCAGGCGAACAGGTTTGCCTATCTTGCTTTTGAAGCGAAAGCTCATGTAAAGCAAAGGTCGCGGACCGCAGGACTTTGACCCTGAAGTGAGCACCTTAGTCACGCTTTAAGCTACGAAACCGATGAAGAGCGGCAGCTTCGAAAGCAAACTGCCCCGTCGGAACAGCGGACACCTCAGTCGTGCTTTAATCTACTTGGCGGTAATGACAGATGTGCGCTGAATGCGTTGGCATTGAAAACGTTGTGGCAGAAACGCGGCACTGAAGCCATAGGCCGTCCATGTTCATTTTCATTGGCGTTGACAACGTTTTCAACTATGATGATTTTTAAGGGAAGGAGGTTCGTATAACTGACTTCCTGGGTCAGCGGACGCCTGAATCGCGCCTTGAGGTACGCGGGGTGTTGAGAGAGAGATATGTGGGCTGCTTGCGTTAGCGCTGACAATGTTGTGGCAGACACTCGGCGCTGCAGCGACAGGCCGCAGCGTTCATTGGTTACGCAAACTCTCGCGATCAACCATTAACTGTCACCTGCCAGGGTGGCAGGGTGGCCGCGCTACCTATCCAGTGTCCAGAACGCACTCAACGTTACAGACGCCAAGCCGCGTATAGTTGCCCGACACGCCATAACTTACGCTCTCTAACCAGCTTCATCAGCAGTTGAACCGCAGCTAATTTTTTTAGCTCTCGCTGATTATGAAGTCTCCAGAAAGCGAGAAGAACATGTCTCCTCATCTGGTGCAACTTCAGTACCGGAAAACCACTGATTAGAGCGCCGCCTTTCGGAAGCGCTCCCTATCCGGCCGCGGTCTCTGCGGGCTACATACTTATGGATGAGTCTGCACGCTACCTCGAGGGCGTCGTATTGGCAGCGCTGGTGCATTTCGATGTCCATGTCCACGACGGCCAGGGAAATGCGCGAGCCTTCGTTGATGCGGATGTTCCAGCGGCACTCAGCGTTGTGTCCGTACGGCTGCGGGTAGTTGGGGGACACGATGCTGCCCGAAGTGCCGCCCGTAGTACCACCGCAGCCTGCGGAAGGCATCAGTTAAGCACGTTCGCACGCGCACTGTGTGCGTACCACGCTGTTGTCGAATATTCTTGTTGAATAGAATTTTTGAATGTCGAAGAATGGAACACATATGCTTGGGAGACTAAGCCTGGGCTTAGTTCTACCTCGTATGCCATTCGTCATAAAGCGAACAGTCATAGGTAGCTTGGCTTTCATTTGGCGCTCAGGTGTCTGTGTGTTTGTGTGTGAAGGCGCGGGTTGTTACCTGTGAGGGCGCTATCGTAGTAGACCTCGAATCCCGTGGAAGGCTGATTGCTTCCACTCACGAAGTGTAGCCGGAGTGTGTTGGAGTCCGATACGAAGTTGGAAGGCGCTTTACGCTCGCAGAAGCGACCGGCCACAGGTGACGTCGCCTGACCGCCATTGCTGTGACAAGGACAGAGAAACAAATAACCGAGGAGCGGACAATTGTGTACTGCACACGAAAACGGACAAAGGTAACAACTCAAGCAAAAAAAAAGTGAGCGAAAGAACAATGGATGCGTCAAAAGGTAAACGGAGCTCAAAAAAGCACGCTTGTGAAAACTGTTTCGGATTAAAGGCTAACAGAGAGCGCAGTGCGCAAGGGTTTAGTAAATTTTGCTTTGCGGTGCAGCCTGTGCTTTATATTGGCCGTGTTTAAGGAGATTAAAGGTCCTGAGAGTGTTGCCGATAACCACGTGTTTTTGAGAAATCCTTAGGTCAGATAGTATCAATACACCTGTTTAATTGCCTGAGATGACCCCCAATAGCACTTCGATAGATTCATCAGTTTTAACGCAGTGAGGCGTTTTTAAATGCTTACGTGTTCAGCTGTTCTACACTTCTGCCGCTTGGGTGAATGAACAGATTCAAAGCCAGTATCATCGTCAACACCGACAGACCCAAGACAGGCACAACGAAATTCACAAGACCCGAAGAATTTTTGAGAGCACATTGGCAATTTTTACACATAAAAGGGCATAAAGACGCGTGTGCGCAGATGGTGCCACGAGGGCTGTACCGATGTTAAGGAAACAATTTGCCATGATGTTTAGTACAGTGACAAACCAGTGTGTTTCTCAGATGGTTTTAGATGTGTCAATTCTCGACACTATGCGTACTCATACTGTTATATCATATCACATAGTCTAGGGACAGTCTATGGCATAGCCTACAGCGTAGTATATGGCATAGTTCTGGCAGTCTCAGCCCTTATAGCTTGCGAAGCTCATCATCACCATCAGTCTGACTACGCCCACAGCAGGGCAAAGGCCTCTCCCATGTCTCTCCAATTAACCCTGACCTTTGCCAGCTGCGGCCATCGTATCCCTGTAAACTGCTTAATCTAATTCTCCCACCTAACTTTCTGCCGCCCCCTGCTACGCTTGCCTTCTCTTCGAATCCACTCCGCTACCCTTAAGGATCACCGGTTATCTTGCCTTCGCATTGAATGTCCTGTCCAAGCCCATTCCTCCTGATGTCGACTAGGATGTAATTAATCCGCGCTTGTTCCTTCGCCCACTCCGCCCACTTCCGGTCTCTTAACGTTACACCTATCATTCTTCTTTCCATAGCTGGAACCTTATTCCCTATTCTTCGCACGTGATTACTTTAAAAGCTGTGCTCACAAAGCCACGAAGGAATGAACCAAGGTGTTTATAACACATGACGAGCTCGACACGCACTAGTTGAAGTGGGCCTCAGTGTGAACGGAGGCACACAAACGCGTAGGCCTCGTTCTAGGGAGCCCGACATGCCTTCATAAGAAGCTTCACCCCAGGCACACTAAGAGATCATGTGTTTGCGCAATATCTAGATAACCATGCACTGCAGCAGACGGCACCGCAGACGACACACCGGCCGCCTCCTCTTCCGGCGTCCGCCAGCGCCACCTATGTTTGTAATCACGGTGTTGGTCGCCTGCTACAGTGCGCGGTTCGTTTATTATGCTATTTAAGGGCTATCTTCAAGAGAAACCTTGCTGTCGTTTCGACGACAGTATTTGCGAGGCATGCGAAGCAGAAATATATCAGACTACACGAGAAGTATGCGCGATCCAGGGAAACATCCAATGGACAGAGCACTTTTCTGAGTCACTCTACTTCCCAACACACCTTTATCGGGGTGTTTTACAAGGATAGTTTCAAAATGACGTAACATACTTTGTCACTTTGTTCACCAAAGCACTCGCCAACTGTTAAGAAACAGCCGCCGCCATGAGTACTCTGTGAAACGAGAAAATTATTTCTGAAGGTTTTGCGTACATGCGTTCTCTATGGGCCACGTTCCCGTTCCATACACTGAGCCGGGAGTCGCTCCTATGCGTAGGTGTTTTAAAAATACCTCGCCTCCGAAATGACGCTTCATACTTTCAGAACTTGTTCTAGGATGAATTTGGCTGTGCTTCCCGGCGGGACGACATCATAGGTGCACTGCAAAATCAGAGAAAGGCTTTGAAACTTTTGCTTCCTAGTATTCCTATGGGCGCTAAGCCTATTTTTACTCCCCAGTCGCATCCGCCTGCCGCGAACCCCCCGCTTTGTTTGTAAACACTGCATTTTTCTACAGGAGAGCCCTGCACATCAGTCACCCCTCCTCTGCTTTAGACGTTCCTCTTCAGTAAAGAAGATTGGTTTAATAGATTGGTTTGGTTTGGTTTATGGGGCTTAACGTCCCAAAGCGACTAAGGCTATGGAGACGCCGCGGTGGAGGGCTCCGGAAATTTTGACCACCTGGGGTTCTTTAACGTGCACTGACATCGCACAGTACACGGGCATCTAGAATTTCTCCTCCAAAGAAATTCGACCGCCGCGGCCGGGATCGAACCCGCATCTTTCGGGTCAGCAGCCGAGCACCATAACCACTGAGCCACCGCGGTGGCTCGGAAAAGAAGAGGAACACAGCGTGCAGTTGGGGGAGGAGGGGGGTGGGGCAAGGGGTGTGAGCAAGGCATGTTGCACAAGGACAGGAGAGGGCTCTCACAGGATCTCCAGGTAGCTGGGTCGGCAGCTGGGCTCGCTGGCAATGTCGAAGTGCGTGAAATTGAGCCTTATCTGGCGTCCGTTAGGAGCGTGCAGCACCCAGACGCAGTCGCGCTCACTCACGTACGGCCGCGGGTACATGGGTGACCGCACCACGCCCTGGGACAGGTAGTACTCTCCGCCGCAGGCTGCGAGTAGGACGAGGACCTCGTGAGGTGAGAGAAGACAAACTGTGGCACAAAAACACGTATAGCACTGCCTCTAGCCTAAATGGGTAAAATCATGATTAAAGGAAGTCAGAAGACCATCTTTGACCAGGCCAGCAAGCTGGAGAAGGAACTGAAAAACAAAATAAAATGCGCCTTGACTTGTTGCCTTTGCTCGGGACGAAATGGCACTGATAGATGCAATCGTTGACTCCACTGGTCATTATCTTCAATCATCGCAATCATACATGTCCAACACTCTCGAACAAAAAGTTTTAAAATGGAAAAAATGTAAGACATTGTTATGAAAATATTGAAGGTAACAGTATATTCTTCCGATATGTAGCACAACCATTCTTTTAAAGTGTCTCCATCGATCATATCGAACAGTTAAGACTGCCATAAAAAAAACCAATGGAGAACGCTTTTGACGGTGGCAAAAGTGTTAATAGAAAACAAAAATACAAGACTGCTATCGGGTGATCTGCTGATATATTGATTGTTATAGTGAAATGTTACATTATATCAAAATATGGCGTTCATAAACCGTTTCTAGCACAAAAAAAACTTCTGTCCAGAATTTGTCCACAATTGTTGGGGTTGTGTGGGTTTTCCGCAGTGTTTCACATGTCCATATAAAGTACACTAATGGCTCAGATCGAGGTGCTTGGTTAACCATTTTTTTATTCTCCTCTGCTGACGCACGGAAGTTGTCCGTCGACCTGCGAGGCGAAGAGTTTGCATTGGAAGATAACGCGCTGCAAGTTGCTGCAGGATTAGAAGATACGAGATTTAGCGATTATCAAGATTTAAGATCTTAAAAAGGATGGTTCTGAAGCGTCGCACCAGTTACCTGAACCACGGGCGCTGGATGCAAACACTGCCTCATGCGGCCGGCTAGTTGCGTTGGCTGTAATATGAGAATTCTTGAACGGACCTATTTACGGCCGACGATAAACGGCCTACGATAAACGACCTACGATACGGCCTACGATTTTAGGCCTACGATAAACGCACCTACGGTAGCATTAAAACACTGCTTGGTTAAAGCATAGCTGAACACCCGGGCAGATCATCAGTGAACCACAACACAGCACGGACCATGAACTGTGGCTTAGGGGTGTGGGAAAAGCACTTTAAAAACCGAATCCAACCGTAGCTTTGGTACCAAATCAAATACGAATACTGCAGCTAAGATCCGAATCAGAAATGAATCGAATACGGATAGAAGCGAATTAAATATTAATTGAATGCTTTTAGCAATATTCGCTACCGGTGCGAATATTCGTTCAAAACGAATAATCGTGCTAAATTGCGAAGCGCTACCGGCGGCTCTGCGGTACTGAGCTATAACTTATGGAGTTATAGCTATACCTTTCAAAAGACGCATCACTGATTTCCTTTACGGGTTACGCAACGTTAAGTTAGTATACTGACTCTATGCACGTCATGTCATACGCATATAAAGATCACCATTTACTACTGATAAATACGAATAAACGAGCGCCACATCTCAGTAGATGAGAGGAGCGAGAGGCACGTATGAGCCACGGCCATCGAAAACTGTCATCAAGGCAACGTTTACTGAATCTGGCTGAAACTTGCCGCCTCTTCCAGTTTGGCAGGCCGTGTAAAAACATTATGAATGCCGCCTCAGGAGTGGGTTGCGTAGCGGCGCTGGGCCCTCAATGCTGCTCAGACCGACCGCGGTAGCATCCTGGGCGGCGTCAGTGTGAGCCCTGTTTTTAAAACAGTCTTCTACGGGCCTTATTAGAACTTCGTCCCAGATGTTTGAGAAGAATTGGAAATTCTACAGCTTACTTGATTAGTTTCGAATTATGAACATGTACTATTTTAATTATTCGGTGAACGAATCAACTATGGAATGTTCGATTTGCTATAAGAATATTTCGAATAATCGCACACCCCTAGCCGTGGCATGAGCCATGGGTGATGTGACTGATGGATAATGATGACGTCACAGATGATGGTCACATGGTAAGGTGTACCGGTGGGCGATATGACTATCTCTGTCATTTCTTCTGCCGGAACGAAAAATTTGGTGCTTTCTTTCTTAAACTGTGATACCTATTTCAATAGCTGTAATTGAAACCAAACACAAACAACTTCGAACACTTCGCTATCCTCCGGGGTGAAGTGACAATATAGTTGTGTTATACTTCGTTAGAGTAGACAGCGTTCGCTCCCCGCACGATGTGGTCTTTTTGGGCCGGGCACATACCGGTAGCATTATTATTGACCATGGAGACATGCAACGCCTACTTTGACGCTATTTACTCAGTCGACAGCATAATATGCAGCTGCCACTGCAAAGAGAAAAAAAAAACACCAAGCATGTTGCCGCTGGAGGCCACCGACCTGTCCTCTGGTTGAGGAAGATGAAGTGAGCAAGGAAGCCGTCTCGTGTCACGCTGTCATCAGTACGGAAGATTACTTCAAGCTGTCGGCCCGATGAAGTCAGCGTGGGAGGACTCTTCTGACCGCAGTACCTGCAGAATACAGGGAATACGTTGTTCTGATCCTCTATGACTTGCAGAGCACACTTTTCATGAAGCATTGCGATTGAAGTGTGAACTGCTCGCTGTAAAGTTGCTTTTTCAGCACTTCTTCAATGTTTGCTGCATTCGGCAATGGCGAGCGAATTCTTGCCGAAGAGGGGAGACCTTGCTTAAAAAATTCAGGGGGCACTTTGGCTCTCTAAAGTGCTGCAAGGCGAAAGCCTTTCCTGGCGCACTGTTTGGCATTGATTGCGAGACTGTTCGTGCTTTACTAGTGCTTTATTTGACTACACACTTTGACTACACATTACAACTACACATTTTGACTGCCTACTTTGACTGCGCAGTTTGCTCTTTCCACGACAGATGGCGCCACTAGGAGGTCTGCCACTTCTGGCTTGCAAAACCGCCGTCAGCAGCATCACCGCTCATTGAGAAACGCTGTTGCGCAGCTTGTGTACGAACGTAAAATGACTCTTAAACAACCAAGCAGTGATATGAATGTCATGCGTATTGTTGAATTAATTTACCTGTTTGTTGAATTAATATCTAGATCTAATATCTAAATAGACGCGCTTGTTACATAAAGGAAACCGCGAAACAATTACCGCCGTTTTTGGAGGAGCAGAACAGAACGTCAATGTGTTGTTCCACGAAAAAATAAACATATCACAAACGCCGGGCGCCAGTCTATTTCAACGCCAGTAGTACATACGGGAATGGCAGAACGAGCGTACCTATGCCTGTAGCCTTTCTCACCATCGACGAACACTGATCCAATGCATCGAATGATCGGTGCATTTTAGACCTTTGCATTAAGTGCTTCCTCGGCGTCGGCACAATGCTCACTAAACTGTCGTGCGTATTAACGCTAGCACGGTGGAAGCAGCAACTGAGCGTTTGCAAAAGTCCTCAAAGGAGGCGCATCAACATGCAGTTCTGTCGCCCAGTGCAAAGTTGTACAGAAGTGTGCTAATGCACAGGACAGCGGTGAAATTTATCATTACAGGACTTCGAATATTCCAGCTTATTCCGGCTGCTTACATCTGCGGGTGCTGAACTCCGTCAGTTTCACTTAGCAAGAGAGCACGGTCGAACGTCGCTGAGATTCTAAAGGGGTCCTTAAAAAAGATCCATACTCTTCCTTCGGAAGTCGGAATGTTAACAGATGATAAATAAAATATCAGGACAATCGGCCGGCGATCACACGCACGCGGACGTTCGGCTGTAAGACGCGTGCACAGTGCTGAGCAGCGAACGTTCTTGATAGCTGTGAGCACATATTCCTCCATTCGGCAAAAATATCGAGCTCTAAAAAGCACACTTTCAGGGATTGGCCCGCTTTTAAACTGCAGTTCGACAACAAGTTAAGCGGTCCACAAATATCGTTACGTGGTGAATTGATTGAATAAATATGAACGCGCAGGTAGCTGACCGCGGTATGTTGACACATTCGAGCCGATGCCGGCAGCCTGAAGGAGTCGAGTAAATAAGCTGGTTGAAGCAAACATTTTCCAGCACCAACACATTCCATGCGCACTCACAAGGAATTTTTGTGGCGTCCGGTAGCTCGTTATCCACAACGAGAGCCGGAGAAGCGTCTTGTAGCCGGGCACCAGCGCGCCGGCAGCGGTCGAAACGAGAACGCCCGAAGGCCAGCGATGGCGGAATGGTCATGTGACCAAATATGGCGGCGCCCATGCTCCCGCGCTGTAAAGCGTCTATAGCATGATTCTCTCTCTGCTTCGATGAGTTCGGTTGTATTCATGGCTCTGTTCGCAGTAATGAGGTATGTAATGCGGTCCTCCACGGACGCCTTACGCTCCCTGTCGGAGCGGATGACAACTATTTTTTATTAGTTGTCGTCTGCTTCAGAAGGGGGCGTCAGGTATCCGTGGGTGACCTGATTACTCCGAATCAGCGCACTCTGACGTCATAACCATTTTGACCAACCGAAAAGTGTGACACCCCTGCTGACAATCTTCTGTCGATAACTATGAGGCATTAAAGGCTTTCACCTTGATGATACCGGAGTGGTGTGGTTAAGGATGCTTACTTTCAAGTCATCCTTTTAATGCCACCAAGGCCACCACACCACCCTCAAAGTGATCATCCTCATGAGTCAGATTTCTTGCACTTCAGGACAAACGCCAGTACAGCTTAAGCTAGATCAAAACATAAGCCATTAATAAGTAATCATGTCCAGCTACCATGACTGCTGTCTCTAAGACTCCCCCCCCCCCCCCTTTCTAAAGGAAGCACCTGGCCAGTGTCGTTGCCGCGCGCACACGTACCTGCCGATCCTCTGGTCGGAGCTGTCGTGTATCTCGACGTAGTCATACGTGCATTCGGACGAGTCCTCGAGCACGAAATGCGCGAAGCTGAGCCGGACGGTGTGGCCCGGTGGGGCGCGCAGAATCCAGCGGCACATGAGGTTGTGCCGGTAGGCCTCCGCGGGGCTGCCGGCCGAGCTCCCGTCTTCTTCGATGCTCTGGTCACTGATGGAGGATCTGGTGGCTGGGCTCGCCAGGCTGCCGGCCACGGTCAGCACGCCACCGCAGCCTGAGCCCGTAACGCCGAAGTTAACGCCACTGTTTCTGCTCATTTCGTCACCGATTAAATGACGCATCGACGTTCGGATGGATGCCGCCCTAACCCTGCTCCAAATTAAAAGACAAATCTTCGTACTAGGAAAGCCACATCCTTCAGCATAGCGTTACCGAATACCACTGCCGTTACCACAGCGGCGGCGTATACAGCGCAGCAGCTACACATAACGCTACCGAGTACCACGGCCGTTGCCATAGCGTTACCGTTTACGGTTAGCAGGCTATCTGGTCCTGCTAAATTATTCTATCTGGTCTAGCGCGCAGTGTGGGTGCGTAAAGCCTGACTGTAGCGGTAACGCGTCATGCTGTAAGACTTGTTTAAAATTCTCTTTCAAAACCACTGATGCTTGCACATGAACCCAACAGACGAAAAAATTGCCCGAGAACTAACACGTTGTACGGGAGTGCACAGGTGTCCAAAATTCACACTCGTTTGAAGTACGTCGCCGCCAACCACACGTATGTCCTCGAAGCTGGTAAGCTGTAGGTCTACGAGGTTTCTCCCTGTGCTGATGCCGCTGGGTCGAGCACGTCAAGGACTTATTGGGGCGGTGCGAATGGATAGCGGACAGCCACTCTTAAGGCTCTGCACAGAGGGCGCTAAATAAAGTGCCCCAACTGTGGGTGCAATTTATTTTCCTTCCCTCGCGAGGCTCACATGCCGGACTGAGTATACTCCAGACACTGTCTAATAACTTTGCGAGTCATAAAATAGAAATTAAAATGCAATGAAATCCTTCACGATCCAAAACAAACATTAAAGGTGCCTAGAAGAAGTGTGTTTTTTAGGGGAACTGAAAAGGTGGATGGTAAATTTTCGATAATTCGTGGAGAGACACTAGTTGCAGGTTCTTGTGGCTACTATTTACTATTTCGGAACATGTGTTTGGGCGTGCTGTATCTCTGTCCGGACAAAATGGTTGTTGAAGTAAACACTAAGGAACGGCTTAAAAAAAAATGTTAGAGATCACTGCAGCACCCGGATTGGATAAATTCGTAAGCATGACGTCACATATTATGGCGCCACACCTTATTACGTCACACCAAGACGTCGACGTAACACTTCCGCACTTTTCATGTCAACTGAAACTCGTGACCAGAAATCGAGACCCCCAAACCGGAAGTCGATCACTTATCGATCACTTATCGCGTCACTCATCGATACCTTATCGATACCACAATTAATTGTCTTACTTAATCAAGTTCCATCACATCTGAGTTTTCAAACTTCGCGCCACACTTCCGGTGTTTTCGAATTTGGCGCCACCTTTTCTCCGGCCCCGCCCACTTTCTGGACATTTTTGGCTCTAATTAAATAACTAATTAACCCACCTCAACCCCCCGATTTCCCGAGCGAAATTTTTTGATGCCCTATATGATGGAACTATTTTTTTCTCGTAAACCAATTTGTTCAGACATAATTGTGCGGACAAACTCGTGATGACACGAAACCGCAAACATAGCCATACAGTGCTTACGCATTTAAAAAAAATTGTGTCATGAGACGGCAGCTCGAGCAATCACATCCAGCAACACTTCAAAATGAAGTCAGTTCCTTTATAGGAGCTAATAGTTGTCTGCGGTTTCGCTCAAGAAATGCAGCGTAATTGATAAGGCGCCAAGAAGTTCTCAAGATCTTTGCTTTTTATCATACCGCAAGACATTATTTCTCTATTTCCTCCTCAGGATGGCGTCTGCAGATTGCAGATCGACACAAGAAATATTGAAAATTCCCGAAAACAGCCATTAAATCTTTTAGCAAAAGCCGCTTGTTTTACAAGCCCTCCACAGTTCTCGAGCCGGGCTTACCAATGTCGGCCGCTGTGTAGTTGGCCATAAAGCCGTGGTGCTCGTTGGAGTGGTCCGTGTGGAACACCAGTCGCAGCTGGTTGAACGAGGAGGTGATAAGGGGAGGCGGCGAGAAGCCGCAGTAGCGACCGATTCGGCTGGTGGAGCCGTTCCTAGCTGGCTCGCTTATCTGCGAAAAAGAAAAGAGGAGGGGAGTTACTGTAGGGCGTTGCTGTTAACACTTTGGTAGAGACGGATTTTACTTGCGCGTGTAATAGCTGGAAAAAGGTCAATGGCAGTTACATGGGCTGGCCAGTCGGGAAGATTTGAGAAGCTGTAATTGTTGCCAGAAATTCGGGACAGCTGTCTAGTTTTGCCACCACGGGGGGAATGAAAATAAACTAACTTTTGTATTATCTTTTTAAACAGAAAAGAACACGGTGGTAGCAAAGGCTCTCTCTGAGAGCCTCTTTATCTGCACAGTGTTACGTTAGGCTGCTCGGCTACGATGTAACGTATACGTGCTAGCGGACGCATTGTCGTATCGCCATACAAGGTGAGATGGGGTAACCATATTGTGAAAATCAAAACTGAACAATTTGCCTCTTTGTTCGGAGGGAAACGGCATTGAAAAATAGAAAGTATGGACCCTGTTATATTTAATGCCGCTAGCAAAAAACCAACTGGAGTGGTAGGTTAATCGAAAATCGTGTTTTTGTGATCCAAAAGGGCTCTAAATTTTTCTCGTTTCCATAGATCGGCATTGTTTAAACTTTCCGTGCTTCTGAAACAAAAGTTACGCGATGGATCGAGACGCCGCGGCCTTTGTCATGCGCGGCAGATCAGAGGAACCTGATTGTTGTGGAAACACCCAGCCAACTACTTGCACGATTAGTTATACACAAAACGCGACTTCTCCTCACTGAAGCGCTATACGTCGCAAGGCTTAGCAGCGCTAGCTAGGAGGTGTCTCAAATTCCTGATAACCGTGGATGATGAGGTACCAAACACTTACGTTACAATTATTGAGGTCATTTTCTAAACGAACCATACTCATCCTTAGTGCAATCGCATACCCTTTACTGGGTCCGCCGCCGCGGTGGCTCAGCGGTTATGGTGCTCGGCTGCTGACCCGAAAGACGCGGGTTCGATCCCGGCCGCGGCGGCTGGAATTTCTTTGGAGGAGAAATTCTAGAGGCCCGTGTACTGTGCGATGTCAGTGCACGTTAAAGAACCCCAGGTGGTCGAAATTTCCGGAGCCCTCCACTACGGCGTCTCTCATAGCCTTAGTCGCTTTGGGACGTTAAACCCCATAAACCAAACCTTTACTGGGTCCTTAGTGTGGAGATTAAATCTTGCTTCTGAGACCTGTGCCCAGCAGTCCAGGCCGGTATTCGCATATTTCCCATGTAGTTGCGATACACATATAGGTTGTTATGATGAATTACTCCTGGCAGCAAGGAGAAAAAATATGGCCTATATTTATTAACACCATTTTAATGTGAACAACTCGGAGGTGACCACCGACAGAAAAACGGAAAAATACAGCGTCATTACTCTAGAAGCGTTTGCAACCCATTTATGATGTTGTTAATGCTTTGTTTGTTTGATGCTTTCTTAATACCGAAGAAGAAAACTAGTTCCAGCTTTGCTCTCAAGGGTTTCATCGCATTGATAAACACCGAGACGCATACTTTCATGTCTCTGCTACTTACATTTCGTAGTGATTTCGTATGGGCGCTCGTAGAGTGAACGGGTACGTACTTGCGCGAAGAAGACGGGACGCAACAAAGGAACACACACGATATATACAGAGCGGACATGTCGTGTGTGTTCCTTTGTTGTGTCCTGTCTTCGCGCAAGTACGTACCCGTTCAAAGATGAACCAACTTGCCCAAACAAGAGTTTTACTTGCGCTCTCTATATGTCCTGTGTGTTCCTTTGTTGTGTCCCGTCTTCTTCGAGCAAGTACGTACCCGTTCAAAGATGAACCAACTTGCCCAAACAAGAGTTTTACTTGCGCTCTCTATATGTCCTGTGTGTTCCTTTGTTGTGTCCCGTCTTCTTCGAGCAAGTACGTACCCGTTCAAAGATGAACCAACTTGCCCAAACAAGAGTTTTACTTGCGCTCTCTATATGTCCTGTGTGTTCCTTTGTTGTGTCCCGTCTTCTTCGAGCAAGTACGTGCCCGTTCAAAGATGAACCAACTTGCCCAAACAAAATTTTTACTTGCGCTCTCTATATGTCCTGTGTGTTCCTTTGTTGTGTCCCGTCTTCTTCGAGCAAGTACGTACCCGTTCAAAGATGAACCAACTTGCCCAAACAAGAGTTTTACTTGCGCTCTCTATATGTCCTGTGTGTTCCTTTGTTGTGTCCCGTCTTCTTCGAGCAAGTACGTGCCCGTTCAAAGATGAACCAACTTGCCCAAACAAGAGCTTTACTTGCGCTCTCTATATGTCCTGTGTGTTCCTTTGTTGTATCCCGTCTTCTTCGAGCAAGTACGTACCCGTTCAAAGATGAACTAACTTGCCCAAACAGAAGTTTTACTTGCACTTTCTATATGTCCTGTGTGTTCCTGTGTTGTGTCCCGTCTTCTTCGAGCAAGTACGTACCCGTTCAAAGATGAACCAACTTGCCCAAACAAGAGTTTTACTTGCACTCTCTATATGTCCTGTGTGTTCCTTTGTTGTGTACCGTCTTCTTCGAGCAAGTACGTACCCGTTCAAAGATGAACCAACTCGCCGAAACAAGAGTTTTACTTGAACTTTTACTCGTAAAGAATGAGTAGTGGCGACAAAGCGCGCTGCAGGAAGCATTAGCCCTATACCTGGCCTATCACAGGTCGTGAATCCGGCTTGAGCTAGCCGAGATGAGCCTCAGCAACTAATCCCGACAAAATTAGAAAACGGGCGTTTACATTTAACTCATTACTAGTAATGTACATGCGTAAATAAAAGAAAAAAAAATGCACGGTACTAGTGCCAATCTTCGAAGGGCTATCCAAAGACGTGCGTACGCATAAAATAAATTGCCCTGACAGCGATTTCTTCCTACAACGACAGCGTTACTACACATAATCGTAGAAGATATCACAAGGACCTCGCTCTTCCCCCTCCTTTTCATAACATTTTTTATATGTAGAAGCAAAGCGAATTGGGGCAGTTGGTAACGATCCATTTGCATGAAAAGACCGTAAAAAATTAAACAAACATGAGAAAGAAAATAAGTTCTCTTAATGCCTGTTCTATTCTTCGGGGACTCTTACGCTTTGTGCTATTTTCACACAAAAAAATTACCGTTACGATAGGAGCGATAGTAACTATAGGCACTGAAGGTCGGCGACCAGAATTTGTCGACTGAAACGGAATCATTTTTGCGACTCTACGAGAAACTGGTGAGTGGATGCGTAGAAAAAAAAAAGTTTGAAATCGTGTTGCGCTCCAGTTTCTCGAATTCTAATGCGTTTTCGCGAGTTCTCTTTACGACGGTCGTCTTTGCGCCCACCTCGAGGTAATCGTAGAGGCAGTTTTCGTCGCGTTCGACGTCGAAGGTCTGGAAGGCCAGCTTGATGACGTTGCCCGGCGGCACCTGGATGGTATAGTTGCAGTGACGGTTTGCGGGATACACCGACGGGTAGCGCGGGGAGGTCAGTTCGCCTTCGAGGCCGGTCCAGCGACCTCCACACACTGCAACGGGAGGTCACAAAGAACGAAGAACACACTGAGCTAGAAACGGGAGTACGCATATCTCGGGACGCACAGACGTATATGCGAAGGCTATGCCAGATTTAGTTTTAGCACTCTCAGACCTGCCGCCGAGCGAGTGTGACGTGGAAATGGTTAGGGCAGTGAGAGTGTGAAGGGAGAACGAGGGCTTGCTGGAGGGGAGTCGACGACTGTGAGAATCCAAATCGAAAAACGCTCCGTCGCGGTGGCTTAGTGGTTACGGCGTTCGGCTGCTGGCCCGAAAGACGCGGGTTCGATCCCGGCCGCGGCGGCCGAACTTCGATTTAGGCGAAATTCTAGAGGCCCGTGTGCTGTGCAGTGTCAGTGCATGTTAAGGAACCCCAGGTGGTCGAAATTTCCGGAGCCCTTCACTACGGAGTCCCTCATAGCTTGAGTCGCTTCGGGACGTTAAACCCTCATAAACCAAACCAGACCAAGAATCTTGCGCAGCTCTAGAGGTCAAACTCGAAGCAGCTAGGCAATTTGAATGCTTGCCACTTTTTGCTTGCTGCGTATCAGAGATCCCCCGATAGACTCATAGCGGTATCTGTAAATTTTTAGACAGCTATTGAATATACAATCGCAATGGAAAGAAACGCGAACAAAGCGCCGCCTACGGGCTCCGCTGCTCGAATTTCTTTTGATGGCGCTTTTACTTGGGTGGTAAGAAAAAGACGTTAGAGTCGTCCTGGAATGCATCATAGACAACTCTAGCATGTCTTTGCTACCACCTAAGTAAAAGCGTGTTTAAAAGAAATGCGAACAGCGGAGCGCTAGGCTCCGCTCTGTTCGCGTTTCTTTACATCGTGATAGTACACGACGAGCCGGCAGGATAAAACACGCCTATGAAGGGCAGCTATGTCACCCTAGCACTTGGTATTTAGCCTGGGCTGATGCACGTATTTGGTTCGTTTTTGTCAACAAGCAGACTCAACCTCTAAACCTGTGACCATTTCGCATAGAGGAGTGAACAGAGGCGGACCGAAATTTAGAGGAACTTTTAGGGCTCTGCATCATCATCATCATCATCATCATCAGCCTGACTACGCCCACTGCAGGACAAAGGTCTCTCCATTGCCCACCAATTAACCCTCTCTTCGGCAGCTGCGGCCACCGCATCTCCGCAAACTTCTTAATCTCATCCGCCCGCCTAACTTTCTGCCTCTCACTACTACGCTTGCCTTCTCTTGGAATCCCCTCCGTTACCCTCAAGGACCAGCGATCACCTTGTCTTCGCATTACATGGCCTGCCCAAGCCTATTTCTTCCTCGTGATTTTGACTCGGATGTCATTAACACGCCTTTGTTCCCTCACCCCCTCCGCCCGCTTCCGGTCCCTTTACGTCACACGTATTATTTTTCTTTCGATATGTCGCTTCGTTGTCCTCAATTTAAGTTGAACCCTTTCCCTCAGCCGCTACGCTCTACGTGCTGCATAAGATACGAGGACACATTTCTTATATAATACTTACAGCAGGTTCTGGCAGAACCCGAGAAAAATGTTCCGTGGCGTTGTTTTGAGCGAAAATTTGTGCGTCTGCGGCTTCTATTGAATTTCTGAGATGTGATTGGCTGAAGGTCGAAAGTTTAATAAGAAGACGTAAAAATCTTCTAACCGATAGTTGTAGTCGCAGTCTGAACAGCCGGTGAACTGCGCCTGCCGGAAGCATTGCAGTTATTCATTGTTGATCTTTTCAGGTATTCCCCGTCGTTTCGACGAACTCAAGTTCAGCTAACGAAAAAGAATTAAAACATAAAGAACAGCTACACTTGAGGCTTTTCTTTAAAGGGGGATGAGGGTCTTAAAAAAAAACCTTGTTTTTTTATTTGTCGACATAACTTGTTGAAACTTAGCAAGGAAGTAAACCATACAATGCTTACTTCAAATATGTATTTAGATTTTAAATATCTCACCAGGAAGAAAATTTATCGCAAAATAACATCCAAATTAGGCCATCTCTTATGGGCTTCAATAGTAACTTATTAGTTAAAAAAAAGCTTTTTAAAGAATATGCAGGCATTTCCAAAGGCCCATCGCACATCCTAAAGCTTTCTTTTTTTCCTTTAAACGTGATGTATTAGCAATTATGCCAAGTGTGGGGTAATCACTGCCACATAATTTTTTTTCCAACTTTGTTATTTGTTTATGATTAATAAAATGACTTTATAGACATTTTGTTAGGTTTAGGATGTGCTTTGGGAATTTGCGATTGTCTGCTTAATCTTAAAAAGTCTTCCTTTAACTTATAAATTACTCCAAAGGCCCGTAAGAAATGACCTAATTAATTTTATTTTGCCATATATTTCCTTCCAGATGAGATATTTGAAATCTAAATGCATATTCAAAATCAGCATTCAATGATATACCTAGTTGCTAAGTCTCTATACCCCACGTACCTGCAAGCGCGATTGAGGCGTCCACTGACCCAGGGAGGAAGTTATGCACACTTCGTTTCCTTAAAATGATCGGAGTTTAAAACGCTGTCAACGCCAGTGAACGCCGATGACCTATGGTAATGGTAAATGTAAATTGGTTTTCGAGGACAGGAAATGTGAGTATCTGTCTTACATATCTCGGTGGACACCTGAACCACGCCGTAAGGAAAGGGAGGACGGTGGGAGTGGAAGAAAAAAAGAAAGAAAGAGTGAAAGAGGTGCCTTGTGGGGGCTTCAGCGCCGCGTTTCTAGCACAACCTTGTCAATGCCTGCAGCCCACATCTATCTCTCATCACCCCACCTACCTATAAGTGCGATTCAGTCGTCCACTGACCGAAGGAGCCAGTTATACGCACTTCCTTTTCCTTAAAATGATCAGAGTGTAAAACGCTGTCAACACCAACGCCAATGAACACAATGAAAGCGACTTCAGCGCCGCGTTTCTGGTACAACGTTTTCAATGCCAAAGCATGCAGCGCACATCTGTCACTACCGCCACTTAGCTTAAAGCACGATTGAGGTGCCCCAAGAGGGTAGTTATGCGCCTTCCCTCTGCTTTCCAAGCTCCCGCTCCATTGGTTTCGCTGCTTAAAACGCGGCTAAGGTGTCCACTGCTGGTTACAACGGACAACGGCGACGGCGATGCCGCGAAACGAAGAAACGGGCGCCTAAGAGCTGCGGTCTAAAAGAAGACCGAAGAGTAGCGCAATTGATATTGATTCCAATGGCGCGAAAACCGGCTGTATTTTCTTCCCAGCAACTTACATTTTTAGTGAAAGCGTCATCGAGAAAGAAATATGTCGCCGATGATGAAAGAAATTGGCTGTTTGCTGGAGTGAAGTTACGTCACCAGACCGGATAATTCCCTCTGGCTGAGGGGTCGTTATCAAACCGGAAGTGGCATCCCAAGACCGGAAGTTCGGTAAAGGCATCAACAGCTTCTACTGCTACCGCGTGTCCAACGCACACGGTAACTAGGTATTCCTGTGAATTTTCGTGTTTCTGTGTTTGCGTTTCATTTGACGCTGATGGTACATGATCCCACAAGTGCCAGTGGAATCTGGTTTTTCGATAACTCATGGAAGTCGTACGTACGTCCTTCGCGAGCGCAAAGGAATAGTAATTGCGGCTGGTCGAGTTGCACCTCACCTGTCTCGTAGGTGGCGCTGAAGCCCGGCAGCCGTGTGTTCTCGTCCGTCTTGAAGCGGATGTATAGTACACTTCCTGTCGAGGTCACGGGAGTGGGCACGCTGTCGCCACACGCGCGGCGCAGGAGGGGAGAGCGGTCGTCGCTGCCATCGAAGACCTGCCAAGGTTACATCCCGATTAAAAGGGGAAGGGCACAACAGAAGGTGTACTTCAGAAACCACAATGTTATAAAGAGGGAAAGGTAAGGAAAGAAAATAAAAGAGAAAACAAAAAAATTACCAGACGGTTTAGCACGGCTAAGCGTTGAATATCGTGCATAGCACTAGTTACCGTGGGCACTTAAGGTCCTTACATACTAAAGACATTAGATCCAAAGGCCTTTACCAGGAAGGCATTTGGCCTAAGAGCCTTATACCTATCAGGCATTCACCCGGAAGGCTGTCACCCTAAAGGCGATAAGATCTTTACCTCAAAGGCCTTTACCTTCAAGGACTTCACTCAGGTGTACCCTTCACCCAGGCCATCACCCAGGTGAAGGCCTGCCAAGTGTGCACACCTATCAGGTTGCCCGCAACGCGGTGGGCTGGTCAGCCGCCTGCCACAAAACAGGCTTCAGGGACTTACGTATGCCCGAAGTTGGCTTGGTTTTATGAGGGTTTAACGTCCCAAAGCGACTAAGGCTTTAAGAGATGCCGTAGTAAGGGCTCCGGAAAGGGTTCTTTAACGTGCGCTGACATCGCACAGTACAGGGACCTCTCGAATTTCGGCTCCTTTGAAATTCGACTGCTGCGGTTGGGACGGAATCCGCGTCTTTCAGGTCAGCAGCCGAGCAGTCGTAACCACTTGGCCAACTTAATTGGAAAATGCGCCAACTAGTGCTACTGCACTAAAACTAGACATCCGAAGAGGGCACGAGAACGAGCACAAGGACAAGGTAACTTCGCGTATTAAAAAAAAAAAAATCCTCTGTGTGACACTTTGCGTCAGTTTGGTCCCCTCTCCTTTGAAAAGAGAAGGGGAAGGCTGCACAAACTAACGGCTGACACTTTTGGCGATAATGGGGCAGTGTCTGTTATCTTCCATAATAATAGTTTCGGTATTTTTGCTTTCAAGATCTCACCTCTGCCCTCGCATGACCAGCGTGACGGGAGATACAGATACAGGTCAAGTGAAGTGAAACACTTGAGCACAGCCCATCTGCGCCAAATTGCAGTGCTTGGGATTGGGCTAGTTGGAACATATCATACGCAAGACGTGCGCTGCTTAGACTGAGTTAAAGAGAACACGAATGGTTAAGCGCTTAACGTTTCATGTTGTCTCTAACTCTGTCCTTGTTAATCTAAGCTGCGCACGTATTTTATACGGCCAAATTGCGCTTATTATTGCAGAGCTTCTCTTCTTTATTTTTTCTGATGACAATGCGGTTGCGTCTTCATGCATAAAATAAATGTCTTCGAAACTAGCAGATGAGACAGCCGCCACCATAGCTCAGTTGGCGGAGCACTGCACACGACATGCGGAGGTCGTGGGTTCGAATCCCACCTGCTGCATGTGGCTCTCTGTCCGATTTTATTCTAAACGATCTTGTATCTAAAAGACTTACTCCAGCTAATTACCGTCGTATCAATAAAAGTAATATAAAAAAAAGCATTCGCCATGCCTTCCGTGACCTCAAGGACTGTTGGCTTCTTTCTAAATATATCTTAACGAAACCTCTTCCCCGTTCCCATCCACCTATTTATTCTACTCATAAACTGCCCATGACGTGCGTATGCCAATTGCTTTCTGATATTGTAACCAGACGTGATGTGGTTCCACATTGTGACTGCAGCCTGGGAGTATTCTCGGAAGAGAAACGAATCCGGACTTTCTCTCTTCTGAAGCCTTTTGCTTTTAGCCGCTGTCACAAATGTGATGAATGATCGTAGAAAGGAAAACATGAAACACTCATCTTCGAATATCGCTGGAAAAATGTTCGCCAGAAGATGTTTAGACACTTAAGTTTTTCCTCCCAAAGTCGACAGCAATATACCTACAACTTCTTATAGTGAATAATTTCAAATTTTTGAACAATCGCAAGCACGATTTTTTCGCAAGCACGAAAACCGAAATGAGGTCACAGTTTTATGATCCTGAACAATGATATATAAACAAACATATCTTTAAAATCGTTTTCGGAGAGAAGAGAAGAAAACTCTTCCGAGCAAACGCTGAAAAAGATATTCATTGCCAACCTTACTCGCGATAAATACAGCGGCGACAGCGAGCATGTGTTCTGACGAGGTTAAAATTGGTTTTCAAGAAAGGAAGTGCGTAGTAACTGTCTCACTTATCTGTGAACCCCCCAAAAATTAGCAGATGCACTGAAGACTGCTTGCGTGTGGGAATGCGATAGTATTACTTTCCCTGGGTGCATAGCCACCCACATAAACACGACACCCATGCATGCACAGAGACACCCGCGTATGACACCACCCGGAACACTGTACGACGAACGGTGCATGACAATTTTAAGGCGAAAGCATTTAATGACTCATGCTCGCGGTGTCTGTCCGTGTGCTGGAATCGTGCCAACTGTGGCCTCTCCTCCGCGCAGCGGTGGAACATCCTCCCCTCATTAGCAACCGGCGCGCCGGTGGGGGGCGCAGCTGCGCATAGCAACCGTGACGTCACACAGTAGTGGTAGAACGAGTGCGCGCGCGTCGGCGGTGTCAGCTGCACCTCCGCTCCTTCGCCAGACGTCTCGTTGCAGTCTAGTGAGTGAGACGCATGGCTGCGAAGCGGCCCAGTGATTCCGCGCCAAGCGGTTCAGGGAAGCGGCAACGGACACCGGATTCCCCCGACACCAAACGCCAGAAGAACAAGGAGCGAATGCGCATGCGACGACTAAACATGCCAACAGATGCGAGAAAGCAAAGGAAGGCAGAACGGACGAGGCTTTCGCCAAGCACACTTTAGAAATTCCAAAGTGTCTTCGATAATTTTGATGCGAAAATTGATTTTTGAGGAAAGGAGAGGGCGTATTAACTGTCTGACACCTCGGTGGACGCCTCAACCGCGCCTAAATATTCCGATAAGACATACAATTGAAGGTGCACGTGCTGTGGATTTGAATCCGATTCGCTGTTCGACCCCGGGAACTCCCGCTCATTAGCCGAACGCTTAACCACGGAGTTACCATGGCGCTGTATCGGATTAGGGACATGTGCTTAATTCCTATTCTTCTAAACAAGCCATCTGAAAATTTTAGTTTTAGTACATTTGCTTTAGCAAACAGATAGATAAATTTAATGAAACGAAGGCAAAGTGGTCGGCCAGAATGACTGACGTCTGGCCTGATACTCTGCACTGAGGAAGGGGAAGATGAAGAGAAACAGGATAGTGATGGGTGGCGATGTGGTGATAAGAGAGTTGAGAGCATGGGCACGCACATGACGCATCACATCCGCGGGTCGATGCCAGTGTCACTCAAAAAACGCGAAAACATCAGCATTTCTTCTTTTTCCCCGCGTGCTTCCTCTGCATGCTCAGAATCCTGTAATATTTATCTACATTTTCTTTAATACGCTGCAAGACTTTTTATTTCCTCGTTATGCTGCTGTTATGTAATTTATATCTACTTTTTTTCGTGAATACGTTGTTGAATGTATTGATGTTTGTACTCATAACATGGCGCTATGAGTAAATTAAATAAATAAATTATCTGTTGCATATACCAGGGGGGAGGGCGAGGGGGCATAAAGTCCCTCTTTAAGTTCTGTCTACAATATTGCGTTATTTGGAGCCGCCGCTGTTTTCTCCGTCCCACAGGACACCAGCTCGTGTACACCGCTGTGACGAGTCTTCGCGAGTAAAACAGGATAGGAACAGTCGGGGACAAAAGTCTCCGGACCACGTGTTTCTCTAACGAAGCCGATAGCTTTGCTAGTCGGCGACTGGAGACCACACTTGTGGAGGTAAAAGTTAAACTTTTGTTCTTTCATCTCCACAAGTGCGGTCTCCAGCCGCTGTCTGATAGTAGAGCTATAAGCTTCGTTTGAGGAATACGTGGTCCGGAGACTTTTGTCCCCGACTGCACACATCGAGTGCGGCTTCGAATGCCGAGCAAACAAAGCGCGCAGTGGCTGCGTCGTAGCCGTCACCGTACCTCGAGTGCGTCCCACCGGCAGTTTGGATGGCTCTCGAGATGGAAGCGCTCGAAGCGGAGCCGCAACCGTTCCCCGGCTGGAGCGCGCATCTCCCACTCGCAGAGCAGCCCGTTCTGGTACGGGTTCGGGTATCCAGGCGAAGTGAAGCGGCCCCTGTCGCCTGACAGCACACCGCCGCAGCCCGGAATGGCTGCGAGTGAGCGTTCGAGGGAACATATAGTGCAGCGGTGAATGTCACTTTGCAGCAGTCTCACCTGTTGGTACCGCTTAGAGAGAGAGAGACAAATGGACGGAAAGGCAGGGAGGTTAACCAGGCGATGCCCAGTTGGCTACCCTACACTTGGGGAGGAGAACAAAGGGGAAAAAAATGCCCAGGCTTAGCTTGGTTAAGCCAAGAATGCGTTGCATATTGCGCGGTCTTTTTGCGCGAGGTATTGCTTGGCGGCACTCGATTTTCTCAGCAGCTTTTCCTCCGTGACATATGGATGGATAGGAGCGCCCCCTTTGAAACGGGGCGGTTGGAACCGCCACCATGCTCAGCCGTCCTTTTTTTCTTCTTTCTAACTTTTTTAGTTTTTTTCTTCTTTTTTTGGTTTTATTTCTTTTCTTTTTTGTTTTTTCCTGTGTTTTGTTTCCTTTTCTTCTTCTTTTTCTTTTTTTTACGTGGTTCGGTGACGTCATGTCACCACGAGATGTGACGTCAGCAAACCACGTCACGTCACGTGGTTTGGTGGCTTCCCGGCCACGCCCAAGGGCTGAACTGAGTGATTGCAATATGCTACGCATAAAAGGAAATTGAGAGGCACTGAAATGAGTTTTCTACGTGTCCAGCGACCATTGTCACGGGGACAGAGGGCGCGCACTGAAAACTTAGATTATAGACGGGAATACAACCCCGAGTCCCTTAAGAATCTCAGGAGCGCTTTCACCGCTTTCCTTTGTGAGGAAGGTTGTGTCCAAGGCCCCAGAACGTTGGACTCTGTTAGAGGACGCGAGTCCAAGCGGTACAGAGTAGCAATTAGGGAACCGCGCTCTCGCTCAAAACGAGGGCAGTCACAGAGGAGGTGTCCGATCGTTTCATCACAGCCGCACTGGTCACACGCTGGAGAGTCTACCATTGCGATGAGATTGGAATAGGCGTTTGTGAACGCCACTCCCAGCCACAGGCGGCACAACAGCGTAATATCACCGCGGGGGAGGCTGAATGGTATATTTTTTGTAATTTTTTGTAACCCGGGCAGGCTCGTGCAGATGTGGCATTAGTTTTCACGAAAGAGTCTGTGCATAGCTATCGGTTGGCCAAGTTCAAGAGCACTTAGAAATATGTTACCACGTGTCTCAGGGAAGGCGGCCACTAATTTTAGAGCGATATCTATACTGTTGCTTTTCTTCAAGGTCATGTCGGTATGCAAAACGACCTTGTGATGCCTCGGAGCGCAAAATAAAAACAAATACAAAGGCGAAAACAATAAGGAAATGAAATAATGAAATGGGAAAAAACAACAATAACAATAAAAACGAAACTAGTGAGAACCCACAAAATGAAACATAAAAAATAGATATAAATAAAAGTAAAAGACAAAAATGAACACAAGAAATTAAAAACGAAAAATAAATAAAACAACTAAATAATAACAACATAGAATAAAGAATTGCAGAAAGAATTCCAGGTAGAATTGTGTCAAGAATTGCAGAAAAACAGCTTTCGCTCTGCATTAAGGTTCGGCAGAACTGCGACGAACCTGCGTCAATTTTTTTTTTTTTTAGATAGGGTTCCGGGTATAAAGAGAAGATTTTAGCGGCAGAGTAATACCAGTACTGGCGTACGCCAAAAAACAGGCGAATCATGTTATCTAGGGAAGCGATTAACTAAATTCTAATAGTTAATTTTATAACTATTACCGATAGGCACCGGGCCGCAATCAGTGGTTTTTAGCCGGCCGTTAGTAATACACACATCAGTTTTTAGAATTTTGAAAACGCGACTACCCTCGCCGCTCTGGCTCGACCAATTTGCGCCATTCGAAAACCGCGCGCTTTTGTGGGAAGGCGCAGAGCGATGTCAATCAGACAGCGACATACATGACAACATCTGCCGCGCCCGCGCTGGAGCAGCGCTATAGTGGCGACGAGCGCGGAGCACTGCAGTGCGAGCGGGGCTCACATTGTCACGTGGTACGTGCGTCACGAAGTGTCGCGTGTTTTTCGATGGCGTGAGAATTGGCCCAAATGAGTTTAGCCAATAACGTTTTTTCTATTAACGTTTTTGCTCAGCGTCAAAAGCTTTCCCCATTGGTTTTCTATGCCCGCCTGAACTCCTCGATGCGATCGATGGAAACGCTTTAAAAGAAAGATTTGGCTATATATCAGAGAAATGGACCATTACCTTTAATATTCAATACCAGCGTCTTACAATTTTCCAATTTCCAAAATTTTGTTCGAGCATGTTGGAAGTGAGCCTGGAGAGGGCGCCACAAACCAAGGCAACCAAATTCTCTCACTGCACGACGGTTTGCCGACGGGCCATGAATGTGCAGATTATGAGTTGCCAAATAATGCCAAATAAGCGCCATACGTCACGCAACAAAAGAGGTCAAATTACTCGCTTACACATCATTGGTAAGACCGAAACTAGAATACGCATCCCCCATTTGGAGCCCCCATCAAGCATATCTAATCAATGCACTTGAAGCCGTGCAAAATCGCGCCGCCCGTTTCATTCACTCGCAATATTCATACGAAGTCAGTGTGTAATCCCTGAAATCACTGTCCAACTTACGAAGTCTTTCTTGCCGTCCTCGCGTCGGAACCCTATCTCTTTTTCATAAATTTTATTACAGCTCACTCGGCCATGAACCATACATGTGCGCACCTCCGCCGCGCATATCACATCGCACTGGTCACCCCCTTCAGGTTACTCGTCCACGTGCCCGTACCGTAACCTTTTCCACCTCCTTCTTTCCACGTGCCGCGCCAGACTGGAACGGCCTCTCCCACTCCGCTGCTGCTATCACTTGCCCATCACTCTTCAACGCCAACATTGAACTTAATATGTCATCGTGAAAAAATGTACCAATTTTTGATTACCCCACCCCTTATGTAATACCCCGAAAGGGGCCTTTAAGGTAAATAAATGAAATAATCTAAAATTCACCCCCCATTACACAGCGAGCGCAATTTGATTCAGGCGCGTTTTTCCCCATGCTCACCGTTGTCGGCACCATAGGTGGCGTGGAAGCCAGTGTCCGTGTTAGACTCGTCCGAGTGGAAGTGGACGAGCATGTTGCGGCCCGAGCTGAGAATGGGCCGCTCGCCGGCCGAGTTGTTGGTGCCGCAGAAGGTGGCCAGGAGGCGGTCCTCCTCGGTGGCACCGTCGTAGATCTGCGCCGTTATCGGACGAAGTGGAAACCAAATTTCTCGCCTTCTGCCCGGTCGCCCCTTAAAGGGGCCATGCAACGAATTAAAAGTCGCTTGTAAATGCTTTCAATGCTTAGAAATGATTCTCAGAAGCATTCACTCCAAGTATGAGTCTTAGGAACTCAGCCGGCAATTTACTACGAATTTTTAAATACCGGCGTTTTCGAAATTCGCGGGCCGATTGGTGTCTTCGTAGTGACCGATTTTGAAAGTAAACTCGTGAAAATAGACGCCACTAGTCCCGTGACGTCGGCAGGCCACGCAATGCTGTCATTCGCTGGAGCCACGGCAGCCATGACGTCACGGGCACACTTCCGGTAGCAGTGAAAATCGTCTGCTCGTGCCGCTGCGCGACCTCCTCGGCACCCGAGAGCCAGTCCATTGCCTTCGCGCATATGGTTTCAATTTACCTCTGCCGCCTCTTTCAGTCGGGAGTTCGGGAGCCACTCGCAGTGCCTTTGTCGCACTGACAAGCGAAGAAAGAGAAGTTGTTCGTTCCTGTGTCCTGTGTTTGCGCTGTTTTCTCTTAAGAAAGAAATCCGACGCGCGCCACAATCCAGGAAGGCAGAGAGAGACCGGAGAGACGCTGTCGACGCTGCTGCTGGGGTGCTGAGTGCGAAAACCGGAAGTCTCAAACCGAACGTCAGCGAATGACATATTCATAGGCGGGGACCAGTCCCAGAGCTGTTTTCGTTATTTTTTTCTGGTGCCCCGCGTGTACTAGTTGAGGGGGAAGAGGAAAAGCGTAATTTTTAATCGTCTATAACTTCGTTGTTATTGATGCTAGCTCAAAATTTCTTGCGCTGGGGTGACGAGTGATGAAATGCCTCTCTCTCTCGTCTGCTTTACGTAACCTCAATTAAATTATTGCATAGTCTCTTCAAGAAGTTCCATATTAATTGTGACCTAAAGACTCAGCTGCGTCTTCTTACTCCTGTAGACAATAAGCTGGTCTTTCGCGGGTTTTAGAAAGCACTCACGCAAACCTTAATTGCCCCTGTCTAGTGTCTGCTGATTTTTCTCCTGCACTGTTCCGTGGGCACTGAAATGGCTTCCTTGATTTATCTTCTTGGCTATCTTGGGTCCCCGTTAGGGATATATTTCCTTGGGGTTATTTTCGTTTGAAAACATTTTAGAACGTGTTTGAATTCTATAGTTCACATTATTTGTACTTCTTTCACCTGTAGGCGACTGTAGTTACGGGAATGCGTATAACAGCGTGAATACTTCGCGGAGTGATCAGTATCAGCGGAAGCACCTTTCACTTTTGTGTCATCACTACAGAGTGGTTTTGACTGCTACGTTTTAAGGAACAGCCATGCATTTTCATGCGGCGCATCATGCGTAAAACAATATCTTAAATGGGTTTTTCTAAAACACTATAAAAGAAACAGAAGCTCGTCACTTTCAACTGGTTCTCTTAGGGTTGATAACACTTATACTGAGAGCGTGACACACAAGTATCATTGAACCTTATAGATATGTGTGCTGTCCACGTTTTAATTTTCACACCTGTTGGAGTGAAGAATGTTTCCTTATCTTTACCGAAACTAGAAAGTTTCGTCAGAATGAACTGAATTAGTTTTTGCTTTGCCCAACTAAAAAGTTGGCGCGCAAAAATCAGCACGCCTTCTATTTTCTCTTTCGCTTGTCCGTATGCGTGATTTGCCCTGATTAGCTAAAGCGCCAACCTGACAGTCGGTCCTAATGGACCAGGATAATATGAATCAATGATGGTGGCGGTCTATATCTGATATTATGAAGTTTGGTTCTCTTTCCGAGATATGATTTCGGCCACAAAATGAAAATTAAAAACTGGCTCGTTGCACAATCATATCTGCAAACGCTTCTTCAGCTTCAAGATCCAGCAAAAATGACGAGCGCGTTTTGGCTTGCGGCATGGATTGCGGTTTCTGCGTATCTCGGACGAGCCTTCTTATTTATGAAATACGAAATAACACAGAAATAATTAACGCAGCAGAGGCATCCGTGCGATCGCTGGATCAGAGCGTTTTACTTTTGGGACAGTCACCAGTTTAGAGTGAGCCGAAGCGCACCTTGAGGAAGTCGTAGGAGCAGTTGGAATGGTGCTCCATCTGAACCGTGCCAAGGTGGAGCTGGATCCTCTTGCCCGCTGGCACGGCCAGTACCCACGTGCAGTCTCGGTTGGAAGGGTAGTGGTCCGGGTATCCCGGGGAGTTGATTGCGCCAAGGTTGGCCACCGGCATCACCTTGCCACACTCTGCACACACAGAGCAATGCGTATTGGTGCAACGCGTACCCACAAAGAACAAAGACGAGAGTGAAGTCGCCGAGGCACATTCACGACCGCATCTATGTCTAAACCAAAACAAAATATTGTAGGAGAATAATGTGACTGATGGGCCAGAATATGGGTTAGCCTTAATGTTCTTCCCGGACGGGTTCAGACTGTGCGAGCAGGTGGCATGAACCATTCCGTCAATCACCCCGTCATGAATGAATCATTCCGTCAATGAGTTGCGATTGTTGTTGATTTTGATTTTGCTGGACCAATGCTCTTTCTCTGCTTTTGCACGTGATTATTGTGTATATATGTTTGCTCCTTTCAATAAAAATTCAGCTTCGAGTCAGCGCTCGTCTGTTTAGTCTTCTTGCTTCGTCCTTCTTCTTGTTCGCGCTGTACCCCCCACGATGGACAATTAATACAGCTCGAAGTGCCAATTTTCTTCTGTGGCGGCTTTAAGAGCCGCTCTAGGAGACGGTGGCAGGTTCGGGAGGGGACAGTGGAGTTCAGTTTATTGATTACATTTCGTTCTGTGCTAAGATTTGTCTTTTTTTTTTTGACTAACCGCGGTGGGTCAGGGGCTTTGGAATTCGACTACTAGTCCTAAGGCCGGGGGATCGAATCCCTGCCGCGGCAGCCACATTCCGAAGAAGGACAAATGCAAAAACGCCGAAGTCCTGTGGAATGTCAGGGCACGTTAAAAATACCCCAAAACGGACTACCGATTGTCCATCCCATAGGCGACGCCTCACTCCTCCAATGCCGAGAGAATGACCATAAGACATGTCCACATTTTAATTAGATTTTTTTAGCTGCAAAGTGTAAAGAGCAGCAGTTCTTTCGACTCCGCTGCTATTTCTGTCGCATTTCAGTGGCGCAGCTGACTTCACACCGCTCTCGGACTACCAATCCTGTCTTGAAAACATCATATGAAACCTCTTCCGACCAGGCTAACAAGCTTGACTATGAATTCCCTGCGCATCACGTGTGATCTCCACTGTGCATACGTGAAGAGTTCGTTTTCTTCCACTAAAATATAATAAATCCAACCCCATTTCGCGGAACACTTTTCAGGGCAAAGTTTGAGCGTCAGCTGTCAGAGAAATAGCATCAGCCAGACTGCACCGAGTGCAGGACAAAGGACTCTCCTATTTCTTTCCAATTAACCTCGTCCTGTGCTAGTTGCAGCCGCCTTATCCCCACAAGATTAATCACTGCGAGACCTAACGCTACCATCTATACGGCCTAAACATTTTAGCCGCCGTACTTTTACGCGAGCAGATGATGCAATGATTTCAAATTATAGAGATTTATTGCATGCACTTTTGTATGTGTGCATAGTTGTCTCGTTTTTAGACATCCAGCAATTAGCCTAGTCTTGTGAATCGAACTATGATGGAATGATTTCAAATTATAGAGATTCATTGCACGTACTTTTGTATGTGTGCATAGTTTTCTCGTTTTTAGACATCCAGCAATTAGCCTAGTCTTGTCAATCGAACTATGATAGAATGATTTCAAATTATAGAGATTTACTGCATGCACTTTTGTATGCATGCAGAGTTTTCTCGTTTTTAGACATCGAGCAATTAGCCTTGTCTTGTGAATCGAACTATGATGGAATGATTTCAAATTATAGAGATTTATTGCATGTACTTCTGTATGCGTGCACACTTTTCTCGTTTTTAGAGGTTCAGCCTTGTGAATCGGACTATACTGTGACAATATTTTCCCCGACAATTTTCGTAGTTTCATAGAATTTCTGCAATATACCGTCCAGTCACTGCCAAATGCGGCAAGTTCCAAAATGTAATTCTGAATTTTGTTTGGCTGGAAATTATAGGGTTAAGAAGATTTATAAAAAGGCACAATGCTGCAACGGCCATATTTTGCAGCGATCCTTATCGCTATATATGCCGTTCCTTTTATTAGTCGACCCGGCATTTGATGCCGGAGCTGGCGATTGCCACAGAGCACTCGAACAGACAGGAACAGAAAAGGCAGTAAGCTTTTCTCTACAGCTTTTTTTTTTTATAGAAAGGCTAGTGCGCTAGAGGAAAGCTTTTTACTTCCATATAGGCGTATTTTTGCTTAGTGTATGCAGCTATAAGCCATGACGTCATAGGCGGTAACCACCAGTGATAGAAGGGGGAAACACTGCGCCGGGAAATAATCGTTACAAGGTGCGGCACTTGAGGTATCACACAGTTACTAGCAAGAAAAAAGCGGTGTACCAAAAGCTGCCGTGCTATCTGGAACGTTTATATCAGAACATGCCGGAAGTTAGTAGAGCTCGGAAACAATAAATCAAAATCACGACATAAATTGCGTAGCATCTAAAACTGCTTCAGAGGCTACAAATGCCACTGTGCGAACTATGGAAAGACAAGTGTCTGCTGTCGAAGTGTTGGGCCGATAAATGATAACAGCTCTTTGCGTTGGATTATCTTCCGTCGTTGCTGTCCTCCGTGCTGACAAGCAGACAGCTCCAGGAGGCAGAGGGGATTAGTGCCGCTTGACCCAATATCAGAGGACAAAAATAATAAAAATAGTATAGAATGTAAAAATACGAAAAGGGCAACATTAACTAAATCTACTTGTTGCAAGAACGACACCCACCAAAAATAATTATGCAATTTATTAAGCCAGCATTACAATGAAAATTCAGAAGGACACCTAATTTCATTGTTTTGGCAATGCGATAGTCTTAGCCAGCATCTGTTGCTTCCTTTTATCAGAAGTGACCCCACTTCCGCTTTGGCAACGTTACGTCCGGTCTGTTGACGTTACTTCCCATTAAGTGCTCTTGTCTGGCGACTGTTCCTTTCCTCCACCACTGGGAATGCCCTGATCTAATGACATCACTTCGCTCCAGCCAATGGCCGAGTTTTATGACCGCCGACGAATTTTGGCCCTATCAGGTTTCTAATGCTGTCGTCTTAAAAGTAACATCTTCCTATGATTTATTTCGTTTCACTCACCGTTGGCTTCTTTCGAAATGAAGTGCCAACGAGGTCATCAACCGACATTCTTTGCCCATAGAATTTGAATGGAAGTGTCCCGGTTCGGGCCCGGTGTACGCACCAGGGTCTACGCTGGTCCACTCGATGACGAACCCGTCACTTGCAACCGAGCTATCGGAGTGGAAGTGCAGGTAAACGGCCGGCTGGCTCGACACCACGCTGGTGCCGCTAAGCATGGTGCCGCAGTAGCGGCCGATGGTGCGACGCGCAGACGTGGGGCCGTCGCGGATCTCGAGGTAGTCGAACGCGCACTCGTGGCCTTCTTCCAGGTTGAAAGTGGTAAAGGTCAGGTTCAGCACCTAGACATACGCGTTGAAGAAAGACCCCAGTTATTGGTAGCTACTCCTTTTCAGCGTCACTTTTCAGTCACTTTGTCATTGTAGAGTCGCAACCCGTGACGCTCAGGCTGGCGGCGAGCGATCGATCTCATGTGCCAGCCCTGGCACTGAATATGGGGATGACCAATAGAAAAGGCGGGACAATATGCACCAGGAGCAGGATGGTCTAAAAATAAGGCATCAGGTGCATTGTGCACGCTGTACTAAGCCCTACGCTCTGCTGCTAGTAAAGAGAACCTATAATTGCATGCGACCAAAAGTGGGACTGAACGCTGTGAAGCCAGTCGGTGGTTAGAACGGTGCGTTGTCGGCACTTTTTTTCGTCAATCGTCGGGCAACCACGATTTACGAAGTCACGGTCGCAGTCTGATCATGAACCGTCGTTATGTAGGTGATGTTTTAAAGGGATCCTAAAGACTACTCAGTCCAATCGTTGTTCTAAGTGAAAATTGATGCTGTGGTGGCTATGGCGACGTTTGTCCGACAGCAAAACACGCGTTTGTCATCGAATAATTGCGATTTAGAAATCTCGCTCCCTGTGGATTCAAGCTAGTGACGTAATTACCGAAAAGGAACGGGTTGCCCCCACTTTGAAGTAAAGGGCGGTGTGCCGTACCTTCGCTACCCGCGCACAAATACGCTTTCGAGATGGCCCGGTGACGGCGACGACTGTTCCTCGTGTTTTGGAGCGATAGCTTCACTCTGCTAGGTAAAGCAGGGTATCGCCATGGGTACAACACACACAGATTGCCAACCAGATAATGAAAAAACTGCCCACAATGGCAGCTGGTAGTTAAATTAATGACTGGTCGCCCGGGAACAGCAACCTAGGCCGCACAATACCCACCACCAATAGCCCCTGCAATCGCAGGTCAGTGGCGCATCGTTTAACCGCTGCACCACTGCGCCTGGAGGGGTAGACTCCCAAGGATCCATATGAATTTAAAGTAGAAAATGACCTTCTGCATAAATGAGAATTACCCTATAACGCTATCGCGTAATACCCTTAAGTAGGAGCTCAAGTGTGCCCTCTTTTTGTTCTTCGTTGGTTCATAAAAGCTCTGTTTTCGACGACAGTGGTCTCTCTGTGATTATATCACGCTATCGTGGCCAAAAAGGCCAACTTTTATTTCTCCTCCGTGTCCCTTTAATGGTTCGAGTTCTGATTAGCTGATGCGAGCTGCAAGTTGACCTTAAGGGCTGAGGAATTGCGAGACAGATTAGACAGAGCGAGACAAACAAGAAATAGAAAAAAGAGACAGGAGGTTGGCAACGCATTTTGGGCCCTGTTGGCTGCAGTGCACATGAAGAGGGGAATAAAGTGAGCGAAAGAAAAGAGGATGAGGTTGAAGGGATGTCTAGAGACTGAATAAAGTACGCATTTATACGGTCCCCTGCCTCTTGTGCTGCTGGCAATCGTGATTAGCCGGAACGCTGTTGTTTGGTCGGTCACGAAACGTACTTGGTACCAAAAACACCCGAGAATGAGGCACCATGTGTTTTGCCAAAGTAAGGCCCCCACACACTCTGCGGCGAAAGTAAGCGTTCTTGATAGAATGCACAGTTTCTGAGGTTTGCTACGGCTGAATGCAGCATTAAAGCAACTCTAATGAAACTGCTCGCTGCAAACAAGTTGTCCTGTGAAATGTTTCTCATGATTTTGGTTTGCTGTCAGCTGTTTTGAGATGTGGGTTGAGAAATTTAATGCGAATAAGAAACTTTACTTCTGTTGCTCAAGTACACGTAGCTCTGCGTAGTGTGCCGGTGGATAGCTTGTGCAAAGTGTCCAAACAATGAGCTGTTAAAAAAAGTGTCAAAAGACAATAAAATATTGTGCGCAGTGAGTGAAAAGTATGCGGGGTCAGTACGAGATAGAAACGACTTTTGTGAATTGCTAAAACGGATAAGTAACAGAAAAAAAAGAAGACCGATGTTAAAGTGTTACCAAGATCAAATTACTGCCGCAAGGCCCGACTTAAACGTCGAATAGTTTACACTTTACAAAGAGAACGAGAACTTGAGGTGCAGCAGCTTTCATATTTGTAGAATTTTGTATATATTTATAGGTACATGTATTAACCATTCTCGCTGCAAGAGTACTAGATGGATTTCTGGATTGGTTAGTTTGATTACAGCAGCAGGGAGGTAATTTAGAAGCTAGAGCTAATGGACAAAATATTATCGACAAGTTTTAAAGCGCCTAATTGGCAGGAATAGTAAAATTACAATTAGAAAAATAAGGGCTTTTGTTTTAATACAGGTGCATAAAGCTCTAGACATAACTCTTAAGAACGGACTGGAGACCAAACATGCACGCAGGATTCCTGCAATCCCACTGTTCCTCCCATGATTCAGTCAAAACAACAATCCCCATAATGTCTCAATAGCGCAACACAAATGCAAGAAATAAATAATTGCAAATAAATAATTGTCTTGTTCCAGGTTGTCTGTGTCCTTGGTTCCCTTTTTGTTCTCGCTGGTATTGTATTAAGTTTTGGTTTCTTGTGCAATTTCAACCATTAGTATATTTTTATGGCTACTGCTCTTTCTTTAGATGTGTATTGGGCACATGCGATGCATTCTTGCTCCTATTTTAATTTTTGTTGCTCGCGGTGATGTATGTCTTGTAGTTACGTTTTGCCCTGTATATTTATAATTGTGTTTAATTTTTACCTTGTATCACGCTTTGTTTTTATTTTTTTTCCCATTTGCTTAATCTATTGTTTTTGCCCCCCTTACTCAATGTCCATCTGGGCCCTGTAAGGTATTTTGAATAAATAAATAAATAAAAGCAAGAATAGCTTGATAAAAAGAGGGGAACTTAAGCTTCGGCTTAAGGGCGTAGCGCGACAGCGTATTGCGGTAATTCTCACATATGCAGACGATCATTCCCTGTTTTATACATTCATAGATCCGTGGGAGTCTTCCTACTCTTCCTAGTGCAGTGGTGTAGCGGTTAAGCGATGCGTCACTGCCCTGGCATGGCAGGCGCTTATAGCGGTGTGCTTTATGTGGCCCATGTTGCTCTTCCCAATCATTGATTTAATGGTCACCTACCACGGTGGGCAGTTTGCTCACTACACGATGGGAAGGTTGTGATGGCTCTGCAAGGTCAAGTGACCTTGGTGGCCAACCTGCCTCCTGGATGAATGGATGGATGTATGGATGGATAGGAGCGCCCCCTTTGAAACGGGGCGGTGGCAACCGCCACCATGCTCAGCTTTTCGTTCTTTATTGTGCTATCCTGGCGCCACCTGCCAGTCATGCTCGTGATGCTGCCCACACGGCGATACCCGGCTTTACCTAGCAGAGTGAAGCTATCGTTTCAAAATACTGCCACTATCAGACAACCCAGGAAGGGCCTCCACATAGAGCTGCGGTGCTAAACACAAGTTAAGCCGTGGCTCTAATTTGGTAGTCAGGTTAGAAAATTTCTTTCGAGACGATCGATTAAAAACAAGCGGACGACAAGTAACAACCATCGCTTTCACTTTGTCTTTCGAAGAGAGGAGAAAAAGTTGATTATTATTATTATTTTTGAAAAAGGGCCTTAGTTCACACATGCAAAAGTCTAAGTACCTTCTCCGGAGACGTATGGATGATCCATGAGCAGTCACGCCGGTGAGAATAAAGCTCGCCATTCTCGGGGTAGCGAAGAGTCCCATTAAAGCCATACAGGTTGTCATCACAACCTGCGAGTCGAATCACCTCGTTGAAGCACCGTCTGGATATTGTGCAAAAGCGTTAATAGTTGTCGATAACTACAGCAAAAATTACGTTCTTATTGGCACAGCAATAAAAAGGAAGCCCTGCAAATTGGGGTCCATGTACTAACACCACTTCTGGTAGTTATGCAGAAAGCGAGCTGAGGCTTACCGCTTCCGAGTTCAGCCCCCAGCATGCGCTTACATATTATTTTATTTATTTACAGAAGACTGCTGGCTTTATTGCAAAGTCTTAAGCAGGAGTGGGTGTAAAATACACTTTGACAAAAAGAAAACCTCCTTGAGGCACACGCAACTCAGCACACAATACCGAAAAAATGAACGACGAAAAGAAACAACATTACACAATGTTAGACGACATCTCGCGTCAAAATGAGCACTGGGGGAAAGAAAAAAAAGGAAATGTTGAATGCTGCAAAATTGTTACGAATTCCTAAGCGACGCCGTAAACGACTCCACAGTACAAGCCTCTACAATATTCGCTTTGACGACATTCCATTCCCGCACAGTACGGGGGAAGAAAGAATTCTTGTATGTTTCAGTGTGGCATGAGTATTCCTTCACTTTTAAAGAATGGTAGGATCGTGTCGAACGACCCAGGACGAGCTCAATGTACTTGCTGCTGTTAATTCCTAATTTGTTGTGAACAATCATGAACATATATTTAAGCCTCTCGCGGTATCTCCTGAGCTGCAAAGACTCCAAATTTGTTTCTCAAGAAGCATGGTAGGGGACGTCTGCCAGCTGTATGAATTATAAATAAATCGCACTGACTTTCTTTGAATATTTTCGAGTGTTTTAATGTTTTCTTTAGTATAAGGGTCCCACACAACAGAGGCGTATTCTAAAACAGGTCGGATAAAAGTTTTGTAAGCTAGTAACCTAATTTCCTGCGTGGAGTACCGGAGAGATCTTCTTAAAAAGCCAAGTTTTTTCATAGCTTTATTTTTAATATTAGAAATATGTTTGTTCCACCGTAGGTCAGAGCTAATCGTTAATCCCAAGTATTTGTAGCTAGTCCGAAGAAATGTAGTAACAATGAAGGATGGAGGTGGAAGACATTGATGTCGGAATCTTCCCGTGGCAGGATTCGGGGCTGTGACTTTTACAAAAAAAAAAAAAAATGTCAGGGGGTTCCCTCAGACATCCGTTTAAACTTTCCTTTAGTTAATACATAATACTCAAATACAAGCAGTCACCAAACTTGCACCTGGACAATGCCCAGCGCGAAATGGCGCACACATGTCATGACGAATCAGAGCACGATAGCGCTTTAGTCCGGAAGTTATAGCCGCTTCTGTTGACGAAGCCGCCCTCCGTAAAAACAAACTTGCGCGGGTGAGAGATGATTTCTGCTTTTTAGAAAGTTGTTAAGAGTTATCACGAATAAGTTAACTGATGATCATTAACAAGAGTTGCTATGAGTTTGCCAATGCTACCTGACCGATTTGAAGGAGGCCTAATTCCGGGTATTGTACATTCGTTTTCATTGTGGGCCATCCTCCTATAGTTTCATATGAAATGGTAATGTCTGCAAATAAATAAATAAATAAAAAGGGCGAGGACACTTTGACTACTAAAGAGTTGAGAGGCGAAAGCCGAGGACACTATGCCGTGACGACTTTCAGTGGAATGGACGTCACACCGTTCCTGTGGCTATATCGATACCCGAATTATACCTCTTTCTGGAATCTTGAGTGTTAATTACGATTAATTACGCATTTTCTCATCTAATTTGACACAAATTCGACCTTTTCCCGACCATTCTGTGACAATTTTCACTATTCAGTGACGACTTCCGGTGGATGTGACGTCACATCGTTCCCGAGGCTATATCGACGTCCGCGCTATTTCGGCGCAATTTCGACATTTTCGCGTAAATTTAATTAACCAATTGATCTACAGTCATAAACTTGCCTTCCAGGTTAATTTTTTCCTCCTCTATCTGAAGCAACAATTCGTTTTCTCCTATCTTTTTTAGTTCCCGAGTTAACACGAGTTAAATGCTGCCAACAGTATGACACCCTCTGCTAACGGACGACAGTATGAGCCATTAAAAGTTTTCACCTTAATAAATAAATAAATAAATAAATAAATAAATAAATAAATAAATAAATAAATAAATAAATAAATAAATAAATAAACAACTTCTGTTACGTCTCTGGACTAGGTTGAAGAGGAGAAATACGAGGGGACCTGTTTCGGCAACCGGAGGACATCATCATCATCATCAACCGACCACAGGGTGCCTGTAGCTCAGCATGGGCTCACAGTCACAGCTCATGCGTTGAACTGTTTCTGCACCCCTAATGAGCGCCGCAATTAGCAAGATCGCAACGGTCTCCTCCAACTGTACCCCCATCTTCGTCGGTCGGACAGATATTGCTTTCATCTCCTTCGGCTTCCAAGGAAGGGGGGAGCTAGAGTGCGGCTGATGTGGGGCGCCACTCACTCTGCCTCGGCTCCCCGCAGGTGGGACCCGTCCACTCGTCCGTGCAGCTGCAGACGAATCGGCCACCGGGGCCGGCGCTGCAAGTGCCGTTGTTCTCGCAGGGGGCGCTGGCGCAGGCGTCGCTGGTGCGGTCACACAGTAGACCCGAGTAGCCCGCCTCGCAGACGCAGTAAAAGTCGTTGCCACGAGCCTGCGGCACGGATGCATTTGCTTAATACGGGCACCTCCCTTCCTGGTGACGTCTCACCAAAGGTCTGACATTGTTCTTGGTTCATAACGGGGGCTCACTGGAATACCCACTCAGTGCTAGTGGAAGTTCTAGCTTCAGTCTCTTTTACTGCGTTAGCAGTATAGTACTCTTTGGGGAAAAAATCAGCGGTGTGTGCTTGTGTCGTGCGAAGCCTCCACCTTCCAGACAAAAGGTGTCCAGCCAGTCCGGAGCACCCTCCGGGTTGTTGCGCATTTGGGCATCCACCTACTTACGAGTCTCCACCGGGGCACGGGTAAGCAGGGTGTTTAGGTTTGGTTGTTTTGCAAACGCGAGTGCTTTAAAGTCCTGAAATGTGCTGGTTTGTTTACATAACGACTTCTAAGGTTATATTAGTCAGAAGAAGCAAAAAGACTTATAGCAGTGATATCAAGATGCGCACATATGAGACCGGGACGTAAACTTTTTAAGGCAAGGAAGAATGGGAGGAAACAATTGAATCTTCAAGAAGTACTATGTTAAGCAGCGAGAGGGTCCGATATTCAGCACATGTGTCTAATATTGAGTTTCACGACTCGGGAATTGAAACAGCTCATCGACTCCCTAAGGAAAAGACAGCAAACCAATTTCTTTAGTGTGGTTTGTTTCAATCGCTGTGAAGGCGAAGAGGATGAGTCATTGAGACAAATGAATCCTTTGGTGGAAATCGACGAGTTGCCAGAACTCTACTTCAACGAAAATTTCACTATTGTGAGCAGGAAATTGTTCTGTGAAGCTCGTCAGAAGGCGAAGGAAAAACAGCATACATTTGTTCGGGCAAAGCACGGAAAGAGCTTTGCTATAAAATAAGAACCTCTATTATTCGAATCAGTGTACCTATCGATCTGGATGAGCTGATTTAGTTATTAATGCCGCCTTTTCTCAGTGCGCTAACACTGATAAATTTGGAGCCATAGTCTTCTCTGAGCATGAAGCCTTTAATCTCCTTCATGTAAAGATAAGTAGTATACGTATGTACAGCCCTAGCATCACAATTTATTTGTTTTTAATCACTGTAAATAACACGCTATAACATTTTTCTTTCAATGGATAACACTTTGTGGCTGAGGGGGCAGCTGGGTTCCGCGAAGCGTGACTCCGTGATGTGTGGAGAGACCTCTTTCCCACCTGGCAGAAGCCATGTCTGCAGGGATGGGTAGCGCAAGGGTCCAAGATTGGTGGCCCCACGGCGCCACCTCCACCCGGGGAGGGCTGGGCCTGGGGCAGGCATCCGCCGGGTCCCACTCCGTTCCCCACGTAACCGGGAGGACAGCGGCACTCGTGGAAAGAGCCCGACCGAGCTGCAGAAGAGATGCAGTGCAGAGGAATAAAAAGAGAGATACTGACGACGTCGACAGGCATTTGTTTTCAAAAAGATTTGATGCACGTCTGTCGCCTGTGCGCCATATACTTTGGCTTCTGCTAGCTAAGGTTCATTACCAGTGGGTTTGGACTACGATACCTCTACAGGGAAGGAAGTTCCCACAATATATTTGTGTGCAGAGGGGGGGGGGGGGGGGGGCGGCGGCATGGAAGCAGTCCTTTCTTCTTCGCACTTGGGTAAGGAAACAAGTCCGTATTTATTTTCTGGCCTTTCGGCCAGAAACTGTCGAGTTCTGCATCAATGAAAGCCGTGTCGAGTGACGTCAGTGATGTCGCTTTCGTCAAGCTCTGTACTACTCATCACAGGCTTCTAGAGTTGCAGATGTCAGCTCATCGTAGGTCAAATCCTCAATGCAGCTGGTTTGCGGGTGCATGGGCAATGATCGGCTCGTACTCATGATCAGGTCTGTGTCGAATGAGTCCCGCGTGTAGCGCGTCTATTAAGTAAAATATAGAATAGCTTATGACAGCTAACGCTTACACACTAGCGGTCGGGTTTCAGTCGGGCGTAGGTGAGCAAATTGAAAAGAATCATTGATGTCAATGGTGAATTATGTCGCTTTGGTAGCGATGTACAAACAATCCGCTCTTAGAGGGGCCTCAAACTTTATCTTGGGCTTGACGAGCTATCACATAGACAGCGAAACCAGGGATATTTGAGCCGTCTCGCGTTTTCACGCCAGAGCTTCTTACACCTTCTAAGTTCGTCCAACGCGTTTCAAAGGCCACGTCATTGTGGTGTAAGACTCCAGCCGGTGTTCCAACGCTCAGCATTCGCACTAGCTACGCGAATCAGCTCGAGGGTAGCAGTGGCGCATAAAAAACGGGGTCGGCCGTGGCCACGGTAATCGGCTGGGCTATGCTCTCAGTGACATAGACAGCTCAATGGGAAAGAGGAGGACAGAATTTGAAAGAAAGGAAATGGACACAAGCTGTATATCTCGTATTTGGTCTCCCCGCTTCTCTGGCGAGTTTAGGAAAAAAAAAAAATCTTTGTGATAACACGAATCCTGGGGCATCCAGCACAATCAAGGAGGTGCTTCTCGTCAACAATAGGAAAATGGCCTTGCGCCTCTCTCTATATGTATTGTTAATTTCACGTTCTTGCAAATACAAGTCTGCAAGGATGAGAACCGCTGCAAGAACTTTTACAGAGATCGCAACTTGTGCGCTGGAATTCAACTTGCTAGTGTTGATACGCTAAAGGTCCACCACGTCTTGGCTTTCCAGTCATTGGGGTTGGTTGTGTATGATCGGTGGCTATGAAGGTCTCGGCGTTAAGTTCGTTGTGGGCCTCAGTATAAAGTAATTAAACTAGATATCCCCGACAGTAGCCTGCGCATCATGGGATGATTTAGAGACTTCGCCGCAAGAAATTGCTGGTGAGAAACCCACCTTAAGCTCATTTTTTTCAGCCACATGTTCGAAATCCTTTTCAGGAAATTGGTCTGAAACGCCTTCGTTTAAACATTGTGTACGAAATCCAAGGACAGTCACTTTGTTTGCTCGCTACTTAATTTCGTGTACCTTACTGCTCGAACAGAATAGCAGGAACTAGACTAGATCTGAATGAGGCATTATGACCGCTTTACTTGCTTGTTATATTTGAGTAAAGACACTATAGACAAGTGAAAACAAAAGAAACGTCCAGATTCCTCTGCTGTATCATGGGCTGATGAAGTGACAGAGGTGTAGGTGTACGGCGTCCACTCTTTTCTTGAGAGGGACTCTTATTGCTCCGAACGTAATCGCGTTACCTCGGAGTTGTAACGTCACTGAGTTTACTACGAGAGACGTACTACCACTATTGTTACTACTACCACTGCTACATCTACTATTCTTCTTCTTCTACTACTACTACTACTACTACTACTACTACTACTACTACTACTACTACTACTACTACTACTACTACTACTACTGCAACTACCACTACTACTACTACTACTACTACTACTACTACTACTACTACTACTACTACTGCAACTACCACCACCACTACTACTACTACTACTACTACTACTACTACCACTACCACCACTACTACTACTACTACTACTACTACCACTACCACTACCACCACCACTACTACTACTACTACTACTACTACTACTACTACTACTACTACTACTACTACAACTCGTACTGCTGCTGTTGCGACTATTATATTACCACTTCTACCACAGCTACTACTACAGCTGTTATGTTAGTTCCACTCTACTACCGCTACAACTACTACTGCTGCTCTTACTACTACTGCTATATTACTACTTCTACTACTGCTACCTCTGCTATGTTAGTTCCACTGCTACCGCTACTATTACTACTACCGCTACAACTACTACTGCTGCTCTTACTACTACTGCTATATTACTACTTCTACTACTGCTACCACTGCTACCACTATTACTACTACCGCTACAACTACTAATGCTGCTCTTACTACTACTGCTATATTACTACTTCTACGACTGCTACTACTGCTATGTTAGTTCCACTGCTACCGCTACTATTACTACTATCGCTACAACTACGACTACAACTACTACTACTACTACTACTACAACTACTAGTACTACAGCAAGAACAGCTACTACTTCTTTTGCTGCTGTTACTAGTACTGCTACTGCTGCTGCGTCTGTGACGACGCTGCCGCAACGCCCGCAAAACCTACCTGCTACAGTTGTAAATCTACTGCCAGCCTAGGGGTATAGACTGAAGGGACGGCTGCGACAAAACGTGATTCGTGGGGCGTACTCACGTAGGCAAGTGGCCAGGGGACTGCAGCCCCCGTTATTCACGTTGCAAGTGCCCACGTAAGCGCAGCTGACGCCATCGCCAACGTACCCTGCGTTTAAGGGGCAATAGAAACAAGCAAATGTTGATAACTGGGGAAGAGTGTCAGAGAAGTGCTCTATTTCCAGCCAAATTGTGAGGTAGAGTGCAGGTGAAATAAGTTTATATATACAGTGCATGACGCATCAGAGAGATGAACACCATAACAGCACTCTAGCTCTCATTATGGACTAGACCAGCGCTAAAAACCTGTAAAATACCTTTTTGCTCATTACCTGGCATTCCAACACGTCGCGTCTTGACCACTTTCGATGAAAACTGCTGAGATGAGCGAGCTAATGTAAGGGTGAAATAATTACCAGGTAATTATTCTTGTTGACAAGCACTCTTTATTGGGTAATAAAAGCTACCTGAGTGAAAGAGACACGGTGGCAGCAATTCAGAAACTAGAGTAGATTTTTTCAACAGTGGGCAATTTTAGTTGCTAATCTTAACGAGTTGTTCCTATTCTAGCTGTTTCGTACGCGACTCATAGGCTAGGAATAACGTGTGAACTTCAGCGCGCAGACGCTCTGCTGAAAAGTCTCGTGAGAAAATGAAAAAATAAGAAACATTGAGTTCTGCCTGCCCCTTTGAAAACGAAGCATTCTCTAATATTGGTCCTCACGACGTAAATACGTGGTTCAGCCATGAAATCAAGTACAACTGCAGAATACTGGCACACGAATAATGCAAAGAAATGAGATGAAAGCGGCAGGGAGGAGTCGAAACTGCTGACTCACCTGGCGGGCATGGGCCGCAGAGTCGGGAGCCCACAGTGTTGAAACAATCTACGCGGGGATTCTGGGAGCAGCCGCCATTGTTTAAGAGGCACTCGTCGATGTCAGCGCAGGAGAAGCCGTCTCCCGTGTAACCTGGAAAACTTGGTCGTCACTCTTCATGCTCATCTCTGAGCAAACAATCATGACATTCTGCGGCACCTTGTCATGAGAGCAAAATTTGGGCTCGTACCCGGTAATGATATAACAATTATGACTGCGAGGTTTATGATAAAGGCTTTAATTTCCGCAGGATCAGACATATACGCTCAGGCAACAAAAACACATTCTTCTTCATTGAGGTCTTAAGATAAAGTCAGTAGTGAAGAATAAAAGTCCCCCTCTTCATGTACCGGCCCTCAAAAAGAATTTTCACTTCATGCGTTAACAAGATTACATGATTTTTGTTTTCTTGATATGTGATAACACCTTTGCGATAGGAGTTTGACGGGTTTTAGGTGGTTCTACGCCTGTAAGACTGCAAATAATTTGCCCTTATCTATAATGACCTCGAAACATTAAAAACATTGTAGCCCCACCTAAAAGGAAGTTGAAATTTTTACAAGATGTTAGCAATGTTAGACAAGGTTCGTCAATAAACCAATGACGAGAAAAGCAGTGCATTCTCATGAAAGCGTAACTGTTATTCGTCACAGCTTCTATCTAGAGCAGATATTTTGAACGTTTTCATTGAAGCTTCGCTACTCGAGGGAAAAGGCGCGCACCTAGTGCATTGAAACAGTTCTGATGTTTTAGGGGCACATTCCGTGAGGCGGCATCCTAATGACTTACCGCTGGGGCAAGGTCCGCAGGTGAAACCACCCTGGTAGTTAATGCAGGCCACGGGCGGATTCCTGGAGCAGAAGTGGCGGCCCGAGGAACACTCGTCGACGTCCACGGAGCACGACGGCTGGCCGGGGCCCTTAGTCCAGCCTTGGTCGCAGAGACACATGTACGGGGGCTGCGAGTGATGACATCATAAGCCCTTACTCGCGGGAGACGCGCCCTTCATGTGCTATCATCCGCCGCGGTGGCTCTGTGGTTATGGTGTTGGGCTGCCGACCCGAGAGATGCGGGTTCGGTCCCGGCCGAGGCGGTCGCATTTACGTAGATGGAGGCGAAATGCTAGAGGCCCGTGCACTGTGCGACGTCAGTGCATGTTAAAGAACTCCAGGTGGTAGAAATTACCTGGAGCCCTCCACTATGGCATCCCTCATAGTCTGAGTCACTTTATCATTAAAAAAAACAATCAATGTGCTACTTTGCGACACCAATAAAAATTGTTGTATTTAATTTCAGGAATAAACCAGCATAAAGTAGATCGATCCACAAAGGAAAGAGATGCACACAAGGGCTGCTGTTGTCTTTTCTTGTTCCATCTGGTTTTATTTGTAACACCCCGCGCCAGCTAGCTCAATTTACCAAATTATTACAGTCTACTTCCAGGAACTAACAGGGCAAGAGCGATTTTATTTGTAACAGAATGAATAGCTTAATTTATCACCGTACGTGGAACTTAAATTAGCCCCAAAACACTATATATATCAGCTCTTCCTTGTGTTCTCTTGCTCTTTGTCAACCTCCGCCATTGTGCACGGCTTCTACTGCGCCATGGGCAATAAAATGACGTCATTAGCAGGTATTTTTATACACGATGGGAAGAGAGCACCTCCAGGATCGGCTTGGTGAGGGAACAAGACAAGTAAGAAAACAATGGCGTGCGACTGGCTAAGCCTTCCAGGAGCTGTCTTCTAGCGGGCGTTGTTTTCTGAGATTACCCGCATGCCACTACCTATGAGAAGAAGACGAAATGTGACACTGATTAAGTGGAGAGAAAATGCGCTCCTTGATTCCTCTGAGGAGGCATCTTACCTGATTGCCCTTAGGGAGGGTAAGGCAGGTTCCGTGGTCGCACAGCGCCGAAGAGCTGGCTGTCGTGCAGGCGTCCTGGTGTTCCGTGCAGCGGGCACCGTAGAACCCTTGCGCGCATTCGCAGCTGCGGACGCGTGGAAGATGCACGAAACCAATGTTTATTTGTGGCATGCCTGGCGACACGAAGCGAAAGCGCCTGTGCAGTCGACGCGCTTGGCAAAAGCGTTATTTCTAGCTATGCTTAAATTTGTCGGTACAAAGAATTTCGCTGTAAAAAAAGATCATCATTCCTGGACGCACGAAACAGTTTGCTTCTTTTAAATTGCGTCTATGGACTAAAGAAAAAGAAAATATAACCACGAGGAAGCCTTTTCGGGTTCGCATCTCTGCAGCTGAGCGTGAATTTGAGACGTCCGGTTGATTTCACTTAGTTCTACTACAATGGTGAGAACTGAGTTATCTTCCAAATTCAAGTGATCAAAGAACTATTGCTTTTATTAGTTATTGAGGAATGGTTGCTAATTCTTACTGAAAAAACAGTGCTACCCTTCGTCTCTTAATTTATATTGTCCTTGAGGACTGTACTGCGACAGCTATATCATTACTGTTTTTCGCTGTTTCGAGAGTTATTCACGTCACTCGGCGAATATCTTGTGACATCACTGCATCACGTGACTACTTTTGCCCAATCAAAACTGTTCCTTCGTAAGCAATCGTTATTTCCTCGGTGCGTTTCAAAGGCACTCGGTGCGATAGCAATAGCGACTACTTGGTGACGCCGGAACGTCACATGACTGCGCACCCGCTTTCAACATCGGTTCTAGGCTAAAAGCAACTTAGGTGACAATGTCGAGAGGAGTTGTGTTAAGCACGAAGGAAGAGCGCGAACGCATGCGTTGCTTTCCTGGGTACGCATCACGTCATCTGCTAATTAAGCTTACCGGTAGCTTCCGGGAGTGTTTATGCAGCGAGCGTTGTTCTGGCATCCAAGGTCACTTCCAGCCCAGTGTGAGCACTCATCCACGTCTTCTTCACAGCGGTCACCCTTTGGAACAATACACACGCAGAAGTGCAACAACTGCAGTTTAGTAAAGAAGGCGCTTCTAGCGCAGCTGGTGTTTAGGAAACGATATTCAGCTCTGCAAAGATTTCGTTCTTGTTTGGTTTAATTGTCTTTCCTACGGGGGAAGCGAATGAAGTGATCCAGGCAAAAAGAAAACCATGCCTCGGGTGGCCATTATGAAGTTCACACGTGGTGCATTTGTGAGCGCTTTAGTAATAAAAATGCCTTAAGTCTTTGCTTTATCCTAGAGTATATATTAGCAGTGAGCAATTATTAAAACCTTTATAAAGAAGATATACTAGGAAACATCCGGGAATCAGGCACATGGGATCTGTCCAGGGATTCATGTACAAATGTCTCTGACGAACACTATTGAACACTATTTGTGCATGCTTAGCTTCCGTCTGTATAATGACACACGAGGCAAAACATTTTCACTAGCTTCAACTGTGGTTAGAGCTGAGTGCGCAAACAGAAGAGATTCGCATTTCCAGCTGGGGACGACCTAATGACAACATAAAATTCCTCTAAAGCACAAACGAAACGCACAATTGGGCTACACACGAATACGGCGCTGACCTACAGCTCAGCTCCTTAGCAGAACTAGTGATGTCGTAGTGTGATAAGGAGAAGCATGATGTGCAAGCTGCACACGCGTACACATACAAAAATAAACAGGATAAAAATAAAAAAGAGAGCGCACAGTTATTATATGATGCGCGAAATATAAGACCTAAGTTCTGTGGAGTAAAACATGCAGGTAATCTCAATCTGCGGGCAGGTACGCAGAAGCCGAGCGGCCTCCCGTACGACAGAAGGCCGGCAGCTTCCAGCTTGAATTTTCCTGCTTTTGTTTATCATTTTTTTAACAACAACGTTAGCTACTGCTACTATTGTAGCGACTAGACTAGCCTTTGCCCAGTGAAAGAGTGTTCCTGCAAAATAGTAATGTACAAGCGAGACACAGGAGTGACCGTATCCGGCTATATCTCCCCAGGGACCGCCGCGGTGGCTCATTGGTTATGATGCTCGGCAGCTGTCCCGAATGACGCGGGTTCGATCTCGGCCATGGCGGTCGAATTTCGATGGAGGCGAAATTCTAGAGGCCCATGCTCTGTGCGAAGTCAGTGCACGTTAAGGAACCCCAGGTGGTCGAAATTTCCGGAGCCCTTCACTACGTAGTCTTTCACAGCCTGAGTCGCTTTGGGACGTTAAACTCCATAAAACCAAAACTAAATGCTATACCTCCCACGGAGCCGGACAAATGCAGGTGTAGGCGTTGAAACGAGGGATGCAGGTTCCACCATGGCTGCATGGGTTGGACGCGCAAGGGTTCTGGTTCAGGCTCTGCAAACGGGAGGAGGGTTATCGAGCGAACAACCTTAACCCTAAAGCTTAATGGTAACCAGCTCAAATCAAAGTCACAAGACGCTACGAACGCTACCAGTGGCATCGCACCTGGGAAGCCCTTCCGTAAATAGGTGGGCGCCTGTATTTCCCTACGCGTTCCCAGCGGTAGACTTCACACACCATCCGAATGAAACTCGACAGCTGGGACGTGTAGGCGGCGGCGACTAAAAAAGTTAATGCGTGTGCACAGGAACTGTTTACAATTTCGGCTCCGCGCCGGATGACCCTGCGAATCCTCGTCACAGCATCGCAGCGTGTGAGACAAGCTTCACTGGTTGAACGTATCTAAATAATCCACTGTGGCAAGCCATGTTCTATGGCACTGATGCGTTCGCAGGAGGGCATGTAAAAAAAAGGAAGAAACGCGTTGAAAGTTGAAGAAATAGAGAAGGGAGTATAAAAAGCTGGGAGATTCTACGGAAGGTTCCGGTTTGCTACGCTGCACGCGAAGTAAGGACTTCGCGTGCGGCAAAGTCAGGGCCTATCGCACACGCATGCCACCACCGAGGAACAGAACAGCGCCTGGCCTACCTTAGGAGCCGGCGATCACTGCTTCCACCGTCCGACGCCTTTCATCTCTGTCAGCGGCGAGAGTCAAAGCGGTCCAGTACGCAGCGCACACACCCGAAATTTGCTTTTAGCATGCACAGGGCGTGCACAAAGTAGGTGTTCAATTATCTGGTCCCATATCAACTAAGAGATGCAGACACGTTAGACCCAAGAAAATTCTCCAAAGTTTCTCATGAGAGAGCGCTTACATTCCGGAGTCTTCTTAGTGCTGCCACAATACGATTGAGCTAGAAGAAAAACCAAAGGGTGAGGATAAGCGATAATCAAAAACTGAACTTCTATGAAGCCGATAGAATACGGAGAGCTCACTTACAGGTCCTCTCAGGTTTCGGGTCACGTTGCTTTCTATCCGCTGAACCTGCAGGGGTGAAGGGAATGTCAGACTTTCGCGGCAAATAGCACCAAGGAAGGCAGCAAAACAAAGGAAAAAAAAGAAATTCACAGGGACCCCAGGGTGTTCACAGTGCATTAGCAGCTGTTGAGGCCTTTAACTGCAATTGACATCACTTCCTTTCAGCCAGTGTGAATGTTCCCGTCTGGTGATGCCTATTTTCCTCCAGTCAATGCGCCAATTTTATGACCGACGACGCAATTTCCACCCACGGGGCTTCTAACGCTATCGAATTAAACAGTCGGCGTATGCTTGCTCCTTGGCTTCTATTATAAGGCCGTCAATCAAGGCATACGCGATAATAGTTAACGAGTTATCTTCCTCGCAGATTGATGCACCCTCCCCCCTACCCCCCTTGATACCTTAAAGAAAATAGTGAAACATTCGTCAGTGTTTAAATCGCAATAGTTATTTTAGTGAGTACCAACACGTGTTCCGGGAGGGCTCATCAACGATGACGCAACTAATGGATTGTGTGCATGATTTTTGTAAAGTAACTAACGACAGGGGTAAGATAGATGTTTTATTTTTAGACTTCAGAAAAGCCTTCGATAAGGTTAATCACAGAAAACTTCTAATTAAGTTAAAAGCTATTCTTAGAAATAGTTGCGTAGTTCAGTGGGTGGAGGACTTTCTCAGCAAGCGGAAACAGTATGTTGGCATTGGAGACAAGAAGTGACGTTTATGCGGAGTTAAGTCTGGGGTGCCGCAGGGGAAAGTTCTTGGCCCCCTTTTATTTATGATATATATAAATGACCTGATTCAAGATTCGCTACTAAAAGTAAGGCTATTCGCAGACGACTGCATCATTTATAGTGAAATCAAATCCGCGAATGACCAAATCCAGCTAAACAATTTTTTTATTTCAAATACAGGGCTGGTGTAAAGAATTGCAATTGACTTGAAACTCGCAAAAGACAGTCTGCATGACGATTACTCACAAGGCTGAGCCGCTTCACTATGCATATGCTTTGCATTTACCCTTTCGCGGGTAAATGAATATAAATACCTCGGCGTGACTATAACTTCAAACCTAAGCTGGACAAAACATATCTATAACGTTGTAGGAAAGGGGAACAAAAGGCTAGGCTGCCTCAGACGCATCCTAAACAGGCTTCCGCAGACACAAAACTGACAGCGTAAAAGATGCTTGTACGACCTTTACTTGAGTATGCGTGTGAAATATGGGATCCATACCGCAAAAAGCTTATATCTAAACTTGAACAGGTATAGAGACGGGCCTTACTCTACATTTTCTCTCAATACCGAAGGCTGGATTCCGTGACGTCCCTTTATGCGAAAGCTGATTTGCCTTTCCTTTCTCAGAGGCGAAAAGAAAATAAGGCTAAATCTTTTTTATTGTGTCATTAATAGTTTAGTGCATGTGAGGAAAGAGCGATACATAAACGAAACAAGAACACGCATAAGCCGTAATAAACATAGCAGACGTGTCCAAATCACGGTGTAAAAATAATTACACCGTGGTCCAAATAGAGAAATTTCACAAGGACTGTTTCAAATATTCCTTTTTTTTCCCCTGTAACAGCGTCCGAATGGGATGGGCTGCCAAACGAAGTTGTAAATGCACAATCTCGAGAACAAATTTCTGTCCGTCTTGCTGAATTCACAAAGCAATAAAGTATATAAAGGGAATCTTTTATTACCTGCAGTTTTTCACCTGTATTTTATGACGGTACTTTGTTAACACTGTTTTTATGATTGTACTCTGTTGACTGCATCTTGTTCCTGCTGGTCTGCGTATGCCACAAGTTTGATGTTGTGTCCACTCCTATCTTGGCCCAGGTTGGACCGATAGTATGTACAAATAAATATATCAACAAATAAATATCATTCGCTGAACCTAGCTGACTGCTTCAGTTCTGGAAAGTAGGTTATGTGAGAGGAATAAGTTTCGCTCATACTTGGAGGGTATACTAGAAAGCTAGGCTTTTCACTATCACGAAAGTCATGAATCGACAAAACGTCTCTGTGTTCTAATGGTTTCATAGGCAATAAATGTCCGAGGTCCACCAGCAACATCGTCGTTGTCACGTGACATAAAACCTGACTACGTCAATCATTTGAGCGAAAGATGGCAGTTGTAGATGGGGTGGGTACTGTTCTTACCTTACTCTGAAGTTGCCGGACTTTGCCGCGAAGCTCGGTCATCTGAGTACGAAGCGTTGAGACAGCCTCGACCGTTTCTCCAAGTGCTTGAAACTGTAAAATAACAGCGGAAAACCAATTCTGAGGCGAAAAGCTTCACTAGGCTCGTCAACACCGCGCTTCGCGTGGGCCACCCCTGGCCGCCGCGGCGCGCCCTTCCTCCTCCTCTTACCCCTTCCCTTCTCCCCATCGCCACCGGTTTACCCTTCGCTCCTGCCGCGCGGTCGACACCGCCATCCCCAGAGAAGGTTCTTTCGCAAGGCGTTGCGATAACGCGTGAGCGGCGGCGGCGGCCATAGAAGAGGCCGCGCACCGCGGCGCGCGCTCCATTGCCACTTCTCCTCCTCGCCACCGGTTTACCCCTTGCCGCTGCTGCTCGGTCTCCGCCGCCGTCCCAAGAGAGGTTCGTTCGTAAGGCGTTGCGAGAACGCACGCGTGAGCGGCGGCGGCGGCGGCCGTACAAGAGGCGCAGACATTCGCCATGGAAGAAAAAAAAAGAAGACCCAGAAGTGGTAGCGAGGGAGTAGGCTCAAAATCTACACCGCTATCGTGGTGCTCCCAGTGCACTGTGCGCGAACTGCGACAGCCATGATGTCAAACTAAGTGTAACCCAGCAGACCAAAAACCTCTCAGAGACGTCTTTGGTTTGCTGGGAACTGCAGCTTTTCGCTTGTATATCCAGGCTTAACTAGAGCTAAGCCACTGCCAATTTTTTTAAATCGAAATTTCATCAGGAAGCAAGAAGGGAGGAATGAATGTATCGGTACCTGACTGCTACTTGCAATAGGCTCGAGAGTCCGCGTTGCCTCTGAAACCTGAAATGTGAGAAGAAAGCCGAAGAACTTTTAAGCGCAAGATTGAGAGAGACATGATTAGAGGCTTCTCCACATATCATACTTTGCGTTTCGGGTTTCGTAAGGGCCTAGTACTCAGGGCCAATATTATGTACCACGAGGTTAACCCTTGTTGCACTTACTTTTGCGAGTACCTCAGCCACATCGCGTCCGTTGAGAAAAATGCCTCCACGTCCACTTGTGGTCCGGAAGCTGATATTCTTACTCCTGGGCACTTGGAATACCATGTTGCCGTTGTCCAGCACTATCCGTGGTCTAGAGTCCAAAGTAAAGGGTAGGATTAGTGAAAACCCATAGTTTAGGCGCAGAATGATGCGTAGGACGGATATAGCTAAATGAAAGCTTGTTATAAAACACACGCGAGGAGCAGGGCAATGAAGACACTACAATATGTGTTCAGGAGGAGCTTCCAATTACAATGGCTTCTTCACCTGAACATATAGTATATATAGAGCATGCAAAAAAGGTGCACCTGTTTGCCAATGGTGAAATGCAAGGTTGAGAAACGCTTTATTTAGGTAAAGATTTGTTTCAAGTCAACGTTTAGGACGGAGCCCTTCCTTTCTTAAAACAGGTTTTGAAATAATGATGTAATAAATAGTAATATATAATAACACTAAAATAATATTATTCTGATTCTTGTCTCGCCCGGACTCCTTCAAGGTGTCAGCTGTGATGTGCTATTTTCGGAATGCGTTCGTGGTGCAACAATACCGATAACTGGTTGGTGTGAAGCGGAAATATATTACTCAGCTGCATCGAATTCACATACAAGAATACTAGAACCCACTCGCGTTCTAGATGCTTATAAAATGATTGAAATTGAGCGTAGTCCCTGTGCAGCTCGTCTGGCATCATACCTGTAATCCTCCCGGAATTATTTACCGTAACGCGACAGAAAAGCAGTAACCGGCATGGGCTGCGAAAAGCCACACACTTAAGAAGACGGAATTAAAGCCATCTTTCTTTCATTATCACTTTCCTGGAAGTACTCCTGGGTTTCGTGAGATTAAATTAGTCTCTCCTACCATTGTGATAACGAAGACCAACACTCAAGAATTGCTGCTTCAAAAGAAAGCTGAGTGGCCAAAATCCGATGAATACTAAATTATCCGGGTATCTCTTAAACTTTCCATTCCTGTGAAGTTAAAAAATGTAGTGGATGTTAGGACGCAAACATTTCATGTGAAGAAGCACATCCGTAGGAGGCATGTATTTTCCTTTAGCCTGCGGGAATCTGCGGCCTCACCTGCTTCAATTAACTTTCAAAGGCCGTTATCTCGTTTTTTACTAGGGCATGTTGCAGTTGTTGCAAAGTGGGCTGAGAAGTGCTGAAAAATCCACACAGAATATTTTCTACATTCGAATCAGTGCGAAGCACGGATTTGAGCTATATAGAAGCCGACGATGAGAGGGCAGTGCCGCGGGACGGAGCAGATGGAAGTTGGTGAAGACGACGCTCTGCAACGCACTTTTATGCATCCTGGCCAATCCCTCGCCGTGGGTATGTGCCATTAAGCCTGAGGACATCATCATCATCATCATTACTGAGGTAAACAACAGCAACAACAACAACGTTAGAGGGGGGTGCAATTTAACACGAGGCGTGTTCGGACATTGAGATTACGCCCTATACTATAAGATTTTTGCCTGCAGTAGAAGGTTCTAGGGTTCCATGTGATCTTTTAGTGCTCATAGGACTGTTTAGCCTGTGGAAGAGCCGTTTGACAGACCGCCACGCAGAGGGCGACGTTCATCGAAGTCTGTTCAGAGAGCAGTGTGGTAATGTGCGAGGGGCATATGCTGCGCAGGATCGACCTCCTGCCTGGCTGCCTTTACTCGATGCATGTCTGTGTCTCCCGGGATTTTAATGTACAGGCAAAGTGAGAGCAGGATGCTTGTGTGATTGTGAATGCTACCTGGATAAGTCGGGCTTGAAGCCTGTCAGGGTTGGTGAACTTCCATGCAATAAAGAAAACTACGGCGATAGCCTGCAGAGGTCTTTGAAGCTGATCTGTTCGCTCTGTCGCGGGTTCGACTCCCAGTCGTGGGTACTGATGTGATTTGTTATTACCAGGCTATGATGTGATTGTTATGGCTAGTGCTTTCGCAGTAAAGGACCTAAGCGGCGAATGTCCTTTAAATGAGACCATTCAACCAATGCCGCCGCGGCCATGACGTCATGACATTAAACGAATGTCATGACGTGGCGATACACCGCCTTGCATCTGCCAGCAACCTGCGTTACCAAGCTAGCAGTAAGCTTAAGGCGGCTAATGGCGGCGTCAGACAATCGTTCGACTCCATTCGTAAACAGGTCTACTTTGAGGGACATCTGCCACTTCCTTGTTTAGTTGTACCTCAATATAGCAAATTCTGACAGAATCACAGCTGAACGCTGTCCATCAGTCGACATTGTTTCATCAAAACAGACAAACAACAAAAAATTGAGCTCTTCCCGTTCAAGGAACTCAACCAGTGCCGACAGTCACACGCACCCCGCTTGCACTTGGAAGTGCTGAAACGGCTGGCGTAGGTCCCCGTACCAGTAGGAAGATGAGAATTCTGGGATTTTGCAGAGAATACGACTGTAGCGATAATGCAAAAAGAAAAGAAAATTTGGAATGCCTACGCCGTGGTGCACAAATACCTAAGCTGAACGAAGGTTTTCCTCTGACTTCAGAGAGAGAGAGAGAGACTCTTTAGTGAAATGCAGAGAATTTAGCCGGCGTTTAAAAATCGCTGGCATGCTACTCTGCGTAGGGAGGAAAATTTGGGAGATAAAGACTGAAGGAGAGCAGTGTGGAAGAGGTAAAAAAAAACGAAGATAAAATGCGGCCATGAAATGGGTACTAAGGATGCAATGGTGAAGGATAACGCACAGTGCCCCCTGGTATCCACAACTACTAACACCAATGTCGTGTAGCCACCACTACATCATCTTTTCACCTCTTCCGACTGGTAGATGTTGTGTGGGGTGTACGGGATCCGTGCAACGGCTTTCAAGCTGGATATAGAAAGCGTTGATTATATAGAGAATACATGCAATATGTAGGCTACTGATCGCTCATGCCGCGTAGAAGTCCTCAAAAGCAAGCCGGGAATTTACAAGTAATTTTTGAAAATTTCCATTCCCGTTCCTTGCGGCGACGTCTGTTGTTGGTCTTTTTTTTAAGGCAAAGGCCTCTCCCTTTTCTCTCCAATTAACCCTGTCCTTTGCCAGTTGCGGCCACCGTACCCCCGCAAACTTCTTAATCTCCTGCTCCCGCCGAACTTTCTGCCGCCTCCTGCTACGCTTGCCTTCTCTTGGTATCCACTCCATTACCCTTAAGGACCAGCGGTTATCTTGCCTTCGCATTACATGCCCTGCCCAAGCCCATTTCTTCCTCTTGGTTTCGACTAGGATGTCATTAACCCGCGTTTGTTCCCCTCATCCACTCCGACCGTGCGTACACCTATCATTTTTCTTTCCATAGCTCGCTGCGTTGTCCTTAACTTAAGCTGTACCCTCTTTGTTAGCCTCCAAGTTTCGGCCCTATAGGTGATTACCGATAAGATACAGCTGTTGTATACTTTTCTGCTGAGGGATAATGGTAAACTGCCATTCATGATCTCAGAGAACCTGTCATACGCACTCCACCACAACTTATTCTTCTAGTTATTTCTCTCTCATCATCCGGATGAGCGGTCCCTGCCTACCCCAAGTAGACATATTCTCTTACTACTTCCAGCACCTCGCTACCTATTGCGAACTGCTGCTCTCATGCTAGACTGTTGAACTTTTAGCCCCACTGTTGTTAGAAGCCTACAGCGCCGGTGGCTACTTTCCCCTTTTCGCCGGTAACTACCGAGTCCGCGGGAAGTCTGGAGGGGTTAAGAATGATGACAGCCCGTCGCGTGCTTCGGACGCTGTCCGCTGTCCAAGCGCCGTGGGAAATTGGGGAGTAAGACCGCGAACAGCCTTGACAGGGTCGCAAAGGGCCGACAACCTTTTCCATTGAGGAGGGATGAGCTCTCAACTGGGGGGGGGGGGGGGGGGGGGAGGTCATAAGGATCGGCGACTTCTGAAACCACTTGACTGTCCAGCTAAGCGGTGGGGTTCTGATTACTGGCAGCAGTGACAGTAAAGCATACTCGGGGGCGCCTCGATGGGTCGCAGGTGTATCGAGATGCACATGCGAAACCGCGCGCCCTGCATGATCCAGAAAAAGTGCGTGGTTCGCTGACTCGGACTCTGGCGAGCCCTGGGCTCCGCCCACTTGTATGTCTAGAGCCATTGGACTGGTATTACCCGAAATTGGGCGAGAAGAGATTTATTAGAGCTTCGCCAAATTACCGAAGGGTTTAAAACCAGCTCCAAATAAAGAGCACGGGGGAAGGTGCGCGCCGAGTCTCAGTCTCGGCTGCTTTCAAACAGCCTTTCTTGTAAAAAGCCTTTTTCTCCTACTACTTGCATTTTGGTTCAGTCTTTAATAAATCAGTTTTGTGTGTCAAGAAATTAGAGTTGCTGCCCCAATCGGCAACGTGTCTCCAGACGAGCGGACGAAGACGCGAAGTGCTCTTCGTACTGCTAACCTCCGTTATACGATCATCGACCAACGTGCCATCGTTATTCGTCGCCATCGACAGGCATCTGACGAGCCCAACCGGCCATTCCGACGTTTAACAGAAAACTTAACTCCCACCGTTCTGCTCTGCCTGTATAACTCATTAATCATGATTTGCAGTTCATGTCCTGAGTGAATTAGCAAGACAATGTCATCAGCGAATCGCAGATTACTTAGGTATTCTTCATTCGCTCTTATCCCCAACTGTTCCCATTCCAGGCCTCCGAGCACCTCCTGTAAACAGGTGGTGAGTAGCATTGGCGATATCGTGCCTCCCTGCTTGACACCTTTCCTTATTGGAATTTTATTGTTGACTTTATGGAGGACTATGGTAGCTGTGCAATCGTTTTAGATATCTTCTAATATTTTCACATAAAACTCTTCTGCACCCTGATTCCGCAATGCCTTTATCACAGCTGAGGCTTCCACTGAGCCAATTGCTTATGGTCTATTGTCGAGTATCCTTTACGAAAGCCTGCCTGATCATTTGGTTGATAGAAGTATAATTTTGTCCATACTCTATTAGCTATTACCTTAGTAAATACCTTGTAGGCAACGGGCAGTAGCCTGATCGGTCTGTGATTCTTGAAGCCCTTGACGTCTCCTTTTTTATGAATTAAGATAACGAATTAAGATGGCGTTATTCCAAGATTCTGGCACGCTCGAGGTCACAAGGCATTGCGTATACAGGGTGGCTAGTTTTTCTAGCAAAACTCTCCTCCATCCTTCAACAAGTCTGCTGTTACCTGATCCTCACCAGCTGCTTTCCCCCTTGGCATTGCTCCTAAGGCTTTCTTTACTTCCTCCTTCTTTACTGGCGGGATGTCCCATCGCTGTGCTCTACTGCCTCTCTCATTAAAGTTCTGATTATATTGGCTAATGTATCGATTTGTGTAGAACTCTTCGGATAATTTAATTATGTTATCCATATTGCTAATGACATTGCCCTCTTTGTCTCTTAGTGCATACAAGGTCTGTTAGAAAAGTATCCGACTTTATTTTTTTTTTGCGAACACCTGTTGGATATGAAACAAGCGCGCTTACAGCAGCCGACCTTGAACCCTCGTGCGCATGCACGAATTTTTTCCCGCCTGCCGATAGCGTCAGTCGCTGGGACGCAGCGTTTGAGTGAGGCAGTGCGCAGTGCTCTCGTCGGTTTTTTGTTGCAAGGAAAATGGCGGAGCCAGAGGAGCAGCGCTACTACCTCAAATTTTGCCAGAAACTTGGCGATAGCCCAGTGGAAACCATTCGAAATGTTCACACGGCTTTCGGTGATGATGCTGTGAGCAGCACACAGATTAAGCAGTGGTGCAACTGGTTTAAAGACGGCCGCACATCTGTGGAGAGAGAGCCACGCTCCGGTCGGCCATCAACATGCCGAAATGACCAGGTAATTGCCGAAGTGAACGCTGTGGTGATGAGGGACTGCTGTGTGACTATCCGAGAAATTGCGGAAGAGGTGGACATCAGCAATTTTTCTGCACATTCCATTATCACCGAAGATTTGGCCATGGAGAGAGTTGCGGCGAAATTCGTGCCGAAGCTGCTGACGGTGGAGAAAAAGCAGCTTCATGTTGAAGACTCACAGGAGATGCTGGATTCCACAAACAGTTACCCTGACTTCACCGACGCCGTAATCACTAGTGACGAGACTTGGGTGTACGGGTACGACCCGGAAACCAAATCCCAGTCGTCACAGAGGACGCATTCCACGTCACCAAGACCAAAGAAAGCCCGCCAAGTGCGCAGCAATGTCAAAGTGATGCTGACTGCTTTTTTGACTCCCTCTGTGTGGCACACCACGAGTACGCACCCCACAGGATCAAAGAATGACTAAAGAGTACTACAGGGATGTCCTCCATCGCCTACGTGGTGCTGTGAGGCGCAAGAGACCGGAATTGAGGTCAACAAGAAATTGGCGCATCACTCGCGGTACTGCTCCTGCACATTCCTCGCATTTGATTCAGACTTTTCTGGCGAAAAACCAGACTACTGTAGTTCAACAGGCTCCTTACTCTCCTGATATGTCCCCCTACGACTTCTGGCTGTTTCCTAAAATCAAGAGGCCATTGAAAGGAGCGCGATTTCAGAAAAGAAAGGACATTATGGCTGCAACGACAGCAGAGCTAAATTCCATTCCGAAAAGGGCCTTTTCGGAATACTTCCAACAATGGCAGCACCGCTGGGAGATGTATATGGAGTCCCAAGGAGACTACTTTGAAGGTGATTAGGTTTCTAACGCTCCAGTTATGCCAGTTTTTTTTCTTCGGCCAAAGGTCGGATACTTTTCTAACAGACCTCGTACATCTGGTTTTTATTAGGGGTGTGCGAATATCAAATGTTTCGAATACGAATCCAATACGAATACTTAGTTCCGAATATCGAATAGAATATCGAATAATCAAGGAAAGACGCATTTAACCACTGCAAAACATTTATTTGAGCACCCAAGAACATCACAGTTCAACTATCAATAAGTAAATGAAAACAAAAGATGTGTGTGGCTGCACAGAAAGTATCGAAGTCTAAAATATTAATCTTAGAAGAGTGAAATTTTCACAGAAAATGGCTAGTACACAGAACTGATTGAATCTAGCATGCCATAAGCGCAAAAGCGCGTTGCTGGGATGAACATTAAAGGTTGTTGTGAAGGAAAACCAGCTGCTCCACATGGTCAGGCAGGAGTCGTTTCCTTCTAGCTGAAACGACTTTTCCAGCCACAGATAATTCCCTCTCACTTGGCACTGAAGTGGCAGGTATTGCGAGGTACTTCGTGCACAGCTTTGACTATACCAGCTTCACAGGTATAGCCACAAAGAAGCTCACAAGCACAGTCAGCTACGGCATGGCCCAACATTACGCATGGCTCTGGACGCCGCCATGTTGTTATGCCTATGTCGATTAGACTTGCGCACCGAAATGTACGCCAGTGCTCGCATTAAAATATTCGGCTAAATACGAATATTCGCATGGGATCGAATAATCGAAACAACACGAATACTTAAATTTCGAATCGAATACGAATAGCAAAAATCTAATATTCGAATTATATTCGAAAATTTAGAATATTCGCACACCCCTAGTTTTTATCTATGTCTAGTTTTCTCTTCACTGTTTTTCGGCTACCTCCGTTCTTTAGAGCATGCTCGATTTTCTTCATGTTAAACTTCCTTTTGTCGGCTACCTTGCATTTATTTATTAACTTCGATAGCTCTGCTAGTTCTGTTCTTCCTGTGGAGTACGCGTACTTTAGGCAGAATAGAATTTCTGTTCACCACAAATCTTGTAGCGTCAGCGTTTGTAATCTGTGGCTGTAGAATGAAAGGAAATCAGATGTGTCTATTAATAACTTGCGAATGAAGATACCATAGTCATGTTTAACAAGCATAGATAACGGAAGAATTTTCAAAGAATGCAGCAATGACTGAGCGTTTGAATCGAAAGAGCTGAACGTTATGACTCGGACTGCTTGATTCTGAACTACTTTTAAGGATGTCAAATGAGTACAGTAAGTGTTATCCCAGCATACGATACATATGAGAGATGCGAATGTATGAACGAGCTGTGAATTGTAAATAATGTAGGCTGAGTAAAGTACGAACGGGAGTCATACTTCACTCAGTAAAAAGTCGGAATGCCTTTTTTAATGCCCAATATCTCTGGTGGCACGTAAGATAGAAAATTTGTTGCTTCGAATCAATACTTATCAATATTTGGCCCCACCGCGGTGGCTCAGTGGCTACGGCGCTCGGCTGCTGGCCCAAAAGACGCGGATTCGATCCCGGACGCGGCGGATGAATTTCGATGGAGGCGAAGTTCTAGAGGCCCGTGTACTGTGCGATATCAGTGCACGCTAAAGAACCCCAGGTGGTCTAAACTTCCGGAGCCCTTCACTACTGCGTTCCTCATAGCCTGAGTCACTTTGGGACGTTGAACCCGAATAAACCAATAAACCAAACTTATCAGTATTTGGGATTTTCTTACCCTCAGTGACACAGGGACACTTTAACATGCCAAACCGACATATGCGTGGCAGAGGAGGTTTCTGAACTTTTAAGCACCATACTACAGAGCAATGTTTCGATGACAAAAATTCCTATTGACAAGTCGCATACGCGTTCTAAAATAACCATGATAAAAAAATTGTAGCAATATGTACAATGAATAAGCATGTTTTTTTTTTCGTTTCATTTCATTTCATTTCTCGTTTCATATACAAAATATTCATGTCGTCTGAAACAGCTTTTTATTATCTGTACAGCGCGAATGTCTTCTTCCTGTCGGATCAGATTGTCCAGAAAACAACTTAGCTCGAATAGTGTTTTCTTTAACAGCGCGAGATGTATCGCGTTCAACGCTTCAGAAGTAATGCTACGCAAGAAAGCATTTCTTGACCAATGTTATGATACGCAAGTCCTACGACGACCCACGCGTGGCTCCGTTCCGTTATCACGTGACCACCCTCTGTACTTGACCGCCCTCTGCACGGCACTCGCGCTGCCATCGTCGTGTTCAGGTGGGATGCGTCCTAAGGGAACAGGGCTGGGAAGGGTGGGGGGGGGGGGGGGGGAGGGGGGGAGGGGGGGAGGGGGGGTGTGCTTGTCCACACCCTGCATGCACCCTACCTCTCGCTTCTTGCAATCTTTTGCTTCATTTGGCGGAACGCGTGGTGGTAAAGAAGCCCCAAACGTTTCGAAACGCCTCTCGGACGCCGCACGTAGCCGGGAGGCGAAAGCTCATGCGGTGGATCCGACGTACGGATCACGCGCTTGAGTCACTGCCCATGAACGCGCTGCCCGATAACATCCGCAAAATCCATGCCCATACATTTTATGAGACAACGTTTACGGCAGCAGGCTTAATAAGGGAGACTCTAAGATAGCAACACCGCCTTTTTTTTATTTTTGCTACTGCCAAACGCCAATGTGCCATAAGAAGACTTGCATAGGACTCACTGCCAATCTACCTGTTAGCAGTTGTCTACTTGTGTATCTTGTAGTAATGTGCTACTGCTGGCATTTTTCAAATTCTTGTACCACTTGTAAATCTGCATACCCTTAGTATGCAGTAGAAAAACATTTTTGCTCAATGACTGCGTTGCTTTTATTGCATGGATCCATAAGTAGCCTTTGATAAATGATACAGACAGTGATCTATGTGTGTTGTTATAAAAAGTGAGCATAATAATGAATTTGAATAAAAAAATACCAGTGAGTAATAAGCACTGCAGCAAGCAGCATGCAGTAAGCAGGCTAGCAGGGTGCTGCCATGTTGTCAGTGTTAACCACATAACCTTCATACACACTGCTGGCTTGGCTGGCCGGCTGTCGAGCTTTTGAGTCCCGGCTAGCGCATGTGTTGTATATGCATTTGCGAAATGGGGATTCCCGCTAAGTAGAAGAAGCAGATGGCTCTGCTGAACTTCGCGGCCCCAGCCCACGGGCACCGGAGATTAATGGCGGACGTAAAAGCCCATTGGCAATGAAGCGAACTGCACGTTTGTGTGCAGTTGCCGCTTGCCAGAGAGCGTGGATTGAACGAGCGTTCACGTCAGCCGGACTAAAGCTCTCAGTAGGAATGATGCAAACTAACTTAATTAGGCAGCAAATGCCCCCGAGGTAATGAACGCATGCTGAAAGAAGAATGCGGCTGGGATTTCCACCAACGCCTTTGCGCAGGGCTTTTATGCGTTTCCTGATACGTTAGGAGGCAACCCGAGCTGAAGTGACCAGCCAAAATCTATCCCTGTCGCAGTCAGATTGTTCGCTGACTGTTGTATCATGTACAAAACAATGAAGCCCTACCTGGCGCTTTGGCTCAGTGGTTATGGCACTCGGCTGCTGCCCCAAAAACGCGGGTTCGATCCCGGCGGTGGCGGTCGAATTTCGATAGAGGTGATATTCTAGAGGCCCGTGTACTGTGCGACGTAAGTGCACGTTAAAGAACCCTAGGTGGTCGAAATTTCCGGAGCCCTTCACTTCGGCGTCCCTCTAGCCTGAATCGCTTTGGGACGTTAAACTCCCGTAAACCTAAACCTAAATTAAGTCATCAAGTGTCCAAGAGGGACTATCCACTAATCTGCACGAAATATAAAATTCGTACGCCGAGGCAAATGGTGCAAAACACGCACAAGTTTGTAATTATGTCTGTTACCAGAAAGAAAATGTTCCGAAATATCCTCTCGAATTTATTGCAGGTAGGCTAGATAAGAGAGTGCAAAGCACAGTATATTGGCGTGATTGTTACTTCCAACCTACGTTGTATACATAGCTGATGTGCCTCCAAGGCATAGGAGGTAATTATGCACTAAGCCTGAACTTCCGTAGTGCAACTGCCGTTGTAAAAGTAATCGCTTATAGTGCCCTAGTAAGACCAGTCATTCAGTATGAGGAAACTGCGCGGGATCAAAGCACCGCATCTAACAAAATAAAAATTTAACAAGTTCAAAGATGCGCTTCTCTTTTATTTACAATAAATACCACCGCACCCACTCCTTTAACAACATTTCTTTACTCATTAACAAGGTTTGGTTTGGTTTATGGGGTTTAACGTCCCAAAGCGACTGTGGCTATGAGGGACGCCGTAGTGAAGGGCTCCGGAAATTTCGACCACCTGGGGTTCTTTAACGTGCACTGGCATCGCATAGTACACGGGCCTCTAGAATTTCGCCTCCATCGAAATTAAACCGCTGCGAATCCGCGTCTTTCGGGTCTGCAGCCGAGCGCCATAACCACTGAGCCACCGAGGCGGCTTAAAGAAGTTGAATCAATATTCGTGACTGAGTGTCGAACCCGCGGCTGTGCGAACAGACTGAATTGAATTGAGTTTTATTTCGGATTGTCAAAAATCCTGGAGCCCGGAGCTAAAGGCAGATGAATTCTGTCTGATGGGGCCCCGGGCCCCAAGCAAAAAAAAAGAAGAAAAACGTAAGTACAGATATACGTTTACAGCAGCAACACAGTGGGGCAATGTTTAAAAAAAAAATTAGATCAACACAAAATAGGAAATGAATGAATAGACTGAAGCATAAGACAAGCATTGCATGAAACACTACACAGCGGACAAGGCCTTAAACATAACGTATCGAGCAAATAGGGAATGAGAAAACCGCGTTAAATAGAAACAGTTGAAGGAAGGTAAAGTTTAATAACACTTTTAAATGAACGAGCAGTTTTTAAATACTGAGACAAAGTGTAAATGAAGGGAAATTTATTAATTAAGACCGAAACCGCGTACGAGGTCATCTGCGTACCGTAATTTGTCCTAATGCAAGGAGTGACGTACCGTGTATATCTGAGGGAGTGTGGGTCATGTTTAATGAATGATGTTTGAAAGAATTCAGATTCAGTTTTATTTCTTTGTAAACATACACAGCAGTTTGAAGTAAAATAATGTCTTCTAAACGAAGTATTTTCGATTTCAGAAAATAAGGCAATGTGTGGTCTTGCGCTCTTAAAGAATAAATGGCTTGAATTGCCTTTTTTTTTACATAGAACAATGAGGCAAGATTTTGTTTTGAGGTGGTACACCAGACTAGCAAACAATACTTTAGTCCAGATTCTATTAGGGAATAATACAGCATTGTTTAAAGCCAGACGGGTAAACAATTTCTATATTTGTTGATTTTGCCTAGGGACCTTGAAAGACTTGTTTTTAAGTTTGCTATGTGGGCAGTCCAGCATAGATGCTCAAGGTAAACGACGCTGAGAAATTTTTTTGATTCTTCTCTTTCCAAGGAACAGCCTGCGAAGCTAAGGCTGAAACCATGCTGAATTGATTTGTTTCGCGCGGGAAACAATACTTACTTACTTTTTAACACATTTAGTTGTAGCTGATTATTTAACCATTGCTCCAGTTCTACTAGCCAGTTATTGCATTTTGTTTCTAGGTGTTAAGAATTTTCATCAGAAAAGAATACATTAGTATCGTCCGCACATAATGCAACCTCTTGTGTCAGTGGGATGTGAAGAAAATCATTAATATATAACAAGAAAAGGAGGGGACCTAGCATAGAGCCTTGCGGACCTCCATATTTTATCATTCCCGAAAATGAGCGCGCACCATTAATTTCTGTGAGGGCCGTTGTGCTGGTGTGCACTAATAAGTTGTAGTGGTGTACCTCTAATACCATACATTTCCATTTTTTTTCAGCAGGGTATCGCGCTTAACTGAATCAAAAGCCTTTCTAAAGTCCAAAAAATGCCTCCGGTTCGTTTCTGTTCCTCTAAGCTCTTCGCGATGGTATCTCTGATCGAAAAAAGTACGTCTTCGGTTGATTTGTATTTTTGAAAACGATACTGCTTCTCAGTAATTATGTTATGTTTGAAAAAGAAGCTTGAAAGTCTGGCGAAAATAACTTGCGCAGCCACCTTAGAGAAAACGGGGAGAAGTGAGATTGGGCGGTAATTACTGAAATCATATCTTGGTCCACCTTTATGAAGAACGATGACTCGTGCTTTTTTCATATCTTCTGGAAAAACACCAGTTACTAGCAAGCGATTGCATATACGTGCTAATGGGCCATAAAGAGCTCGTGAAGCAGCCTTAATGGCCTAACATTTATGACGTCGTAGCCAAATGAATGATTAGATTTAAGGGATGCGATTACCTTCAGTACCTCGTCAGCATCACAAGGTTCCAGATACATTGACGAACTCAAGGCATCTTGCCGAAATCCAGCATTGCTGCTCCCCCGGAAAGGGAATTCACCCGAGGAAAGGAAGTTAGAGTTAAACATATCTGCCAAATCAGTGCCGCTATATTCTGAACCATTAACGTTCACGGAAACTATGGTACGTTATGCATTTGGAGAGTTAAGTGTTCTGAAAGCCTCCGATATCTTCGCTGTGTCATGAGTATGCGCAGCATCAGAAAATTTCGCTGTAAAATACTGTAACTTGGCTTTTTTGTAGGTAAGAATTTAGTTTGTTTCTCGTTTTTTTGTACTCTTGAAAATCCTCTTTTACTCGTGTTTGCAAGAAGTGTGCAAACATTTTATCCTTTTGTTTTATTCTTTTATACAAATCTTTTGACACCCATGGTTTTCTGGATTTTTTCTGAGGGGTGGAATTAGTCTCCGGGAAATCTACATAGCAGCAGTCTTGAAATGTGGCCAAGACGAAAACATAAGTTTTGTTGGGATAATTCTCCTCATAAACATTTTGCAAACTCCGAGTCATGATTAAATCGCAAAACTTGTTAATATTGACATAATTCACCTTCATGCATGGCTGCTTTACTACATTGCCTCGCTATAAGAGCCGCTCAGCGAGACCACAAGGCTATCGCCGCAGCCCTTTAACAAGGAAATCAGTCGTTTACTACACCAAAAATGCCTGCGTATGGTCAATAACTCGATACTCATTGACGTCCACCTGAGCGCAGCCAATAACTTCCTTATTATTAATGCCTGCGTATCCTAAAAAAAAATGCCACCAGTTCCTGCTAACCTTTTTGTGCTAATCGAAAAGGAACCCAGAGCATTTTAATATAGCTGGTGCTAAGCTTGGGGAGAGAAATGCGCGCTGAAGGTTAGTCGGAAATAAGTTTGAAGCGGCCACTCACCGATCTCTGGTCGAGTATTCCGCCGCCGCGAGAGTGGCGAGGAGCGCGGTCGCCGCGGCGACGAAGGTCGCGGCCCGCAGCCCCGGTTCCATGCTCGTTGCCCTCGCTGTGGCACTCCGAGACGCACAGCGCAGCTCTGGCCGGTGTCGCACGCTGACTCCTCCGCGGCTGAATGGACGAGCTACGCCCGCTCTACTCTCCGTACGCGGTCCGCTCGGCCGCAGCTGGGCCTCGTCTTCGGACCTGACGGCGGGCAGATCTCGCGCCAGGCGCCGCTTGCCGGGCCTATATCCTGAGCCGCCCCTCCCACCTCCGTCACCGCGGTGTCCATTGCGGTGTCCGGTTTCCTTTCTCTAGTCCGGAGGTCCGACATATGCCGCCCTCTGTGCTTCGCACGTTCCCTCTTTATCGGGACGCCGGCAAGGGGCTATTGGGTCAAAATGTGACATAGTTAATTATGGTAACGTTCAGAGACTGGATGGGAGCTCAGAAATGGTTAACAAACGCGAGTTTCTGGTATCCTAGCTGAAATTCAATGCGAAAAGAATGTAACCGTTGGTCTGTTAGCGTAATGTACTTGCATGCCCAGAAACTCTGGACGAGCTCATTTTTTCAATGGGATATCGTTTATAATCGTATAGTTTTGCATATCTTAAGATTATACCATGACAGTCAGTATATCTGCAGAGCCTCCTCGAGATGATTCTAGTCTTCTGCTATTTATAGTCAAAAACATAGTTCATTCTTGCTCGATGGTAGTCTTAATTACTCGGTGCGAACACAGGATAAAACTTCAAAAGCATGATTTTGCTATACATTGTAGTAGTAGTAGTAGTAGTTGTAGTAGTAGTAGTAGTAGTTGTAGTAGTAGTAGTAGTAGTAGTAGTAGTAGTAGTAGTAGTAGTAGTAGTAGTAGTAGTAGTAGTAGTAGTAGTAGTAGTAGTATTCATTCGGGTACAACACATAGGAGCCTAAGACGTCGATGGACCGCTGCACGAGCATGCGATGTTATTTACCCTCAGCTCCAAGCCAGTCCAGTCAGGTCCCAACAGCGTTGGAGGGGTTGGGAACGAAACTCGATTGCAGAGCGACCATTCTGAGTAACCATGAGTGGGCTCATAATATTATATCTTACAATATCCCGCAGTTGCCTCAAAATTTTTGTTAAAAACGCACTCTATTGATTTTCTATGGCAGATGTAGCTATACTCAGTACGAGCGCAGGACAAACTTTAAGCACAATTTTACAATAAGCCACAGCTGCCTCACAGTTAAAAGTGATCTCCAAGAAAGCTGGGCTTGATTCCAAGAAAAAGCATGCGTGGCAGGGGTCCGCACGAAGTAAGATGGGCGAACGAGATTAGGAAGTTAGTTGGTATATGAAGGCCACCGATGGTTCTGGACAGGATTAACTGGAGGTCAGGGGGAAAGCAATTGTCTTGGAACCTGGTGAAGGTTATAAGCGCTACTCTTTGCTGACTCTGCCCATATTTTTGCCTGCCCGCCGAGTCCGTGCCTTCTCCCCATATGCTCTTGATTGAATTCTTTCACTAGCGAGCAGGGGGTATAGGCATGTCTTCTTCAGTGACCGCCCCCCTCTTTGCGTCGTCATTGGTGCGCTGTTTGGTTTACTCGAACTGCTGTACCGACATTTTGCAAAAACCAGCTTCTTCAGGCTGAAAACGCCGCGGAAAAACTCCGGCTCTTCCTTCGGGGTATCAACCGAAACAAGATGGCCGCTAGAAATATGCTTTTCTGGTTGGGGAGGAGGAATAACCGCAAACTTGACAGGACTGAAGATCGAGAAGAGGACAGGACGAGCGGTTCTCGATCTTCAGTCCTGTCAAGTTTGCGGTTATTCCTCCTCCCCAACATGTCTGACCAACTGGCCCAAAGCTTCCCCTTGTTGATGCTTTTCTGGGCACTGACTTTAGGAAGTGGTGCGGCGTTGCCTTGATGTTAGAAGCGGGAAGTTTTCGCAGCTTAATGATCATAGTTTCTTCGCGCGCATGTCTGTGCACAGTCATAACCGTAAATACTAAATACATACGCGTGCGTTTAATGATATTGCGTGGCTAAGTGCTACCAAGTACTCACCGGAGATACAGTTGGTACAAGCCTTCCCCTGGTCTGGTGCTCGGGTTCATTGCGGTTAAATGTTTGGAAAATGGGCTTTTCACCCCACCTTGAGTAGGCGAAAAAAAAAAATTCGGGGAAAAAACTTGACTGTTTACGTGTGGAAATGCGAAAGTATTGCTGTCCCTGGCTGCATTTTACGGGTAATGCTCGTGCATGCTATAATGTTCTTTTCTACAAGTTTATGCATACTGGCTGCCCACCAGACCGCAGACGTTCGGATTGTCTCGCTGCACGGTGGAGAGGTTGGCCAAGTTTGTATGTGGTGGTGGTGGTGTGACTCAGCCAAGACGACGAGGGCACGTTGTAGCTTCAGATCCAGGGAGGCGAGCCAGATGGGCCACGGTGGGGGTGGGGGGAAAGGATTGGCGGGGGACTGGAAGGCTGCGTGGCACTGTGTAAGGCAGTGTTCTATGTCTGCATATGTGTGTGGACAGTTTGGGCAGTGAGGTGTGGAAGTGTACCGGTATAGATAAAGTTTGGCTGGTTTATGTAGGAGATTAAACAGTATTCGGCGAAGAATGCGAGCTTCACGGATCGATAAGGGTGGATGTGGTAAATCAGCTAATTCCAATTTTTGCTGCGTGTAGTATTCGTCGACAGTGCGTTTGTAAACCCTGACCGCCTGCTCCGTCGGTGGGCTCGTCCATGGGATCCCTGGCGCCCGGTGTATAGTTTCGCAGGCAAGCTGGTGAGCCAGCTCATTGCCGGGAAAGCCCATGTGACCAGGGATCCACCGAAGGGTCACAGTTCGTTGGCCTATTGCTATGAGGGTGGCATCCAAGGACGAAAGAGCCCTCTTCTTCCCTACCCGATCGGCCTTATAGTTTGTATGTCGTGGACGCAAGACGTTGACGTTTGGTTGTTTGGGATGCCCACATACACAGTCACGCGTATGACGCCACCCCGAACGCTGTACGGCGAACAGTTGCATCACAGTTTTGATGCAAAAGTCGGGGAAGACAGACAGTTGTATGTGCATACGTCGTTGGTTCGAATCCCTGTCGCAAACTGGCCTCCAACTTGACTAGCATATGTAAGCGATATGCAACTAGAAATCGTATATATGACACCACCTGGAACGCTGTACAACAATCGGTTGCGTCACAATTTTGGTGCGAATGTCGGAAAATCTGGCGACATATTAGGCCGGCTAGTAGCAAGTTTATATAGACGAACGACAAGTACAGAACTCTCTGTAGTGGCAGTTCTCGGCTTGGTGTGGGCGTCATACGGCCATTTGAAGGGTCCCTTGAAAAGGGAGTTTGAGGCTGCCTATAATACTCGCATTATGTAGAGTACAGGCCACCGAGTGTTCATGCTGAGTACTGGATTTCAAAAGCGAACCGATGATTTACAATATAATTTTAAAAATTCGCTCTTCTGTGCCTTGCGGTGACCTGATGTGTCGAGCTTTCGCCCGAATACGCACGCAACGCGTCATTCCGCACTCTTTACGTCACTGTCGAAGGGCTGCCATTGGTTCGCCGTGACGCCTCTTTCTGACGTCACGCAGCTCCCATTGCAGCAGCCGAAAGCTCCGTAAGACACCGTATTCACTAGACGCACCTTTGTTCGTTCCGAACCATCGAGCTGGCATGGCGGAGCGGTTAGCGTGCTCGTCTCGCACTCCAGAGACCCTGGTTCGATTCCCCAACTCGAGCAGTTTCCTACTCGGTTTTGTTTATTTGTCTGGTCTGACTAGAAAGGTTAATTAGGCTAATTGGTTAATTAACTACATAACTAAACTCAGTCCCACTTACTTGGAGCATCACTATACCATACCTTTAGTTGGTTGCATGGTTACTAGCCAAAGTACAATTGGCCCCGTTTGAAATTCGCGCCCTGTGACGTCACGACCTTCAGAGCCCGTTTAATATGATCACTCTGTTTTTCTTGCTATGGCTCGGATTTTCTATGCCATATACGCGTACACACACACACCGGAGGCTTTTCTCGTAATGGGACCACAGTAATGCTTTCGTGCTAAAAACGTTGTCCCGTGGAGCTCTTTGGCTATACATGCCTTAGCGTCATAAAAATCTACCATCATCATCATCATCATCAGACTGCGCGGTTATGGACATGAAAAAATTGACTATGGTTTAGCTCTGAAACCTGGAGTGACGCGATAGCTACAGCTGGCCGAGTGGAACTCGCTCAGTCGAACTGCAAAGTCAGTCTTTCGCCGCTGCGTTTCGCGGGGCGTTCCTTCACCTTCTTCCGTAGACGTGGACTCATAGTTACTGCGTCATTTCATTTTCTCAAATTCATTTTCTTCATTTATTGCCCCTCTTTGTCTTTCTTCTTTCACTCCCACTTCCTCCCATCCCGTACGGTGCGGTTCGGGTGTCCACCAAGGTGCGACCACGGCCGAGGTGCAGCCACGGCGAAAGTGCGACCATGCTGAAGAGGCGAAGCGGCTGGCGTAGTGTAGCTATCGCTACAAAGGACCAGTCGGAAATGTGGAAAAGGTGGTAATAGGGCATGACGATGCCTCCCCTAGCGCCGCAGTGGGCCTCTCTTCTCAAGCATTTCGTGCGCGCGTGACTGTAACGAAGGCGCCACTTGATAAAAAAAGTAACAAACTTAGCAGTGGCTGCTGGCATGAAGATGCAAGGAAAATGAAATAACCTGCGCGCACAAAACACACTGCTGGCTACTGAGCTCATAGGCTGCAACAGCTGCAGCGGTTCTAAACCAAAGACCGAAATTCCTCTTCAAGGCTAGGACCATTTGAGCAATGGTCTTAAAAGAATGCCACTCAACCGAGCCTTTCTCTGTAAAACGTACGAAGGTCATCGGGTGTGTTTCTTGTCTACGAATAAGGACCCTGCAGTGGTCTCTCTCTAACCCTTTAGAGTCCTCCACCCGTCAGGAGTTGACGCAGGACCAAATCGAAACCCCCACCCCCTGAAGCTACCGTACACCAGAAACCCATCAAAAAAGCCCACAACCCACCCATCTGCCCTCTCCGTCCATATCCATCCCCTAGAAGGGTTCCACCCCATCCCCATATTCCGGAACCTCCCCCCCCCCCCCCCCCCCCCCCCCCGGAAGGCCACGCAAAAACGGAACGAAAAATATAACGGCGAAATTAAATTCAAACACACAGTGGGAAGGCGACCTATATAAAGCTAAAGGCGGGACCCTCTGCTCTCATAAATTCTCCGCATCAGCCCGCCAAATTTTACGGCAAGAGCCGTTATTGGGAGCCTCTCTGGACCATCGATGAAGCCGAATCTGTAACAGTGGATGGTGTTTTGGCTATTCGTTTTGACAAAATTGAACTGAATCAAATTAAAAGTTTAAATGCAATGAAAATTTAGTTTAAATTCAAATGCACATTTAATATTTAACCTTTATACAAATTTGAATTTTAAATTAATGTTTTGAATTCTAGATTTAAATTTAAATTGTAGCTTAAATTTAAGCTGATATTTCATACTTCGAAAATATTAAATTTCATATTTTAAAATTAATATTTATATTTGGCCGGGCATGTTCTGAGCTCAGAAAGACTAGAACCGCGGGAAAAACAGAACACAGGCGCTACTACCGACGGCTAAAAGCTTTATTTGAAGAACACATGTAACTGCACGGCCAAAGAAGGTAAAACAGGGAAGATAAAAACTAAAAAAAAAATCCCTCGCGCAGGCGAACTTCTGCGTGGCAAAGCAGGTTCGTGTTCGAAAACGCTTTTTCACTGGCTTGCTTTTACAATAAAAGTCTAGCCACATTTGCGACTGTGGCTCACTGTGTTTTCACGGATCAGGAGATATTCCTCCAAGTCATGTACTCGATGAAGCATCGGAGAACGATCTTCCTGAGCGAACACTTGCAAAAATGTGTTTCCTATGCTTGATCCAACAAACTTCGCTGCTGTAACAGTGGGTGGCGTTTTGGCAATTGGCTTTCAAAGAATTGAATTGATTGAAATTAAAATTTTCCACCAACCGTCCAGCAACCGTGGTTGCTGAATCATCATGATCAGCCTGACCTGTTCGTGTTTCTGCCTCGCAGATGTGCGCCCGCGTGAGTGCGCCTTGTTGAAGACGGAGGGGGCCTGGAGATGACTGACTCGTTCAGCCCCGCAGGTCCGGGCTCCGAATGACGGTGTCGAACTCCGCTATGGAGGATACTGTACATAAGGTTTACGTGCTCTGCCGTCATCAACGACTTCGGATGTGGCAAAGTTTTTCGTCGAGTCAGTTGTTCTTCGGCACGGTGCCCCAGAGGTCCTTATCATTGATCGTGGTGCCGCGTTTGTGTCCCAACTTCTTTCCTAGATACTGAGCTTTCCTAGATACCGCAAAACTACCGCATACCACCCGCAAACAAACGGGCTGACCGAGCGCCTTAACAAGACCTTGGCTGACATGCTCTCAATGTATGTAGACATCGAGCACCGAACCTGGGACGAAGTGTTACCTTACGTCACTTTTGCGTATAACACCGCGGTTCAAGAAACTACCGGATTTTCACCATTTCGCCTGGTGCACGGCAGGGAAGTCACTACCATGCTCGACGCTATGCTGCCCTACCAGCCTGACGTCTACACTCACGCCGATGCTCAACTCGTCGCCCAACATGCGGAAGAAGCCCGACAGATGGCCAGCCTTCGCATCCAAGCCCGCCAGCAAGTCGATGCTCGGCAATACAACCAAGGCCATCGGGATGTTCAATTCAATCCTGGTGATCGCGTGTGGGTGTGGACTCCAATTCGACGCCGTGGCCTTAGCGAAAAGCTGCTCAAAAGATACTTTGGCCCGTACGAAGTGATTCGCCGTATAGGCGAGTTAAATTACGAAGTGCTGCCGATAGTAACGCGTGCGTCCCGCCATCCGCCTGCCTCCGAGGTTGTTCACGTCGCTCGCCTCAAACCGTACTGTGACCGCTCGGAGCACGTGGCCTAACTCTTCGCGCTTTACGCGTTTTTCAGTGTTAATTTTGCTTCTCTGCGCATCGGGACGATGCGCCTTTCGGGAGGGGAGCAGTGTCATGTGTGTTATTTGTTATTTTCCACTTAACGTCGTCTTCAACCAGCGGGGAGCCGATCACCGGCAAAGAGGAAGAGGCTGGGTGGAAAATCGCTCGTGAGCCCGGCCGCGACCGCTTGGACTGTCTCTGGCGCCTGCTCTCCTGTGGTCCTGGTCCTCTAGTGTCCCCACGACCCGCGTCGTTTGAACGAACCGTGACAATATTACATATTTACAGTCGAGATGGGAGTGTTCCGATCACAAAACAACATCCTGTCAAATAGGCTTCGGATCCCAAAGATTCCTGACTGGGGAATAAAGTTCGGAGATCGATGTCCAGTCAGATGGGCACATGTGGAACACTGGTGGTACCACCCACGGGAGGGGCGGTGCTGGGCTCTCTCGCGCTCTCGCAGCTCGGTCGATTGGAATGGGAAGACAGAGTCATCAAACACTGATGCGTCACTTATACCCCTGCTGCAAGTCTTCTGTGCGTCGCTTACGCGGCAAAGAAGTCTCCCGCAGTCTCCCCGCAGGTGAATGAACGTCCTCGAGCTCCCCCGACGGATGACCGAACCACGAGACCTCTGTCGAGGACACAGCCGCCTTTCAGTCAACAGCAACCGCTTGATCTTGAGCAGGACCTCACCGTCCGGCGACCCAAGGACAGACTCGGCCACACTACTGCCACCGCCGTCGTCGTTTCTGCTTCTGATGATGATGAAGATGTCCTCAGGCTGAATGGCTCGTACCCACGGCGGGGGATTGGCCAGTCTGCTTCTGCCGCTGCTGTCGCCAGCCCGCGCCGCTTATTTTCGTTGCAATGAGTCACGTCCGGTACTAACTCTTCCCAGGCCCGTGCTCTCCGATCTTAACAGCCTCTATTCTCCGTCTTCTCGCGAATTGAGGGGGGTATTCTTTTTTAATGTAGCTTATTATTCTGCCACTTCTCAGGAACTCCTTGATTATTTGCCTGCTTTCGTTTGCATTGAGAGAATGGTGATGATGTGAAATTTTAGTCTCTCTTTGACGGGAAAGTGACAGAGCTTACGGAGAAGTGTGTGCCGAGTATTAATATTACCAAGCTCAAGAAGTGCAAAAAGACGTGGGTGATACCTGATATTTTGAGAAAAATGTATATCACTGCCTATTTGTCTGTTCACAAATACTGTAGCCTGATGCGCGATACATAGCAGAAGCGGATAGAGCTGCTTAGTGCAAACTAGAGAAAATATGAATGCTAGAAAATACCCAAGCAGTTCAGCAGGACATAGACATGATGAAGTCTTCCCTTGGTCGTGACGGATACAGCCTTCCGAGTTATCCCAAATTTTTAACTACAGTGCAAAAGAAAAAGAGGGCGAGTATGCAAGAAATTTATAAGAACGAAACCTAACTATCAGTTCAGGAAGTTAGGGCGGGTAACGAACTAATAGAAATCTAAAGTGTCCGAAGGATCAATACTTGAATGGGCTGGATGACGACATAAAAACGAACCCAGAACGTTTTTTAAGAAATACGTGAAAGGATGCGGATCTGATTGGACGTGAACAAATAAAATTGTTCATAATCATAAGGTCTTCTCTGATGATATATATAAGGCGACATGTGTTAAGGATTAATTTCGTTGTACTTTGAACTAAACCAATTTTCAGTCGCTTATCATGTGTGAGTGCTCATCGGTAATCGTGAGCGGTACTGACTCATTGTTGAAAGATGTTGATGAAGCCAAAAGAAGTTGTCCAGACGGTGCTCCTCCCTGCATAGCGAAGCGCTACGCTTGGTCTTATCTTAACTTTATCTATTGTACATTAAATCGCTTTATGCTGTTACTATACCGGGTTATCGGAAAATGGCAAATGTTGTACCGGGTCATAATGGCAGTGGAGAAATTGTGTAATTATGGGCCTATTTCACTAACATTCGTTTCTGGAAAATATTGGGATATATTTTACACAAAGACGTAATGTACATGGTTTTCATAAGGGCCTGTTGTGCCCATTGCAATTGATTGAGTTTTGTCCAGACCTGGTATTTGAGGTGGATAAAAGCCGGCTAACATTTACTTTTTAAAATTTCCGCAAGGACTTATATACAGTGTTCCTCGTTGCTGCTTCATAAACTTAGCATAGCAAATATGAAGCAAACAGTGCTGACGTGGATAGATAATTGCTTGTCTCAGCGTGGACAATGTGCGGTCTTGAACGGTGCTACTTCCTCTTGCGGCGATGTGACGTCAGATGCCCCTCAGGACTCCGGTTTGGGTTCGCTAGAATGTTTAGCTTTTATTAATGACACTTCTGCAGGGATATCTTCTCGTTTGCGTTTGTTTGCCGGCACTTTCCACAATTTATACATAGTACACAAGATGTTCCCTACACAATACAGGGACACATGTCCGTGGTGCGGAGCAACCCGCACACTATATCACATCAAATGGGAATGCGAACGTAGCAGAGCATTTCACAAGCTAAATGACCCGAGTGCGGAACAATGGGAGGGCCTGCTGACCAGCAACGAGCTCACGGCCCAAAGGGCACTGGTGCAGCACGCCTGAGAAGCAGCCAGACTCAGCGGTGCCTTGGAATAGGGGCGCCGACCTTGTGAAGAGGCCGAAGACATGAAGACATCGGCCCACCGCTAAAACCTGATTTTTGGAGCAATAAATGTTTTTCACTCACTCACTCACTGACTTGCCGGCAACTGTGTAGCGCACAAGAAGAAAATAAAAACTCTAGTGGAAGCTATTCACTTGCAGGTAGATTTTACAAGCACTGTCGCGTAGTGTGCGAAAATGAAAGATGAAATTTAGTGTGATACAATCTGTCCGTCTGACTGTTGCGTAAAAAAAAAAAACAATAGACGCATGGTATTCCATGGGTACTGATGTTGCTAATCCACTGCCTAAATATAAATATAATGAAATGACGTTTACGGGTATTTGTACATGGAATTCTCATTTGATTACTGTAGTTTTAAAGGCAGCCAGAGCTATAAATTTCATTCATGAGGTGAAATCTGCGCCGGTTAACCTAAATAAGACTTCGTATATTTCCTTTGTTCGAGAATCTACAGGGTACAGGATAGAGCCGCAAGGTTCATCCTGGGGTGGTATCTTCGAGGAGAAAGCTGTGATAAAATGAAAAGTTAACTGTAATGGAAGGCGCTGTCCCATTGCCGAAGAAAGCTGCGCCTGAAATTGTTATTTATGAGTAGCTTACAACATGACAAGAATTAACAAAGGTGCTTACTTATAACAGCCGCATTACATATCTAAAAAACGGACTGACCGTGACCTCAAAATTCGTCACCACTGGACGAGGATGCTAAAGATGCGCTACATACGCTAAAGCTTTTTCTGTCGTATTAAGAGGCCAAATCGTCGCATATAAGGAGATCATCCGCATCGTAGAATCTTTCGCCCAGAATAACTCCGGAAACGCGGAGTGAAAGAGAAACCGAAGCACGCTTACTTGCTCTTATTAGACGCTTCACCAGTCGCACATAAGGCTGCTCGCAGGAGAACCTTTACACGATAGTTAGAGCCCTCGTAACCACCAAAATGACATTTCTTAAGCTAGCATCGCTCTTGGTCATCTTGCCAGCGTGGAACCTTTTCGTGAGGCTGACAGAACACTGGCACTCCCTGCCTCAAGCAAATCGCAACGCTCCAGGAGACGAACCTGCAACCTGTGTGCCAGTGAATCCGAATTGCCACGTTTAACTGTCGCGACTCCAAACCTCTTCTGCTCGCTATCGCATCCTGCAGAGCGCCAGCTTCCCTGACGTTCCCGATGTAGCGCCCGTGACACCTCCACATCCTTGGCAGCTTCAGCCACTTGTGTAGGCGGACGACCGCACGCATCCCGTCCACTCTTTAGTCATCGCGGCGAATGGCTAGCGGTTTTGCATTGCTAAAGACAGGTTTTTGCAGGTGAAGGAGCTAAACACCGCAGCGGACACGGGACAGAGAAAGAAGACGACACAGGGCGGTATTTGCAACTAAAATGTTGTTTGAAACTTCATGGCTTTTTAAAGACAGAGGCACATGTGATCTTACAATCAGGTAAAAAATAATGAAGGAAAAGCAACCGATAACAGACCTAACTGACAACAATGCACAGGAAGTTATGCAATGCTCATCATGCGAGTCACAATCTACAGAAATCAGAAGTATTAAAACGTTATGCGATGCTCAGCATGCGATGCTCATCATGTGACTCGAATGATGAGCATCGCATAACGTTTTAATACTTCTGATTTCTCTAGATTGTGACTCGCTTGATGAGCATTGCATAACTTCCATGTGCATTGTTGTCAGTTAGGTCTGTTATCTGTTGCTTTTCATTCATTCTTTTGTACTGAAAACTGCGCAAAAAACGAAGACACAGAACGAGAAGGCACGACACGGGCGCAGACTATCAACTGAATTTTTATTCACATGAAGAGGCCTATATACGTATCTTCTACCCACAGTGAGACAAGCACAAAAAACACAACAATCGCGAAAATCAACCCGAAACACAATCACACACTATCCCTTCGCGTGCACCGTGATGCAGCCGTCAATTACACTTCCAAAAAACCGCGCACAAACAAAATCACGACAACTTTAACGGTCACGCTGATATCACGCCAAAGACCCATATTGCCTGCTCGTCTTAAGAAAATTGGCCAAAAAGGTTATCTCCCTGTCAAGCAAGGCCACAGATGGTGATGCCACACAGGAATCCGAGTCTTTCTTGATTAGGTAAGCCTCCACCATTTCCCTGCATACCTGATCGCTATGTTTGAACAAGACGCTGGACCTGTTCAAATGAGGGTAGCACTTTTCGCAACCCTTGCAATGCATGGCGAGATTGGAGGAAGCCGCTCCCTTCAACGACCTACGATGCTCCGCCATCCGCTCGTTTACACAACGACCCGTCTGGCCGATGTACTTTTTTCCGCACGAGAGCGGCACCTCGTAGACAACTCCAGTGTTACACTCTGTGAACCTAGTTTCCTTCCTGTGCGCTACCAAACAACCAGTTCCAGCACGACTGCCCTCAGACTCTAGCTTTTTACGCACAGCACTACAAATCCGCGCAAGCTTATTTTTGGCCGTGAAAATCACGTCCACTCCGTACCTCGCCCCCACTTTCTTGAGCCGGTGTGAAATTCCATGGACGTACGGAATTCCCACCACACGTCTCCGTCCCTCGTCCTTCTTGTTATTGGAACCACTACTCCCCTTGTTGGCCAGGATCCTTTCGGAGATCTGAGCCAACAACTGCTCCGGAAACCCGGCTTCCTTCAGCCTCTCCACCTGTGCCAGGAAGCTAGCCTCAACTTTGTGGTTACAGGACTTTCTAGACCTCAGTATCGAGTACCTGGATAATGGTGTGTGTTGGGAGTATCACCCTAGAACGAAGAAACCACTGTTGAACTTTAGCTCGGGGCATTCCAAAATAGTCAAGGCTGGTATAGCCACGTCCTGCTTAAAAGCGTCCCTAGCAAAGTCCTGTAACCACAAAGTTGAGGCTAGCTTCCTGGCACAGGTGGAGAGGCTGAAGGAAGCCGGGTTTCCGGAGCAGTTGTTGGCTCAGATCTCCGAAAGGATCCTGGCCAAGAAGGGAAGTAGTGGTTCCAATAATAAGCAGGACGAGGGACGGAGACGTGTGGTGGGAATTCCGTACGTCCATGGAATTTCACACCGGCTCAAGAAAGTGGGGGCGAGGTACGGAGTGGACGTGATTTTCACGGCCAAAAATAAGCTTGCGCGGATTTGTAGTGCTGTGCGTAAAAAGCTAGAGTCTGAGGGCAGTCGTGCTGGAACTGGTTGTTTGGTAGCGCACAGGAAGGAAACTAGGTTCACAGAGTGTAACACTGGAGTTGTCTACGAGGTGCCGCTCTCGTGCGGAAAAAAGTACATCGGCCAGACGGGTCGTTGTGTAAACGAGCGGATGGCGGAGCATCGTAGGTCGTTGAAGGGAGCGGCTTCCTCCAATCTCGCCATGCATTGCAAGGGTTGCGAAAAGTGCTACCCTCATTTGAACAGGACCAGCGTCTTGTTCAAACATAGCGATCAGGTATGCAGGGAAATGGTGGAGGCTTACCTAATCAAGAAAGACTCGGATTCCTGTGTGGCATCAACATCTGTGGCCTTGCTTGACAGGGAGATAACCTTTTTGGCCAATTTTCTTAAGACGAGCAGGCAATATGGGTCTTTGGCGTGATATCAGCGTGACCGTTAAAGTTGTCGTGATTTTGTTTGTGCGCGGTTTTTTGGAAGTGTAATTGACGGCTGCATCACGGTGCACGCGAAGGGATAGTGTGTGATTGTGTTTCGGGTTGATTTTCGCGATTGTTGTGTTTTTTGTGCTTGTCTCACTGTGGGTAGAAGATACGTATATAGGCCTCTTCATGTGAATAAAAATTCAGTTGATAGTCTGCGCCCGTGTCGTGCCTTCTCGTTCTGTGTCTTCGTTTTTTGCGCAGTTTTCAGTATGAATTCCTACCAACTAGCCCAGTTTACCGTTCTTATTAACTACATTCTTTTGTACCTGATTGTAAGATCACACGTGCCTCTGTCTTTAAAAAGCCATGAAGTTTTAAATAAAATTTTAGTTGCAAGTACCGCCCTGTGTCGTCTTCTTTCTCTGTCCCGTGTCCGCTGCGGTGTTTAGCTCCTTCATGTCTCACCAACTGGCCTACACATCTACCCTCCTAAGTTTTTGCACGTGTACATCATCGTCACGTACAGCCATGAAATTTATGAGCGTCAACACGGCAGCGCGTGGAAGATAGCCTCGAGCCCTACTCGTGGCGATACGCGGCGGCTGCTTTCGTAAACAAAGTGGAAAGGGAGGTCTGTCCTTCAGCTTGCCGGAAGCTGGCAACGCGGCGTAACCCTTTCCACCACGTTGCGGAAAGCAGCCGCCGCGTATCGCCACAAGTAGGGCTGGAGGCTATTTGCCACGCGCTGCCGTGTTCACGCTCATAAATTTCATGACTGTACCTCAAAAGGCGATTGAGGTGTCAGCTGACCCGGGAGCCTTTTATACGAATCTTCAACTTTTTCATCGTTAATGCCAATTTACCCAACGTACGCCTGCGGCCTATGCTCCAGGGCCGCGTTTCTGCAGCAATGTTGTCAACACCAACGCGTATAGCTCTAGTTTTACTCTAGTGCCGGGTTTCTGCCACATAGTTGTCCACGCCAACGCATGCTGTGCAGATATGTGACTACCACCACATAGCTGAAAGTGCGAATATTAGTTTGGTAGTAGTATTAGTTGATGAAGAAGACGATGTGCAATGCAGTGTTTTGCAGTTCCATCTTTAATTCTTCGGAATTTTTACCCTCAGTTAAATCACTAGCTTGGCAATCAAAGTTAAATCATTAGCTTGGCGCCAATTTACCTTCTTCTGGCTCTCCTCACTGAACCCTGGCCTATCCCTCGTCGTGGGTATGTGCCATGCCACCAAGGCAACAACAACAACAACGACACGAGGTGTGTTCGCCTGCGGTGGCGGCAGTCTGAATCGAACGGCCTTTGAAATCAATCTACATATTGCCCAAACAGTTCTATAGGGTTTTGCACCAACTGTCAGGAAGAGCTGGAAATGCTTCGATTTGACCTTTCGAAGGCCTTTGGTCGTGCCCGGCACAAATTTCTGCTCTTACTTTTACAGCGCGTAAATGTTGGTTCAGTTGTTTACGAAATACGTCTTTGATACAATTGCTCCATCTCCTTGATTGAGAATGGTTCTCTTTGACAATCTGTGTCCATCTTCTCCTCTGTCAAGCAGGAATGTTCATTATCGCCGCTTGTACATATTGAAATTTCTCACCTGCCACGAAGAGTTCTTTCCGGGCCATCTATGTAGCCATTAACTTTTGTGCTCACCCTGTTTCCAAGTTGGCAATTAAATTGCTTCCTTTCCGCATTACTTGCGCGTACTGCGTACTTATGCAAGAAAGCACTTGCGTCCAAGGCACAGGTGAGCTCTATTTACATCTTGAACCATATCATTTTGCCGTCGGCTGTACGGTAGGTGAAAAGCATTGAATTACAACTACTGGTTCCAGTTACTAACAAGTAAGAGACCACACAGGAACTTCTTCGAAAGCAATAAAAACTTTACTGATCGAACGAGCGCGAACATCTGCTCTTTTTGACTATCCTTCCTGCTCTGCCCTCGTGGGCGGTCCTGCTCAAGAGTCCGAGGCGCAACTCCACCCCCATTCGAGCACATGGTCCCGTGTACCTTCGGTCGGCTCCACTGAATCAGCGGGGGTTCCTCAAGAAGCTGTACTGCGACGACAGCTGTGAAGACCAGGTGGCCAGGAGGCGAATTCCGGCACTCCTTGGTATGAGTGACGTGGTCTTAGATGCCGTAGCTTCTTTGCGCGTTGCTACTTTCCAATCGAAAGCAGTGACGTTCGCGTGTTGTTTATGCACAGACGTTGCAGCTAGCTGCTGTAGGCCATGAGATGACAGAAGAGATGGTGGCGTTCTCCACTATAAATCTTTAGGTTGATCCAGGATATTTCCTACTTTTGGTAGCAGGAAAACTGGAACTTCATTGTAGCGGAGTGATCATAATGACTGGCCTCCTGACACCACTCCTATGTGAAAGCGTTGATCTGTAAATAAAAAAAGGAACAAATCGAATGAAGAATAAGAAATAGGGATATAGATATCTCTCAGACTGCTAACGACGTGCATACAAAACCATTCTGGACAAAAGCATTTTTCAACGGCAAACCGTTTATGAGCGCAATTTTTCATATGATGTAAGATTTGACCAAAACCATCAATATATCCGAAAATCACCCGACGGAAGTCTAGTATTTTTTTTTCTATTAACAGATTTGCTATTGGGAAAAGCGTTCCCCATTGCTTTTCTATAACAGTTCGATACGATGGTTGAAAACACTCTAAAATAAAGATTTCGCTACATATTAGAAGAATGAACCATTTACCTTCAATATTTTCATAACCATGCCTTACAATATTCCAATACTCAAAATTTTTGCCCAAGAAAGCTGGACTTCCTTTTAGTTAACGGGATGGTAAGAGCAGTAAAGAGTCTGCAGGGGCTATACCTCAAGACCATAACCAATTGGAGAGCCCTTCAGTAATGAGGTAACCCTCCAGCGTTGTTGGGAAGCCACTTCATACCAGTATACCAGTACACTGCATACCAGTATGACAGGTTGAACAGAAACGCTGGAATCGAGCGTCGGCGCAACGTTTTGGAGCCAAAGCGGCCGCACTCCATGCGCAGAAACACGGACTGATGGTCGAGTCGGTATGACGTAATAAGGCTAAAACAGCGCACCTGCATATGGACGAGGGAAGATGTCTCTTCCTTGCACAGCAGCGCTGTATTATCCTTACCATGCGTAGAAGACAGTCGCGCATGTGCTGTGGCGCCTCGCTTGTACTAAAGCAAGTTTAATTTTTTTTTACTTCATTAGCAATATTGTTTTCATTCGGTGAAAATGTCGTTGTCTGTGTGTGTGTGTGTGTGTGTGTGCGTGCGTGCGTGCGTGTGTGTGTGCGCGCGTGTGTGCGCGTGCGTGTGTGTGCGTGTGCGTGTGTGTGCGTGTGCGTGTGTGTGCATGTGTGCGTATGTATGTACGTATGCGCGTGGGTTCGTGTGTGTGCGTGCGCGCGTGAGGGTGTGCGTGTGTGCGCATGTGTGCGTGCGTGTGTGTGCATGTGCGTGTGTGCGTGCGTGCGTGTGTGTGTGTGTGCGCGTGTGTGCGCGCGCGTGCGTGTGTGTGCGTGTGCGTGTGTGTGCATGTGTGCGTATGTGTGTACGTATGCGCGTGGGTTCGTGTGTGTGCGTGCGCGCGTGAGGGTGTGCGTGTGTGCGCATGTGTGCGTGTGTGTGTGTGCGTGTGCGTGTGCGTGTGCGTGCGTGTGTGTGTGTGTGTGTGTGTGTGTGTGTGTGTGTGTGTGTGTGTGTGTGTGTGTGTGTGTGTGTGTGTGTGTGTGTGTGTGTGTGTGCGTGTGTGTCAGCCGGCCCGTCCTCGAAATCAGACATGGTACAGTTCAAAGCTGTACGAATAGTTTCGCTGCCCCGCATGGACGGATGTGAAATTCTGGACCAAAACACAAAACTTCTAACACTCACTGGACTGCTTTAAGAAAGATCTCTCACCTTCTTGCTGAACATTGAAGCGTGCGTAGAAGCCGACCCCAGTGTTCTTTTCATTAGTGACCATTTTGACCATAAGTTGGCTGCCTGTCGACTGGAGCGTCGCTGGGATGTCCTGCATTTGAAAGAAGTGATGTGCGTATGAAATGGAAGTTTGGATGTGCTCGAGAGCTGAACATATCTAAACACTGACTTTTGAAAATTCAAGGAGATCCAACTTATCCCTTACCCATTCCTTCACCTCCCATAAAGAAGGAGAAGCAGTGAAAGGAAGGTAAGGAAGAGATTTCCCACGGTATGATGCTCGTTTGACATTGACAGTTTTTTTGCACCCTACACGGGCGCTGCATCCAGACAAACACATTTCGTGCCACATGCCCCGTCGGTACCGAAGCACCTTCTTGACGCGCTCAAAACCTTTGTGCTAAATCCAGCAAAAATCGACCACAAACAAAATTCCATTCATGCCAACGCAGTTCTTATGGGAGGAGGGAGGGCGAACGGAAGACGACAGGAATTATAGTCGTAGCTGTACATACGTCATCACTTATGTACTCGAGAACTCGAGCCCATCTGAAACACGCGGAAAATACGTGCGTCCGACGTGGAAAATACAAGTGAGTTGTTCACATGAGCCCGACATGGGACTAATTGGTACGTCAAACGTGGGCTACCTGCAGTGGCTCAATGTAGGACCCACTGAAAACGAATCAACAGCCAGTTTCCCTGGACATCGGCTATCTACATGACTTAGCTATTGCCGCAGGCCACTGCTTAACATTTCAGTGGGTACCTGCTCACTGTGGCATTCAGGCTAATGAAAAAGCAGATGAAGCGGCCCGTAAGGGCCATCAACATCGGAGATACATTAGAACTTTTTTTTACGAAATCTGATGCGTCCCAGGTGGCCAAAAGTTTTGCTTCCGAAGAAATGTATCGGCTTTGGAGTTTGCCGACATATCAGTACCAATTTCTTCACTCAATCGACCCACATCTTAGATCAAGACTCTCACCCAGAATTCCTCGACATCTGGAAACACTTTATCATCGACTTATAATGCTGCATATACAAACGGCTTACGATACCGTTTTAGACAAATGGACAGTCCGCACTGTGACAACTGTGCCGCGATAGAAACTGTGGAGCATATCTTGCTTGAGTGCCCTGCATATACTAACGAGCGTGCGTACTATGAACATTGCATGCAGAAGCTCTGCTCAGTGCCCCTTACAATGGACAAAGTTTTAGCTCACTTAGCCTGCCTTAGGCAACAGAGACTTGCAATGACTTTTCTATTCACATATTTAAAAGACATTGGACATCTCGATAATCTTTAAATTCACTTGCACGTCACCTTCATGCATTCTTCATGCAGTGAACTTCGTCATCCCATTTGACGGACTAAGCACTCCATCGCTCCATAGGTTACATCAATACTCGTCATTGCATCCTTAGTACCCATTTCATGGCCGCATTTTATCTTCGTTTTTTTTTTACCTCTTCCACTCTGCTCTCCTTCTGTCTTTATCCCCCAAATTCCCCTCCCTACGCAGAGTAGCATGCCAGCGATTTTTAAACGCCGGCTAAATTCTCTGCTCTTCATTAAAGAGTCTCTCTCTCTCTAGGACCCACTAGGGTTGAGCAGATGCGCTCACCACGCTGGACAGATACGGGGAGCACACATGTTGGGGGGGGGGGGGGGGGGGCTATATTTATCCTACAGAAGACCGACAGGAGACCCAGAAGGTGCCTTCACCGGGCCGAAGCAGACCCTACGCGCAACACCGACGCGGGCCTCTTATGGGCGACGACATCAGTCAGAAATACGACTGGTAGGAGGGTGGGCTAAGGGTTGACCACACTAGAGGTATGTTGCCTGAGTTCCAAACCCAGCACTTGGCCCCCAGGGCTGCCTATTTAAGAACGACAGCAGCACACACGTAGTGCAGTCGACACCTCTCCGGCATCGCAAAGATTCCCAGACGCGCACGGGACGTGGTCGTTTGCGGCGTGGTAGTAGTAAGGGAGATACACGCAGTGATATATGCTTGTTCAGGAAGACCACGTAACAACCACGAGGCCTACAACCACTTTCTTTTGACGTTCAGGTGAAGCCACCTATTAAAAAGCTTGCAAAAATATCTGCAGCAGGCACGGGAATTAGCGCCATGCTCCGTTTTACCGATGTTCATCATGTTATTGCAAGCATACATAAAGGAACAACTGCAATATTGTTGCCTGTTCCACTTAGGTTCGTAAAATAGGCCGAGCGCTTGCAGGTGTGGAAGTTATTTATTGACAACTCAGCTTTGCAATTCAGGTGTCTGCCCTTGAAGTGTACACATATTTCGCTCTTCCGCCTTATAAGAGTGTCTTCCTGTGCGCGCGTAAGCGTACCTGTCCGCAGAAGCGCGTGATCTTGGCGTCGGGGCTGTCTCGGTGTACGTCGTACACCTCCAGGTAGTTGGCCTCGCAGGCGGCGGCGGACGAGTTGAAGGCGAACGCGACGAAGCTCAGCTGCAGCCTGGCCCTGGCGCCGCCCGTCACGAACCACGTGCAGGTGCGGCGTTGGGCGAACGTCGCCAGATAGCCCGGTCTGGACAGAGCGCCCTCGCTGGCCGTCACGTTGCCGCCACAACCGGCGGGGGCGGCGCGCAGGAAGAATAATATTAGCATTAAAACATTCGGCGGCCTTCTCTTTTTATGTGCGCCATGGCCGCGATAGATGTGTCACGTCTTGGGACTCCTGGCTCCACGTGGCCCATCATAGCGAAGCGAGGAGCCGTACACATTGACTAGATTTGAATAAGGCAGTTAGTACATGTAAAGGTGGGCAGTCAGGGAAAAAAAATGAAATTGTAGCGCCCTCTTTTGGCGGCGCGTAGAGCACCGCCAACGTGCGCCCGCACGAGGAAGAAAATAAAGGCGGCGCCTGGCTGTGGCCCACGGCTGGCATTCCTGTTCTGAACTAGATCCGAGTCAGCTGTCTCGTTCCTTCGCTCCTGAGGCGTAAGCCTGCAAGATAAATGCAGTGAGATTGCAGAGGAGGTAGTCACATGATAAGAAAAAAACAGATTGGGTAAAGCCAGACCCACTGCAACTAGCCAGAAAGTTGTAAAGTGTTCCCGTGACGTCACGCGGGCAACGCTGATTGGCTGGAGATAAAACCATCGTCAACAGCCACAAGATCATCACGTGACTTTATGACGGCATGGAGCATGCAGTTACTGATGTCCACCACGTTGGAAATTTCGCAGCCCTTTCGTGATGATGCAGCACTTGCGGTAAGAGAAATAAACAAAATCAAATGAACTCTTCGTAGGCGCGCGTTCTGCCATTGTAAGCCGTTAAATCTGTTTCCCCTTGCCAAACCTCTCTCTAGCCGCTTAACCTTGCTCTGGTAATCCTGATCCTGGCGAGTTTCTCACAAGCTCCGTACCGCTGACACGTTCGCTGAATCCTCGTGCGTAGTCGTGAGCGGCCAAGTAATGACAAGCTTTTGCTAACTGTTATGACTGTAGGCTTGAATATTGTCACGTGACACGGCGTTCCTATTTTTTCTTTCGTCTTCGGACGCTCGAACCACTGCAACGCGGCTCAAGCCATTGTTTCCCACTCAAACCCAGAAATTCAAATGAATGATTACTTACCGCCGTGTCTTCTATTAAAGACAGCATTATCCGTATTGCGCCCGCTGAAAAATTATATAACTAAGATCTCGCTTTCCGAAAACGCGGCTGTCCAGAAGTATTTTACGGGGGAACCATTATTCTGGTCACGCTGTTAAGGGCCGATACACTGTTCAGAGCCGGGAAAGAAAGGTGGGACATTCTAATGGTTTCTACGCATTCATTAAATGATTTTTCCAGATTTTACAGCATTACGCGACCCATTCCTTTAATGTCCTGCACACCTGCTACCGGCAGTCTTAGTGTGTGATTATAATAAATGGTATTTACACAGGCGAGATTGTTTTGATGACCTAGAATATTTATGTTATGTGGAGTGGCAGTCGAAATTGAAGAATACATTAAATGTGAGAAGAATTGATGTATTAAGACACCGGACAACATACTTAGCGACAATAGATGTTGCAGTTGTACTTTGAGAGCGCTATGAAAAGCTTGAGCGGTTTTAAAATATTTCAAAAACTGAATCTTAAGCTTCTTTTGGCCACATATTTGCGCGATTATACGCCTTAAAACAGGGTCGGGGCAGCACAGTCCACAAGAATCACGGAAGCCACGCGGCAAATTCGTGATATCAATGCGTGGGGGGAACCCTTGGCATTAATTGTCATACACATCCCTGGAATGGCAGGACACCCACATTTAATTCACCGACATTGGCATGACTGCTCACAGTGAAATCAAAATTGTCCCAGTCGAAATAGCCGCCAGGGACATCTGAGGTCAGCATACATAAGGTAAGTTGCGAGTGCAAGCGGGGCCCCGAAGGTGAGTAAAGGTGAAGGTGGGTAGTCGAACTCACCTGTGAAGGTGAGTTAGACAGACCCACGGGCCCACTGCAGACCCTTCCAATAAGGGTGCCACCATAATGCTCGCTTATGGCTAACTGTCTGTATCTGGCGCTACAACTTCCACCGTGCTTGCGCCAGATACACAGAGTCGCACAGTATGGCGACGGCCAAAGAGAGCTTATATTCGAAAGGTGTATGTCATGACTGGTGTGACCTCCTCTTCTTTCCATTTCTCCCCATTACGCCTCTCCCCGCCTGTCCGCCGGTGTGGTTCAGGAGCTCGCCCAGAGCCCGCCCAGACGTTACATCTCCATGATGTAACCTCTATCACACCCTATTCTTATAACTGCCGTAGGAAAACATGGAAAGGCAGCAAATCTTGCCACAGGGTTTTCTTGAGCTCCTCCCTATTTCGCAGGTACAAGTGAACATATACCACGCAGGACGCAGGCCTGCAAGGGCGGTATTGGAGGGCAGGACAACCTTAGCGCTATTCTGTTTCTCAATAACTGTGGCATTCCTTCGTATTGATGCAAACGCGGATGACGTCCTGCGTAAACAAATGGGATGTCGCGTGGTTTAGAGACAAAAACACGATAGCTCCTTCGGGGCTGGTGAAGTAGACGATGAGGAAATGAACGGAGGACGGGCGAGAGAGGCGACTGCTGGCTTCCGCATGTTTCACGATGACACTGAGTCGGTTGCCGCTCGAAAACACAGGGCTTGGGTAGACACTACCACACATTTGAGCCAGGAGGCGAGAGGTGGCGTTTCCATCGCGAACCTGGAAGGGCGAAGCGGAGCGATGGGTCAAGAACGCACTTAATATGACGCTAAGTGCAGCACTATTAGTTGCCGTCCTAATGAAAACAAGCAGAAGCGCGGATTATTATTCATTATTCATGCGTAGTCTGTGCCACTAGAAACGTCCTCTGTTGTGGAATACAGTAGTAACTATGAAATCGACTTTGATTGCCCGGTTCAAACACACACTAAAAAAAAAAGCTATCAAGAAAGCTTGTGCACCAGACAACAACGGATTGTTCTCGTGACGCCATGAATATCGACAAGTCGACACCAGCTGAGGTGTCAGAAACACCACATGTGATGCAGTAACACTCGAAAGCTGTAGCGTTTGAAACGGACAGTTTAGCTCTTCAAAGAGGAAGCGTATCAGCAATGTTTACGCGTCACAATATTAGTCAGCTAACAAAAAAAGCAGAATAGGCTTTTAGAGGGTAGTTTTCAAGTTTGTTCAGAGAGCTTATCCCAAACAACCAATGCCTAGGAGATTTCGGTTTTTATGCCAATAGAAATTTAATCCCTTGGGATGTCAAAATCGACATGTTCAAATGCAGCGAAAGGCTGTTTCGGCCTCCAAGCGAAGAAACAAGGCTCTTAGAGTGCATTCGTACCTTTCATCGTGGTCACCTCTCTGAGGCATTATCGAATTAGGAAATATTGGCTCCCTTTCATTACGTGCTCAAACTACATTAGGATGGCTATGGCGTGCTTTCGAAGCTGTCATACCATGGCTCCACTTTACGAATTGGAAAAACAGCGCAATCAAAGACGAGACACAAGAGAAGGACAAAACACCAGCGCTGTGTTTTGTCCTTCTCTTGTGTCTCGTCTTTGATTGCGCTGTTTTTCCAATTCGTAAAACATGTACCAACCAGCCCGTATTTGCCCTCTTATGGCTCCACTAACGGCGAGAACAATAGAAAATGTAGCCGCTAATTCTTTCTGCTATTGAAGATACCCATGAGGACCTATGCTCCTCCAAAATGGCACGGTGTTGTGCTCTTCGCTCACTGCCATCACATGCGTGTTACAAAACTTTCTTGTCTCCTTCCTTCTCTCTGGTGGACCATAGCAAAATCTGTCAGTTTACAGAAACCTTGGGGCGGAAGTTGCTGTTGCACTTCTCGACGGAGAATTGCTAGAGATGCAATTGTTTTTCCAAACCCAGGGCGTTTAAGACGAGTGAGTGCTTACGGGATGAATTTCTCTCGTCTCTGGATTTCACTCTTTCGGTCACTGAGTTGCGCTCTAAAATTACAAAGGTTCATTAAAAGTGCTCAAAGAGAGGTAATGACTTTCCCCACAGTTAGCAGTTATGCTGAAATTCAGGCTTTCTTCTGCAACGTAAGTTAGGGTCAAAGAAGAGAGTTTCATTCAAGTTAAAGCTCTTAATACAACAGCTGTTCGCTGTATGCGGTTAACGCTCCACACCCCAACAGAAGCGGCAGTGCACACAGTTGCACTCTGCCACAGCTGCTGTATTCTTGGCAATGACTTTCTTCACATGCATTCAGTGAAAGGCACTTAAAGGTGCACTGAAGAGTATTCTGAACTTGTCTTTTTGCCGCGGGAACTCGATCTATACGTTCCTAGCATTCTTAGAAACTGCGACTTATTGCCCTCTGTGGCCGATTTCCCTAATTAAATCGAATTAATGTCCGGCTCCCGCCTTTATTTTTTGAATTCTCCGCGTACGGTGAGCGGAGTCGACCAACGCGTGAAGTGCCTTTCAGCCAGCTCCGTGGAGGCTTTGCTTTCGCTTTATTTTGTTTTTAGGTTTCCATGGATAAATAGTTTCATTAGCAGATTATATAGCCGCAAAATAAGCCCGCAGAAATAAAAATACGCGTGGACTATTTGCTACTACGGACTACTACGTATTACTCCGCTGATGGCCGAGCGGCAAGCCGCCACGGGACTGGGTGAAAGGCGCTCCACGCGTTGGTCGACTCCGCCCACCGTACGCGGGAGAATTCAAAGAAAAAAAGGCGGGAGCCGGACGTTAATTCGATTTAATTACGGAAATCAGCCACACAGGGCAATAAATCGCAGTTTCTAAGAAAGCTCGGAACGTGTAGGTCGAGTTCCCGCGGCAAAAAGACATGTTCAGATTCCTCTTCAGTGCACCTTTAAGGCATGTCTCCAACCGCAGCCATAAAAAAGTATCTGCATGAAGGCGTTGGGGCACGAGTTGTTCACAGGTCTGCCCACATTGAAGCGGATGAAGTAGAGAGCCAGCGCCGACGTCGATGAGGTGTTGACTGGCGCGACGGTCAGCACTGTCGGAGGACCCCGTATCACGGTCCAGCCGGGATAGGCGTTGTTATGTATAACACCACTTGGCTGGCTGTACATCAGGTTGGCGTCTGCGAACGGAGTGACGATATATCATGTATCTCACCTGGTATATGCACCACGCTAGAAAACCTTTCAAAACTGGAGCGGTACGTCGGTTGTACCTGCCGAAATTAGGCAGCCCCTACGTGTAAAGCGGAATGCTCTACATCGATAGGTACGGGAACTCATGATGGGTCAGCTTTGATTGGCGCGGTGTGTTAAAGGGTCATTGAGGGGAAATTGAAGCCGGCCAATATCGATGGGCCCAGCAGTCTAATCACAAAGAGCACACTTACACCGAAGCGGAGCATTTATACACTACAAAAAAGTAAACGAGAAAACGAAGTACTCGTAAAATGTAGCTCCGAAACCGATTTTTTTTTTGTGCGCGGATCCTCCGGTCTCCTTTTGCATAATAAATGTTTATTCTCTCTCTCTCTCTCTGAAGAGGCTATTCACATGAAAACGGCAGTAACCCGTCCTATTCGTTAATGGCGTCATGAGTTGGATTGCAGTGACGGAAAGTAAACAAAAAAAAAACAATTTCTTGTCCGATAAATGCGTCTTTTGCTGCCGGGAAACGCCAATATAGCTAGATAGAGCCAGCCAATCAATATTCACAGAGAAAATTATTTTAATCGAGTTATCGTCAGGATACCTTTACGGCGTTTCAAAATTTCGGACAAAACAGCCAGTCTTGCACCCCTTTTCCGAACACAGGGCAAAACCTGTGAAATTTTCTTAAAAGTTGCAGCGTAACCGAAGCATGTCGTGTGGCAATGCTATGTCGCTTGTGCATTGTGTGGTGCACTACATCTAACAGAACAAAATACAAGTGAATGGGCGCCGGCCGATTTGCAGCCATTTACCTATCAAAGCAGAGTTGATCTTGAAGGCTCGCAATTGGTACAGCCAATTTTTTTTGCAGCCAGACTAATGAACATGCTATGTGCTGTTTGCTGCGCGGAAAGCCTTAGCTTCTTGCACCGGCTTTAGGAATTACGCCAAACGAAGGGGCGGCAACACAGCGGGTTGATCAATGGCAAGCACCGAGCAAGCCGACGTGACGCTTCTCAAACAACTTACAACGCAATATGGGGCGCTCGTTATAGCATAGTTTATTTATTTATTTATCTACCCCTAGGGCCCGAAGGTATTACAGAGGAGAGTGGGAGGACATACATTTGGTAACATTCGGTGCAGCAAGAACAACAATCACTGGTGTAAGGCGGCAAAAAAAGAGAGAAGAAAATAGAAACAGTAACGATTGACAAGGCAAAAAAAAAACACTTTTGCGGCAAAAAAAAAGTGATAGCGAGAAAAAATGTGAGGGAAGTTAACAGAATTTATAAACAGAGATTACATACGGTAGTATTAAAAGTATTGAAGTCAGTAATGTCGGCTACATAACTTGGCAGGTGGTTCCAACTCTCAGAAGTGTTGTTGATGTGAAATGGACACAAAATACAAATGCTGTCATCCAGTGAGATGATCAGCAGAGGTGGAGTCGGCACTCTTGAAAGAATGACATTACCTTTACATAGTTTACGTGCTTCAGCTGTTGCGATGCGCTCAGCATCGTTCCTCTTAATGGTTTTCAGAATGACCGCTAAGGACAATGTGGTTTCATGAAGACCTGCTCGACGAGAAATTTCAGAACTTGTGTTGGCGGTATTGGCGGTTGGCGGTAGGAGCGACTGCAGATCCAGGTGGCAGGTGGTGTGGTGCAAGCCAATGGAGCACTGAGCTTGAAAAAAGGAAGTTTCTTCCCTCTCGCTTCTCCTCCTCTTAGCTCTAATTTCTGTCGGGCGCAGGTTCTGGCTTAGCGCCTTGTGGCCCCCATCATCCACTCCTTCAATTTTTATCTGTTTCACGGGACGGTAGTGGTGTCAGGCCGCGCGTTAGTTTTGGCACTGCTCAAGTCATGCGCCAGCCATCTGCTTCTCTCTAGTTATATTATATCATAGCTATCTCCTTGTTTCGAACCTATTTTAGGGCACGGGATGGTTCTCGCATCACGCCAACTTCGTCATCGGATTACAGTGAAGCTCGACTGAGAACGGCGGGGGGGGGGGTCTCGCTGGAATAAAAATACCCTAAAATGAGTTTATTTTTCTTTGTATATACTTGGGGAAAACAAGTTAAACCCGTGCGCCAAAAATTGAACGCCTGCGCTCTTGGGCGCTGAATGCACGCGCCTGTTGCTTACATGAAGTCTCTCTTTTACTGCGAGTTGTTGAGAACCTCTAGCTGTTTGTAGCCGGCCCTGTTGCTTTCATCAAGTTTAAAACCAATGCTTGAAACCCGGTGCCAAGCCGACGAGAATGCAACTACGTGCGACTGCGGCCGTGAGCGAAGATGAGCAAACCAACAGCGTGGCTGCGCTGTCGGCGTCGCCGTCATACCTGGAGTGCGTCCCACTCGCAGTCGGGGTGGCTCTCGAGCAGGAACCGCTCGAAAGTGAGCCGTAGTTGCTCCCCGAGCGGAGCGCGTATCTCCCACTCGCAGAGCAGCCCGTTCTCGTACGGGTTCGGGTAGCCCGGCGACGAAAAGCGGCCCTTGTCGAGCGACAGCACACCGCCGCAGCCCGGGATCCCTGTTGTGAGTGGGCGGGGGAGAGGGCGTGAACGTGAAGAAGCACATAGTACAACAAAGTGCGCCGCGCTGACACGAGCTTACGCTTTTCGAACGGTCCCAGTGCATTGCTTTGTAAAGTAACAGGGAAGCAAGCTCGTTTCATAAAGAGAGCGGGGCATGGCGCGCCCTCATGTCTGGAGTTTGAAGCTGCCCTCCAGAAGTGGTATTAATTTTGATGGAACACTTTTGCGAGTACTATACGAGGGGGTACCCAAAAGAAACCGGACTAATTTTTTGGATCGGCACAGCTTCTGTGGTACCGCGTTTTGCCGCTAGGAGCGCATAGAACGAACATTTCAGAGTCAGTAAACCGAGTGCCGTCGCTGAAGGAGGTCAGACTAGTTTAGGCAGAGTTTTAGAGGGACGACTGTTTTGTGTGAATGTCGTTTTTGCAATGGCTTGTGTTCGTGAACAGCATGCGCCGGTGAAATTCTGATTTTTTCTCGGAAACAGTGGAACGGAAACTCTTGAAATATTCAGAAAGACGTTCAAGGACGATGCTATGGGGACAACTCAAGTGTTCCTGAATTAAATCCTGAACAAAGCAACAGTCATGCCAATGGAAAACTTCAAATTCATCTCGCCTCAAGAAAGCTCGTCAGGTGAAACCAAACCTCGAAACAATGCTGATTTGTTTTTTCGAAGTGAGAGGAGTCGTCCATTCAGAATTTGTTCCGCAGGGTCAGACAGTTAACCAGGCTTTCTGCTTGGATGTTTTGAAAAGATTGGGCAACAGTGTTCGGTGGAAGCGGCCTGATTTGTGGCAGACGGGTGACTGGTTTTTCCACCATGGCAATGCCCCTGCTCACACAGCCCTGTCTCTACGACAAATCCGGACCAAAAATGGCATGACCTCTGTTCCTCAACCCTCATACTCACCCGACCTTGCCACGTGCTACTTTCTTTGTTTCGTAAAATGAAAAGACAGGTGAATGGAAAGCGTTTAGCTGATGTTGCTGAGGTGAAGAAAAAAACGACGGAGGGACTGTCAAGCATCACAAAAGATGAATTTAAAAAATGTTTTGAAAAATGGAATGAAAGATTCGACAAACGTATTATCGTAAGCGGAGAGTACTTTGAAGGATATTGAAGGTCTGTGCTGAAAATGTGAACAAATAAGTTCAAACAAAAATAAGTCCGGTTTATTTTGGGTACCCCCTCGTATGCAACGAATGAAACGCGAAAACTGAGAAAACACCAATATATTAGCTCCTGGAGAGCAAATAGAAGCGAGGTTGAATAACACTTCTAAAGGAACATCCTCAAAGTTTCGAAGTGAAATCGTCCTCAGCTAGTAGTAAGCTTCCTGTGGCTAAGAACTTTTTATTTACCTGTTCTTGGCTGATTTTTTTTTGTTAGCATTTCATTTGTTGCTGATAGTACTTGTCACATCGGCTAACGCAAGAACAGACAGAAAAATACACCTAAGGTGCAGAGTTTGGCCGAAACTCTCTGGTTATGGAGGGAACGCATGCGCATATAGCAGTAGACCTAATTTACTCCTTTCATCTTTTTCACTGTTATGCAATTAACTGTGACTGCGACCGACTGTGACTGTGACTGTGAACTGTGACTGGGACCGAGAAACTGAGACCAACGCAAAGTGACCGACATTATGAATATGAACCGAAACGCGCATGCGCGCACTCTGCATATCTCCCAGCGATGTCTGAAATTCATCTATGGAATATAATAAGGGACATGAAAAAGATTAAACCACCAGGGTTTGATAAAATTCGCTCTCGGGATTTGTGCATGAATTTCGAGATTATCAAACAGGTCCTCCTTAAGATATTTAATGGGATGTTCGAAACAGGTATAATACCCAAAGAATTGAAAATTTCAATTATGAGGCCGGTTTACAAAAACGGTAAAAGAAACGACTGCACAAATTACAGGCCAATAGCGATATTGTCCACTATTGCACACATAATGGAAAAGCATATTGTCTCTGTAATGCAATCCTTTTGCGAAAAGTATTCTCTGAATAACATGGCGCAATACGGGTTCACAAAAATTAAAACACAACTTCTTTGCTAGAGGAATTTTCCGACTATATAACCGTATCAATAGAAAATAATAACGTAGTCTTAACTCTATTTTTAGACCTAAGCAAGGCTTTTGACACGGTAGAACACAACTTATTACTGAAGAAATTAATGAAGCTAGGTTTCAGAGGACGCTTTTATCAATTTTTTGTAAATTATTTTTCTGACCGACTTCAGTGCGTTAAACTAGAAGAGACATGCAGTGAACTTCAAATAATGAAGTTTGGTGTGCCCCAAGGGAGCACCCTCGGACCAATACTTTTCAACATATATGTTTCCGATCTCGGCCTGCTACCGCTGAAATCAAAAATTTTCTAGTACGCAGACGACACTGCAATTGCTCTGGAAATTCAGGATTATAATACGGGATATCAAAGCTTTCAAGAGGACTTATCAGCGATAGTAGATTGGTTCGCTCATAATTTAATTTTTATAAATGCACAAAAAACGAAATTAATGTGCTTCAGAAATCGTCATAAGGCGCTTTCGTTAAATAGGGACATATATTTGCATTCTTCTAATTGTAATTCATGCATCTGCCAACCATTACAGTTCGAGCCAGTGGTCAAGTATTTGGAATTTTTTTTGACCAGCACCTATCCTGGAGTGACCATGTCATTTACGTTTGCAGAAAGCTGAGGGCTGTCGCAGCCATGATGTATAACCTTCGAGGGAAAAGCCCTGTCAACATTGGAAGAACTGTATATAAGTCATTAGCCGAAACAATTATCACATACGGTATCACCTTGTATGATACGTGTTCTGACCACAAGAAACAAAATATTAACCGAATAATTAAAAGAATTGTCAATAGCATGTCCTATGGAACGGAATGGGAACATATAGAGACACATGAGAAATACCGCATACTAGGAATACTTCCAGTGCACTGTGTTGACCCGCTACTATTATTCTAACAATTTTAAGCTATTAGTAAAGAAAGATGTATTACTACAAAAAACTGAAAAATATGTTAAACCACGAGTCTGTACGAACTATGGAAAGAAAGCCAGAAATTATTATGTACCTCAGATATTCAATGAACTAAGTGAGATACTGTACGATTTAAAATCACGAGCTGTAATGCTGAGAGAAGTAAGGAAATGGATAATATATCAGGCACAATTTCAACGTCTCACCCGCAGACAGTGGGACTCCCTTGAGGCTATCAATCGTGAGGCTATGCGCGCCATAACATTTTTGCCTCGTTTGACACCCATACCCGTGCTTCAGGAGTTCGCCCAAATTAATACTCTCAGTGAACTCATCGAGCAGCGGGTGGCAAACAGAGCTCGCAAACAGACTCTACAACTTCATCGTTTAAAGACGCTCCCTCCGTGGTCGTATTGTCAGCTCACAGAAAATCGCCCCACTGTTTCCCCGTCGCTATCAGCCGCGCATCTGCCTGAAGGGTGCATATTGTACACCGATGCATCACATACTGCAGAGCGGGGAGTTACTGCTGTATATAGTCCCTCCCATCCGCATCTCAACTCTCGTGCGACGTACACCGCAGATACATGTACCCCCCTGGCATTGGAACTTCAAGCCATTTACAATGCCATTGCTTCCCTTCCGCTCGTTCCCACATTCAATGCAGTTCATATTTATACAGACTCCCTCGCCGCCCTTAATCAGTTTAAGGCTGTTCAACGCACATTCCAGATTACACAATCAATTCACCTACTCTGCGCAAAATGCCCATGTCCTGTACGCATACACTGGATTCGCGGTCATGCTCACGATCCACATAACATTCAAGCAGATGCTATGACTCACATTGACACATCAGACGACCCGCCACCTTCCCCTCTTCCCCCAGATCCGTTCCTGTCCCATGTATCCGATTCACAAGCTCTGCGCCAGCGAACACCCGCTCTAATTCCTCCGTGTTCGCACCCTCTCCCCCGTAGTCTTACTCGGCAGGAGGAGGTATCAGTGCGCCGGATTCGGACAGGGGCGGCCCTGACCCCATTTGTCCGTTATCGGTGGGGTGATAAATATCTGCCAGCAACTGACAGGTGCCGTCACTGCGGCGCTGCACCGGACACTTGTGATGTGCGGCACCTGTTGTGGACTTGCCCAGCGACGGCCCCTATTAGAAAACGGCTCCTCAGGGAGGTCGGCCTGTGGTGGAACCGCGACGGGGACTATGTGAAGTGGACTATGGACAATCACTTCACAAGCAGCCTATGCGAGTACCTCGCCGAAACTGGTCTACACTCCTTCTTTTAACTTTCTGCAACCTACATTCCACTCCCCCTTTTCTCAACTTATGCATCATGGCAGACTTCTCGAATAAAAAAAAATGGTGTTCAACTTTGTCTTGCTTGTAATATGTGATTTTTTTTTCAAGTGGGAAACTTGACGGGTTTCTTTTTTTCGTTTTTTTTGTATTTTCTCGTTTTTATAATTTGTTCGCATAGGATTGTATTACTTGTATTTACCTTGTATTATTATTTTTTCCTGTTATGTGAATATTATGAATGTATATTGCTTTATATCCTAGTTTAAGGATGCAACACTGGCTGCCTGGTCTTCTAACAAGCACTATGTGCTTAGATTGACCAGGACTTCTTTTTGTACACTTTGCTATGAAATAAAGACTTCACTTCACTTCACTTCACTGCTAAGCTTACTGCCTCGTGGGCAACTAACTGGTCGCTTTCGTCCTCTGCGAGAGTTTGACTTCTTATTTTATTTTTCATGATAATAATTTTTATGGGTTTTTCAGAATAGTCATTAAGTAAGGCATGAAAAAGGGAACCTAAGTGGTGGTAAATGAGTGATCACCATACAGAAAAAAAAATTGAGTGTTACACAAATTTTCTGTCCTTGATTAAGCCACACATTTTTCATCACTGTGTATTTCCACAGTTATCGCGCAGCGCTGCTGCATCCGTAATGAATGCACACCAACAAGGCCGACATTCCGTCTTACTTAAGTTCTTGGAGATGTCACAGTGACCGTCAATAAGTATTAAACACCTATGGTAAAGGCGCCCCTCGCAAAACTACAGTTTTTTTCCGGCGCGGTGGAAAGTAGGGGGCGCGGTTGAATGGGACATTATCTTTTCTTCCTTAGCGGGCTTACCATTCACGGCTGCGTAGATGGCGTGGAAGCCAGTGTCAGTGTCGGATTCGTCCGAGTGAAAGTGGACAAATAGGTTGTGACCTGAGCTGAGGATGGGCTGCTCTCCGGCCGAGTGGTTGGTGCCGCAGAAGGTGGCCAGGAGTCGATCCTCCTCAGTGGCACCGTCGTAGATCTGCGCCGTGGTTATACGACTCTCAAAACTGTTTTCTTTCTCCTTTCATATAGTATCCGCTGCCGCAAGGCGGGATGAAATTATATAAACCTAATAACCTCTGGTCCATATTTTTAGTCCTCGAAGTAGATTCACTCGTCTCGCCTGACTATAGCAATAGGTCGGCAAATCTTTAATTCCAGTGGTGCAGTATACGAAGTTCCTGTTTCTTAGTGTGTTAATATTGTTTATAAAGACTACCTTGATTCCTCTTCATTGTTCCTCTCCATCCACTTCATGGTTGTAGGATAAGGTCCCTTTGATGCTCAAATATTTAAAAGACTATTAGCATGCCTTTGAACTGCGGACTGCGTACTGTTTGTGCGTTGCTCATTTCCTTTGCTTAGGATTGTCTGCTAGGGTATCTAACAGAAGGACGAGCGCTTAACCGCATTATTTTTATTTGTCGGAGTATGTATCAGGTTTAAGCCTTCATCCTGCACACTTCAACAACTGTTCATAACTTCATAAAAGCCGCTTCGAAACCGATATCACCCGCATGGAGAAAGCAGGATACCCCAAAGAAGTCATCAGCAGCGTCACAGCGAGTCTTCTACAGAAGATAAAAAGCAAAAAGAAGACTTCGAATCTGTCAGTTCAAAGACAGGGCTTTGGAGGTCATTGCTTATATATTCATAAAATCTCGAACAACTTGAAGAGCATAGGTCAGAGATATGACATGTAGGTTCAACTCTGCCCCCCCCCCCCCCCCCGCAGACTATCTAGCACTTGCAGTGTCCTGTCCAGGAAGGGAGAGTCATGTAAAAAGAAGTGTGAAAAACGGTACGTCGAATGCACTACCAACGTAGTAGAATTCCTTTATCCTGTGGTAGCATTTACACCGAACAAACGGGAACATGCGTCAGTGAAAGACTTCGCGAACGAGAGAGGACTGTAGAAAACAATGAAAGACGCCGCCTGGCAGAGCATACTGTCGGTCACAAGTGTAAGCTTTTGTTTAGAAGTACAACAGTTCTGGCACGTGCAAGAACAGAACTGCAGAGAGAAATTATTGAGAGCATTCATATTACTAACACTGCAGCGTGTCTAGCGCTGTTTTACTTACATATGGTGAACTTAAGATGAGCCCCTGCTCTAGCATGGCAGGTGCTGCCATCAGCGGAACTTGGGCTGCCGAGGCGCACACACATACATACACAGATATATATATATATAGGCTGTTGGCTATTCTTATATATATATATATATATATATATATATATATATATATATATATATATATATATATATATATATATATATATATATATGAATTGCCAGCCGGTAAAGGACCGGACGCGTAATTCGGAAGTCGTGGGTTCGTATCCCACCGGCGGCATGTGGTTGTTTTTTCTCCTGCTTTTCTAATCAATTAGCTTTAAGCGATAACATATTCAGTAATATTCTAAATTGATCAACACGACAAAATAAATAAATTAATTAAAAATCCCCTGTGCCCCTTGATTTGTGTGGCTGTTGGCTTCTGTCATATTTACAACGAGCCCCTCATTCCCCTCCCCTTGTTTGCTTAATTGCTTAGCGAGGGCCTCGGATCTGGCAGCCTTGACGCCATAGGAAGTATAAGAGGGTTCTCACGCAGCTTCCACCCTCTCCGTTCGATGACGTTCTACGTCACACCTGCGGTAACTCAGGACGTTCTACGTCCGCCGCTTATGAACGTGGGTGGCGCTGATGAACACTCTCAAGGTTAGGTTGCTTGTAAACATAAATACCCCCGAAAGCAGATGATTTGACAGCCTTCGCCGTAGCTCAGAGTTAGAGCACCGGACGCGTAATTCGGAGGTCGTGGGTTCGTATCCCACCGGCGGCACGTGGTTGTTTTTCTTCTGCTTTTCTAATCAATTAGCTTTAAGCGATAACATATTCAGTAATATTCTAAATTGATCAACACCACAAAATAATTAAAAATCCCCTGTGCCCCTTGGTTTCTGCGGCTGTTGGCTTCTGTATATACATATATATATATATATATATATATATATATATATATAGCTACCGAAACCAAGGAGCACAGGGGATTTTTTGTATATTTATTTATGTCGTGGTGTTGATCAACGGAGAATAATACTGAATATTTTATCGCTTAAAGTATAATTGACTAGAAAAGTAGAAGAAAAAGCACCCACATGCCGCCGACGGGAACCGAACCCACGACCTCCGAATTACGCGTCCGATGCTGTACCAGCTGAGCTGCTGCGACGGCTATCAGATCTTCTGCTTTCGGGGGTATTGATGTTTACAGGAGACCTAACCTTGAGAGGGTTCATCAGCGCCACCTACGTTCATAAGCGGCGGACGTAGTACGTCGTGAGTTACTGCTGGTGGGACGTAGAACGCCTTCGTACAGCGAGGGTGGAAGCGGCGTGAGAACACTCTTATGCTTCCTATGGCATCAAGGCTGCCAGAACCGAGTCCCTCGTTAAGCAATTAAGGCCGTGGGTTCGGGTCCCACCGGCGGCTTGTGGTTGTTTTTCTTTGGTTTTCTAATCAATTATATTTAAGCGATAAAATATTCAGTAATATTCTCCATCGAGTTATCCCACGACATAAATAAATATACAAAAAAATCCTCTGTGTTCTTTGGTTTCTGTGGCTTTTGGCTTCCCTCGTATGCATAACGAGACCCTCATTCCCTTGTCTGCTTTATATATATATATATATATATATATATATATATATATATATATATATATATATATATATATATATATATACTTGGGCAAGTGAGCAGCCTGCCACGAAATCGGCTGCAGAAAAACCTACAAATTAACAGGCAAACACAACGACTAAATACGAAGAATGGCCACTATAAGTGCTAGCACTCTGAACCAGCAAAAAAATACGGAACCAAGCCGGGAAGTTTCCCGGAAGTAAGAGATTACGACTTGGAGACTCCTCAGTGCTGTCCTTACAAGACTGATCTGTAAAGAAAAGCAACAAGAAACGAAGAGAGAAGATAATCACAGGGAATGACATCAATCTGCAGATAAATACATGGAGCACACTTAGAGCCGACTTACACGTCTTCTCAGGGTCCGGGTCACACGCGTTTCGGATTGACGAACTTGTACGAAGAAAAGTAGGTTCTAAGGCGCTCGCAGTTTTCAGCGTCGAGACTTGCGGCCAATTGAGAAAAAATATTTGCTGTCAGTTTTGCAGCTTGCGTCGAGTACAGCGGATTGCTTTAGAACAAAGAAAATGAATCTTCCAGCTTTTATTTAATATACCTACGAAATCCTCGTCCATACGAGATAAAAAGAAGAAAGCAGGAGCGTAATTCTATGGGCATCGAATTACTACAGCTTATCCACAAGGATTAAGAAATCAAGAAAAATGTAATACTAAATGACGGATATAAAGTCACGATTGCGCTTTAAGGACTATATTTAAAGAGCTCAGAACTTCAATA